>NC_048308.1:62531665-62555154 GCF_013100865.1 Trachemys scripta elegans | reverse complement strand
CGGGGGCCGGGGCCGGGCCGGGGGCGCGGGGCCGGGCCGGGCTGGCCGGGGGGCGGGGGGGGGGGCGGGGGGCGCGGAGCCGGGGGCGCGGGGCCGGGAGCCGGGGGGCCGGTCCCGCGGGGCCAGGAGCCGGGGGGCCGGGAGCGGTCCGGGGTCGGGGAGCCGGTCCGGAGTCGGGGAGCCGGGCCGGGAGCCGGTCCGGGGTCGGGGAGCCGGGCCGGGAGCCGGGCCGGGGTCGGGGAGCCGGGCCGGGCCTGCGGTGCCGGGAGCTGGCCCGGGGTCGGGGAGCCGGGCCGGGAGGTGCGCCGGGCCGCCGGGGGTGGTCGGCCAGGGCCGGCACCCCAGGGCCCGAGCCGAACCAGGCTGGAGCCGCCGGGGGCCAGCCTGGGCCGCGCCTCCTCCCCCCACACTCCCCCTTACCTGCTACAGGCTTCCCGCGACTCAAATGTTCGCGGGAAGCAGGGGAGGGGGCGGAGACTTTGGGAGGGGGCGGAGTTGGGGCGGGGCGTGGGCGGGGCTGGGGGCGGGGCCCCGGGGAGTGTCCTCCATTTGGAGGCACAAAATATGGTAACCCTAAATAGAGGCCTTGACTGCTATTGCTTTAAACCTTCTCTTTTGCTAATGCACAGTATTATCTTTTGTTAACAGCGGAATAAGAGTAATGTAACGACTCCTTCAAACTTCCTCAAGCTGCTTCTCGCTGTTTGTAAAAAGGGTGATCGCTCTCAGGTACAGCCACGGGATTACCGATGTCTATTTATTTTTTAATCCCATGAAACAGCTAAAGGCTAGTAGATTATGCCTTTTAGACACAGCCCTGGGTAGGGCTGCAATACAGAGCCACACAAAAAAAATAAACATTACCTATCTCTGAGATAGTGCTTTTCATTAGTGGATCTCAAAGTGTTTTACAAAGGAAATCTGTATCATTACCCCCTTGCTACAGATGGGGAAACTGAGGCACGGGGAAGTGATGTTACCTAGCAGGCCAATAGCAGAGCCAGGACTAGAACCCAGATCTTCTGATTTAAAGTCCAGAACTCTATCCACAGGACTACACGGGCACCAAAAGAAACTGTTCCCAGCACACATGCTATATCATCCTTTAAGCCCGGCCTCTCCTTCTCTCCACAAGGGAGGTATACTGATGGAGCAGTACCTGCACACCCCTAAATCCAGGGTTTATAGCTGCGTATGGTGTGCAAGGTGAGGGAGGCTTCCTGAATTTCTCTCCTCTGTCTCCACTCAAGGACCAGGCACAATCTAGCCCTAATAATTCTGCTGCCTAAGGGCTAGGTTATGAGCCTGTTACTGACATGGGTGAGCAGTTATTTCCCTGAGCAACCCCATCAACAAGTGACCAATCAGCAACGTAAGAGACTCATAATCTGGCCATAAGAGTCTGCACAGTCCTTTCCAGATTGCTGTTCTCCAAAGATTCTTAATAATGACATAATTTAAAAACATCCTGAGCTCGTCCTTTAGGGTCACGGGTACACTGGGAGGAAATGAATTACGGACAGAGCATTGCCACAAGAGACAGGGTTAAACATACATAAATCACAGTACAAAATAGATAGATCTACCCCAGCAATGGTCTATGTCAGAATGTTTCTCTGCATCACAAGTAAACAGTCAGAGAAATGCACACAATGCTGTCACCCCAGTGGGAATACTGGTTTCACATGATTGCTGTTGCTAGCAACTCTCAGTCCTCCCCAGCCCACTTGCTGCTATCCTGAGCTGCTCTGTGTATCTAACTGAAATGCATGGGCTCTCTTGTTTAGTGCATAGAAAACACTGTTCTAGCCGAGCTCAGTAATCATCTCTGAGCCATAACATTTCAAGTACCTCTAATTCGGATTCCAGCTCAGACCCATCACTCAGTCCTTTGTCCTCTAAAAATAACTTGGGTTTAATTGCAACTGGCTACGATTTTCTAATTCTTTGTGACCCCAAACCTCTAAAACTATTATCCAGAGAAAGCCACAGTAATCCTTAATGAAGGTGTGGGTACGATTCAGCATGCTACTTGCCATCTGGTTGCCAGGTGCTTTCTGGCTTAGCTTCTGTCACACACACACACACACACACACACACACACACACACACCCCTCCTCTTCCTATAATTCCAAGGAAGGCAATTTCCACATGAGGACACTCCTGTGTTAAAGTTACAGGCCATGTCCTTTTTCAAATGTCAAGTTATCGTAGGCCAGTGCTGTGCCAAGCACTTCAAAGCTTGCAGCGCAGAGTGTCGAAGGGCAATGGCAAAGGCTGCTTGTTGTAATGCGTATCCCCCTCTGATTTCATTCCCATTATTGCACCAAAACAAGCCTTTCCATTTATTCTCCTTCGTATATAGGAAGGCGGACCAGGTGTGACTATTCAATTCAGCCTTATGCCACGTTCCTCAGTCACAGCTCACAGCAAATGAGATGATGTATATATTAAGGTTGATTTTTTTTTTCAATGGGCCAAATCCTTAGCTGGTGTAAATCAGTAACTTCAAGGGACCTGGACTGATTTCCACCAGTTGAGGAACTGGCCCATTATTTGCTATCAAAGAATACTGTCAACTTGTTCAGGATTCCTACCATAAGGGAAGGTAAAGACCATCCCAAGAGAAGAACACAGGAATCACCAGACTGGATTGGACCTTTGGTTCATCTAGTCCAGTACCCTGTCTCCGACAGCAGCACTGCTGCAGCTATGGGAAGTTACAAGGAACCCCGCAGTAGGCAGTTATGGGATAACCTGTTTCTTCCTAATGTCCTTGATGGAACATGGTGGGGCTACTCAGTGGTGTAACTGCTTACCCATGTCAGTAATGGGCTCACCATCTAGCCCAGAGGCAGCAAAATTATTAGAGCCAAACTGTGCCTGGTCCTTGAGTGCACCTGGAGGAGAAAGCAGCCGTCTGAAAAAGCAAAACTCTTGGGTACCGAGTTTTTAATCCTTACTATAACAACTCTGGATGTCCTCAGTATCCATCTGCTCTGCTATCCTTATATAATCCAACGTGCTTTTCCCCTACAAGTCCTGCTGACAATGTTAATGGGAGTTTTACAAGTACAAGGGAGAGCAGTTTACCAGAGTGGATCTCAAAGGATCATTTTGCCACATACTGAGGTTGATGAAGAGCCAGACGATATTGGGGGCCTATTCTGCCACCCTTATGCAAGACTAGTAGGCTCAAAGGGAACAGAAACATGCTGGCTCCCCCAGAGGAGAAACTGAAGGGGCTCCTACTGGCAGACAGATTTAATTTGCATAAACATCACTCATTTCCAGTCCCCAGCAGTGTGCATGGTTGTATTATTTGTAGTTTGCGTTTGGTTCTTAGGAACAGAAATTGGTTAGGTAAAAGAAAGGTGATATTAATATATATTACAATGTAAAAGACATACTATGGGGAAAGCTGAACACCCTAATCTAATGGCTGGTGGACTCAGACTGGATAGGGAGAAGACACCTCTTGAAGAACCAGACAGACTCTGACCCTAAGGGCCTGCCACAAAACCCACTGGGAATCTTTCCATTGACTTCAGTGTTTTTGGATCAGGACCTAAGTGGCTTAGTCAAACTACAGAAGGGGTCAATATCAGATGGGAATTCCTTGCTGCCAAACCTGTGCTTAGCCTACTAGACCATGCTGCCTATTATGCAGACTTACCTGTGGCCAAAGAGCACAGGGAGTCCTCAGCAAGGGAGCATCTCAGAATTCCAAAGACAGCTACGATGGGAGAATATCATAGTTATTATTCTGTGATTTCTTTTAATTATTTGGAACAACCATGTGATTTCATGATGGGCTTCTTATTTATGTTGAATTTTGGGTCCACATGGAGCAACTGGTGCACAGCAAGTCAACGTGCTTTAGAAATCAAATGCCCGTAGTGCGCATTGCTGCATTGTGAAGACATGCCTGAGTGACTGTAACCTGGAAAGCATTGGGGAAACATGATGGAGGCTTGAATGTAACAAGACTTAAATTAGCCTCAACCTATACTATAATCAAACAATCTCTTTGGAGAGGTTTTGAAGTTCAAACAACGTGAATCCAAGTTGGATCTAGGCCAAATACCACTGAATAACATTAAGTAGTGACCTAAGGCTTGGGACCTTTATGTTTGTGGCTTTACTTGCTTGATTATATGCACATGCTGAAACTTCTTTGAAATAAATAAAATTTCTGCCTAAGATTACTTCTTTTGCAGTCCATGAACATTCTTCAAAGAGTCATTCATCTGTTTAGTAAACATGCCCTGCCATGTGTAGGTTGTCACTAATGAAAAGTTTGGTTCAGTGCATGTCATGCCCTGCCCTCAATTAAGTGTGCTATAGAGAAAATATATTATACACACACGCACACACACATTTACAAAGGCAAACTTAAGGGGCAGATTAATTCCAAAAGGAGCTGAAATTTTCTACTGGGATCAGTTTAATGGGGGAAAAAACAGACAGCTGCTCCTTTATCTCAAGTGTACAGCACTCCCTGGGAATCCTGGAGATGTAAATTCTACTCCCACTGTTGAGTCAACTCTGAAAATAAACATATCAATTGATGATCAAACATCCATGCCCAGAGCCAGCCAGTTTTTCAGCTGAAAAGATAATCTGTGCATAAGACCTCTTCCATTGCCTTAGAGATGTATTCAGAGTTCACCTGCCCTCTGGAGGAAACCTGACTCTCCCCTAGAGCCAGAAGATGGAAAAAGCCACTGAGAATTTGCTGGAATAGATACAAGAATGAACTATTTTAAAATAAATCTCAAAAGAAAAGGTAGATAATTCAATATATCCCATCATACAGTGCAGAATATCTGTTGAAATCTCAGGAGGGTTAGAAGGACAACTATGACAGAAAACCCTCTTGCCTCTGCCAGGATTTTGACAGATCATTTATCCCATCGTACACTGGAATAGGCAATGTTTCTCTGGCTGATTTGCAAATAACCCATAATGTAGAAGAAATTTTGCCCTCCCTTCAAAGGCAGGCATATAGATGTGGTAGAGGAAGCTCTATCTTAACTCCTATTATAGAGTACACTAAAAGAATTAGAAACAACATTATGCAACCTTGAATAAGTCTATTATGCAAACCTAACTATAGAAACCTCAGAACTTCTGAAACTCATCAGAGAATTGTAATAAAGGCTTTAGTATTCACAGTGGTTCACTACAATTGTACTTTTGTAAAACATCTGAGGGTTGTAATAACTTTTGGAGGTCACTGCCAAACCTTGCCAGGAACAAATTTTTAGCTTCATTCAAAATATCAAGACACATGTACTGCAAGATCCTAACTAAATCAAAAGATGAGGGATTCCACTCCTTCCATCAGGAATGATATAGATTTTGTGCTGAATCTCCACTTTACATGCATCAAAAATGCATAAATGGGACAACCCTCCACCAAGTTTCAGGC
This sequence comes from Trachemys scripta elegans, assembly GCF_013100865.1. NCBI lineage: Eukaryota > Metazoa > Chordata > Testudines > Emydidae > Trachemys > Trachemys scripta. The sequence goes on along the minus strand of NC_048308.1, from coordinate 62,549,720 downwards.
AGAAGGTTGTTCCTGAAGTCTAGTCTGCTGTTGTCGAAGTGGGGATGAGCAAACCCCAGTGGAGATGAAGCAGAGACACAAGCTTGTCAATCCCCAGACATCACAATTCATGGGACCTTCCCAACAGGTATCTTCTAGCTCTGGTCTGGTTTTCCCAGAGGATGGCTCCACACTAGTGCCAAGGTCCCCTTCATTGTTAGTCCCTGCTTAATCTTAGCACTCAAGTCTCCCACTTCTCTTTCCAGAGAACTTATTTCAGCTCAGAGTCCTGTCCTCTGTTATTCATGACTGATGTTGTTGAGTATCAGGGGGTAGCCGTGTTAGTCTGTATCTACAAAAACAACAAGGAGTCTGGTGGCACCTTAAAGACTAACAGATTTATTTGGGCATAAGCTTTCATGAGTAAAAACCTCACTTCTTCGGATGCATAGAGTGCACTCTATGCATCCGAAGAAGTGAGGTTTTTACTCACGAAAGCTTATGCCCAAATAAATCTGTTAGTCTTTAAGGTGCCACCAGACTCCTTGTTGTTGATGTTGTTGACTAGCTCAAGATGATAAAGTACTAGTGAATACCAGTGGATGTCCTAACCAAAACAGTTAACATAGGCCAGATCACAGAACAGCTATGAACTTAAACACAAGTCAGCTAACATCACCATACTCAACCCCTTTAAAAATGAATCACTGATAATCAGAAGCCACTGATTTCATACACGGATATTTATGTACAAGAGAGTCCCACAGCAGGCCAGTTGATGAAAAAACACACACACAGAAAGGAATTTAAGTTACCATTGTAGAACTCATCCCAATACCTCTGAAACCGATACATACAGAAACCCGGTGGGACAAGATTTTGATGATTACCTAGCAAGTAGGGAATAGTGATTAGCCCTAAGAAATACAAACCAGAAAAGCAAAACAAACCTCAATAACACAACACAGACACTATTCTTAGTAACAAAAGTTGTATTTCTACTCCCAAAATATTCTGCCTTTATAATAAAAATCCAGTGATCGTACCAAATACATGGAAGGAAAGCAATTTTTTTAAAAAGCCCCTTAAAGCTCTACAATGAAATTATCCTTAGCAATAAACACATCCATCTGGAGCATGGAGTGGAAAGCACCACCATTACCATTGCCTGCTACCTAAGGATCAGCATTAGTGTTATACGTATACACATGTAACCACTCACCTGAAAGACAATCAGTTTTCCATGGGTGTGGAAGATGTAAGATGGGTTATGTAAAAGGTTTAGCAAATTGCCAACCCCTTCTCATAATGAGATACACATCAGAGACTACATCCTCAGCTGATGTAAAACGGTGTTAGCTCCACTGAAGTCAACTTAAACCAGCTGAGAATCTGGCTCAAAATTCCAAACAAGAGCACAAGATCATCTGATCAAATGGTGAATCAATACAGTGGCCTTTATGATATAGATACAGACAGACAGATATATTAGTGTGTCTATCTATGTGACATACAAATACCGACTAATTAATTAAACCTCAAAAAGTATTATTAGCCCCACTTTTTAAATGGAAAGTGTGGGGAGGGAATGTTGGGGCAGAGAGATTCAGTGACTTGTCCAAACACAAACAAGGAATCAATGCCCAAAACTGGGACTAGAATTCAGGAGATTCTGGGTTCCAGCACTATGCTCAGGCCACTAGCCTTCAAAATCTGGTTCACACTACAGATGATTTCTGGATGGATACATTTTTATTATACACAAATATTTCTAAATCTATTTAATGAATATGTTTCTAAATTATTCATTTAGCAAGAGGAACATTTTAATACAATATTCCTAAATCATGTGTTCCAATCATCATCTAGTCCAATTTTGGGTTGGACTAGATGACCTCCTGAGGTCCCTTCCAACCCTGGTATTCTAATCTATTCTATGATTCTACTGCCAGTATTCCAAATAGCATTCAATCCCATGCCATTTTAATCATTTATCTAAATGAATGTTATAAATACTATATATAAATCAGTGTTGCTAATTTTGGCAAACTATGCAGAACTTAAAATTACAGATATTAAATTTGTCATGTTACCCAAAACATCTTTTATTCAAACTCACAGCCAGAATTTTATCACATCACTTTAACAGGTAGCACTACATATTCAGAAAAGTATACATTCAAGATTTTGCTAAGCCTTATGCAGAAAACAACAACAGCCTCTTCTATTGCCCAGAAAGCTTAAGTCTCCAGAACACCATGCTACGAAAGCTCCTTATTTACGCCAATATCCTTTGCTCTTCAGCATGAATAATATTCATTTCTTTTAAACTCAGATTTTTTTTGAACTACTCTCTGAGGGATTTCAGCCAAATTTGCCTTTGCTCTTCTACAAAGTATGTATTTTTTGATCTTCCTAAAATATCAGAAATAAGTTTTTATATGCATAATTTTCCTCTTGGCTGGTGGATTTCTACATCTTTGCCCTCAGGGCAATTTTCTTTAGGCGACATCTAATCCAGAAATTCTCAGCCTGGGGGCAAAGAATGTATTCTTGGGTGGGGGGCTGGGAGAAGGGGAAAAAAACACTTACTGCGCACATTCAGAGCTGGACAGCCGGACAGCAGCGGCTGCTGGCCAGGCTCCTGGCTCTGAAGGCAGTGCTGCTGCCAGCAGCAGCGCAGAGCTAAGGGTGGAAATACCATACCATGCCACCCTTACTTCTGCACTGCCTGCACTGCTGCTGGTGGCAGCGCTGCCTTCGGAGCAGGGTGCCCAGCCAGCAGCCACCGCTCTCTGCTCTGCCTTCAGAGCTGGGCAGCCAAAGAGCGGTGGCTGCTGATAAGGTGCCCAGGGAGGGGGGGAGAAGGAAGGTGGGAGGGTATAAACTACTTCAGACACAAAGAAGGGGGCATGAGCAAATACGTTTTAGAATGACTGATCTAATCAATCCTTCCAGAGAAAAGCAGAGACTATAATAAACAAAACCCCCAGATACAGATTTTGGGCTCAGGTCTCTACTTTTGCTTGTAAAGGGAGTAACTCCCTGGTGCACCCATCACTGGGCCAGGCCATCCCATATGCACATGGAGGGGATTCGCCTCTCACACACACCAGTGTAAATCAGGAGTAACTCTGGTGTAAATGAGAGGGGAATCAGATCCTCCATGCAGAGATCTCCCTTTGCCTATGCAGAACCCTATGACTATGGGCAACCCCGGGGAGGGAATGGGAGAATACTGTAGAGAGTCAGGTGGCAACTTCCACATAATGGCTCTGGCCTCTGCTGAGTCCCCTACAGTTTGAGGCTCCAACCTGCAGACCCAGATCTGAAATTCACCCAAGACCAGGGGAGAGACAAGGTCAGACTCGACATTCAGATCCAACTGCACTTCCCGAAAGTTCGAGGGGCTTTAGATCCAGGGTTTTGGTTTGGCACCATCTCTACCCAGACCCAGTCTTCAAACTCCATGCTGCAGCGTCACGTTAACCAGAGCAGTGCCTGTTACTTCCAGTCAGAGTCTGGAGTAACCTGTGTGGCATACAATACACATTACATACACCTACTACTGTAGAGAAGGAGGAGTTGAAGGAGCAGAACCAGGCCCATCTCCTCCTACGGCCCAGCTCTGTTTCTCTCCTGCTCAGCCAGGACAACTCACTCGGTGACTGATTTGTGTTGGGGGACAATTAGCTTGTGAATAGAGACTTACATTTCCTCCAAGCAAGACTGCCTTTCGGACTCAGAAGTAACACACAGAGGACCATTGCTGTTAATCTCGGTAGCAAGCTGGGCCCTGAGGCTGGAATTTTCAAAAGCATTCAGCAACGGCCTAACTCTGCTCCCATTGACGTCAGTGGGAGCAAAGTTAGGTCAACCATAAGCCTTTGTGAAATTCCCAGCCTAAGTTTCAATTTTTCCCACATATTTTCTGCATCCCGTTAGTCAGAAATATTCAGAAGTTTGCGATGTAATGGTGCAGCTCCCCATCACAGAGACAACTGTTTTCATGAATAAGGTACATTTCTCTCCAAAATAAAACTTCTGACTGAGTTCTGAACCACCAAACCAGCTGCTATCATTCTCTAGAGAAAATGAAGTGCAATGGCAAGGTTCATTTAATCAATCATTATAATTAAATGCAACCAAGTTAATTGATGTGACTGGACTACTGAAAGGTGGTGGTGGTGGTGGTGGTTTTTTCAATTGCTATTTATCGAGCTGTAACATTCTGATGAACAAAATAGCTTCCAATATCTCCAACTGATACTGGAAACTTTAAAAATATACAGATTGTCCACATGAATATTGAACTTAAAGGGGTGGAATATTAAAGACATTTATCATCTTTACATAGCCAGGTGGGCTCCCTTTTGTCTGGAGAACAACGGATCTCCCGAACAGAAGAGGATGTTTCCATAGACTTACCTCGCTGAAAGCTATTAGGATCTAATTGCATTACTGCCACTGGTGCTGATCCTATGAGATTCTCCCTAGGCCTTCTTAGGGGCTCTCTCTGGCAAGAGGCTGGACACTCCCCTGAGATACTGAGCACCCTCAACTCCCACTGGCTTCAATGCACTACTCAGGAGTGCTTAGCACTTGGCAGGATGGAGTCCTAAGTACAGAGCCTAAAGCCAAATCTGCTTGCTTTAGAAGTATGAGGAGCCGCACTGACCACTGGGAATATGTCTGCCTGAATAAGGGGGATGGGATTTAGCTCAAGTGCTGAGCTCGACCCACAAGTTCATCACATATAAACTGATCGTATCAGTGAAGTGGAAAGCACGCCATATTTTAAAGAAATTTGAAAAGAGTATTGGCTAGCTTCCCAGCTGGTATAAATCCATGCAGCTCCACTGAAGTCAATCTGGCCACGGTGATTTATGCCAGTGAAGGATCTGGCCTTTAATACACTTATTTTCTATACCTATTTTTGGAAATTTGAAAGCATTTGCTTAAAAAACTGCCCAGGCACATTACAGCTACGATCAAAAACATAATTAACAAGAAAAGAAAGGCTACATTTCGTAACGAGCACTAGCGCAGCTGTAACAGCACCAATCTGTCTCAGAGAGACACTAAATGGAAACAAAGACGTCTGATAAATCTTACAATTATTCATGCTTAACTGAGGTCACCCGAACCTCACCTTTTTGCAGTATTTTCTTGCAACTAAGCATGTGAACAAGCAGAGGAATATATTCAATGCAAACACTGGCCCGTTATCATTTGGAAGGAGGGGTTACTCCCTGATCAAACAAAGGAAGAGGGATTGGTTTCGTTTGTGGGATCTCTCCAGGAAAATATTAAACGAGTGTAAAAACTGTGAGGAACAACAGCATTAACTCGTCTGTTCTTAACAAAGCAGCAAACAATTAGCATTTAGGAAAAATGGGTCAATAAAGACCTCAAATCTTCTTAACAGCTAGCACAATCAACCCATGTGGCAACAGCAATCTAAATTAACACCGTGGAGATGTTAGTTCTTTCTTCACATATCTAAAAAGCAATTACAAATGTCACATCGAATCTCATTTTAAAGACACTGTCCCATAGTTTAGCACTGTAGCCTGTGATTAAGTCTACCCTCCCTCCCAAAGAAGCTTTTTACTCTGCTGAGGCAGATGGCTTTGGAAACCGCCCCTTATTCACATCACAGCCATTCTAAATCTGCTCCACCCTATGGAAATCAGACCCATGCTGTTTTCCTTCGCATCTGTGTGCACTACAGATCTTATAAGCATCCCCGTATCCTCTGCATAAGGCGAAGAATTAAGGAAAAACAGCTGATCCCAACCAGCCCAGAGCCCCTAGCTTATAGGGTTCACTCCTGCAAGGCAATGAATGTCCTCAGCTCCCGCTGACATCAACGGGAGTTGAGAGTGCTCAGGGCCTCACAACAATACCTAGTCCCTCAGAAGCGTGTCTAGCATCTTCCAGGAATAAGCCCATAGCAAGCTACACCTTGATTTAGCAACCCATCCCTATTCATCAAAGCACTAAAGGACATGCTTAATTTTAAGCATCTGCTTAAGTCCTACTGGTTTTAATGGGACTTAAGCAGGTGTTAAGCAACTAAGTGCCTGGCTGAACTGGGATGGACTATACACACACACACACACACACACACACACACACACACACACACACACACACACACACACACACACACACACTTAATGGCTTGGCTGAATTGTGGCCCTGATGACCATAAACCCAGTCCTGCACACAAATAAACAATGTATGACTTTACTCTGGTGAATTACAGCATTGACTTTAAAGGGACATAAAGTAAAGTTACTCACGTGCTTACGTGTTTGCAGGATCTGGCCCCAAGGATTAATTTTTCATTTCTCAGACTTCTGTTTCTCCTTCACTTGCATTTCAATACAATGTTCCCTGACCGCTTCCTAACTATGACCCTGATCCTGCAATGAGCTCCCTGTGGGCAGGAGCCAGGAACTAATGCGATCCTGGGGTACATACACAGGGGAATCTTGAGTAGGAGTAGAGTGGTTATTTTACCTCTGAATTTGGCACGGATATGACCACTGCTGGAATAATGTGTCCAGTTCTGGCGCCCACAATTCAAGAAAGATGTTGATAAATTGGAGAGGGTTCAATGAAGAGCCATGAGAATGATTAAAGGATTAGAAAACGTGCTTTGTACCACACGCTTAAAGAGCTCAAGCTATGTATCTTAATAAAAAGAAGGTTAAGTGATGACTTGATTACAGTCTACAGCTACACAGGGAACAAATATTCAACCATGAGCTCTTCAGTCTAGCAGAGAAAGGTATAACACAATCCAATTGCTAAACGTTGACGTTAGACAAATTCAGACTACAAATAAACCATACATTTTTGACATTGAGGGTAATTAACCACTGAAACAATTTACCAAGGATCATGGTGGACTCTCCATCACTGACAATTTTTAAATCAAGACTGGAAGTTTTTCTAAAAGACCTGCTCTGGGAACTATTTTGGGGAAGTTCAATGGCCTGTGTTATGCAAGAGATCAGACTAGATGATGACTTGGCCTTGGAATCTATGGTTCTATTATCCTAGGTGAAGCCCAAATGAAGCCAATAGGGCTCCGTGAGGGTTCAGGCATCCATCCAATTGCAGCTCACTGCAGAGTCAGGGCCTGCCTGATTAAGAGGAATGGAGAGGACTGACTTCCCAATGGAATTTTAAAGGCTCTTTATCCCACGTGAATTCTTTTTGAGCCTGATCAAAGCCTACTGAAGTCAATGGAAAGGCTGCCATGGACTTCAAAGGCCTTTGCATCAGGGCCAAAATATATAAATACCATGTATCAATGTCCGGGCTTTTTTCCCCTTTCTTTATCTAATTTGTTCCTATTAATCTCTTCATACGTATATGGTAGATCAGATTCCAGACTACACAGATACTGCATTTGTGCACATAATTTTGTCAGTAGCTTTTAACAGTTATGAAAGTCAATGCAGATCACATCCTTGTGTGCTGTATTCTTGTTTTTCTTAAAGAAAAGAAAAACCTCTCCCTGCCACTGTACTTGAAATACTGCCAGTGAAACTGAACGGAATACACATCACAACCGCACCCAGGCAGTTTCAATATCATCAGTTTGATTCTGCCATTGGAGTTACAATGGCCTGATTCTTGACTCACCCACACTAGTTTTTATGCCAGTGTAACTCCATTTACTTCCATGGAGTTACTTCAGATTTTACAGCACTGTGAGTGGGAAATTAGGCCCAATGGCTTCAGTTTAATTGTGCCTGGTGGATTTCTTTTTTTTTTTTATAGTAAATCCACGTGCAATGAGTTTTGGGGACATTAACGCAATGTGACACTAACTGAACAGAAAAGCATGGATCTGAAAACTTCTTGGGGATAAGAGAATTCTTATTTCACAAACTGTAGCAGCTTATTTGGGAGCCATTATAATCATTCATGTCCATGCACTAGTATTCTTTTTGGAAAAGCAATTACTTTATACCTGCACTAACTGTATTTTAAGTCTCATTATCACAGGTATTTTGGTTTGGTCTGATACACACAGAGGCAGTAATCCATAACATGGACTCAATGGCTTGCAGAATTTCATCTGCCAAATCCTGCTTATCTGATTCCCGTGAGTAAAAAAAAAAAAAGGATGATGAATCTGGACCCAGTTCTTAAGCTAACACCATCCCACTCCTCGCACCAGGGAACCTTTCTAGGGCCCACTCACACAAAGACTTAGAGTACTGCAAAATTATGTTGACCTAAGTTACATTGATGTACAGCCAGCACAGTAATAAAATCACTTTTGCATGTCCACACTCCTGTGTTGGCGGTGCAAATCCTCACCAGGAGCGCTGGCACCGATTGAACTGTCAGCGTGGGGCATTGTGGGACAGCTTCTGAAAGCCAGCAACAGTTGATGTAAGCAATGTGGTGTCTACACTGACACTGCGTCAGCCTAACTACGTCAACCTAAGCGCTATGCCTCTCGTGGAGGTGGAGTTATTAAGTTGGCATAGCCAGGGGCGGCTCCAGGCACCAGCTCACCAAGCGCGTGCCTTGGGCGGCAAGCCGCGGGGGGGCGGCCTGCCGGTCGCCGTGAGGGCGGCAGTCAGGCTGCCTTCGGCGGCATGCCTGCGGGAGGCCCGCCGGTCCCGCCGTTTCAGCAGCAATTCGGTGGCAGGTACGCCGAAGCCGCGGGACCGGCGGATCTCCCACAGGCATGGCGCCGAAGGCTGCCTAACTGCCGTGCTTGGGACGGCAAAATACTCAGAGCCGCCCCTGGGCATAGCAGGCGAGTTACATGGGCAGGAGCAACATTTTAGTGTAGACTCTTAAAGAGTTAGGTCAACTCTTTAAGCTGCCTAGCAGTGACCTAACTCTGTAGTGTAGACCAGGGCTTACTCTTGTGCTTACCTTTATACACTGGTTTCCATGAGAGGACTCACAATGGGACTACTTACAGCATGCAAAATTCAGCACATGTGTACTGGATTCATTTTGAGTCTTGTACAGCACTGAGCTCATTGTCAGCACTTTACAGATTAGTAAAATAAATCATAATTACAGGTGAGGAATTAAATTGCTCCTCGGACTCAATAGCTCATGCCAAGTTTTGTTTTAGTGCATTCATTTTTAATACCAAGCCCCCTGAAAATATACACTAGTGACAGAAGTGCTAGTACAAGCACAAGCTCTGCTGGCTGCCTCTATAATAGCTCAAATATGCCCTGGGTGAGTGTGTTGCTACTGTTTAGGGATGATGCCCAGTCTCTTGTGATGTGTGAGGTACCTCTCATAGTGACCTATGAAGTAATGACAATGCCAGTTTCAGTAAGTAATGCTCTCTCAGCGCTTTCTATCTTCCCAGCAAGAGCTGAGACAGGGCGATCACGTCATCTGTGAGGGAGGGAACAGAGAGCGGCTTCTGAAAACAAATAAGTCCTGCAGCTGAGTCTCCTCCTAGATGCGTTGGCTCCGAGAGCTGGAGTCTAGACGTAACTACAAGTTTAAACCAGCACAGGTGCAAGGAACAGGTTCTTTCACAGGGAGTACATTCAGGGAGGGAGAGAAAGGAAAAATGGAAATGCACAAAAATCATGTGAGGAAAAATCCCTTCTGAAAACAAAAAGAGCACATCTTCTGAACTGTGAGCAGTGCAGCTTCCCCACAGATGCTAAATGACTTTTTTTTTTTCCAGAGAAAGGGGTAGGGGGAAACAAATCATTGACATGACCATAAAAGTATAACAAATTGTGAAACAGGATTGTGAGAGCTAAAATAAATAACCCTTATGGGAGATTGACATATAATAATTAGCCCAAACGGCATGCACACATTAACCGCCCCGGTATATAAATATCTACTACTGTACAGAAAGGAACATGATAAAATAAAAATTCACCAGCAACGCAAAGGAGATCTTTATTTGAATGAGAAATGAAAATTCCAGGGGGAGGGGCTCTTTCATCCCATACATATCCCTTTTTTCCCCAAGCCCTGTTCCATAAAGCAAGCCTCATTCAGATGGGAGGTCATCATTTGTACCAAACATATACGCAATGAATAGAGTCAAGCAGTCTTTATTTGGTAGATCACATTCAATGCAACACTGTACCTGCAGCAGCTTGGCACATTTTGCATCATTCTCTCTTACATGAAAAGTCTTTGTTCTCCACCGCCCCATTGTGGCTGCAAGCCTCCTTTTTCTGTTCGCAGTCGTTTCCTCTCCACTGCTGATCATTTCAACACAGAGATTTTTTTCCAATTAAAACCGATTGCTCCCCTTGCATCCCCACTTTGAACAAGGCTCTTTGTCCACCCTTATAGATCCTGGTAAAGGAGCTTAAGGGGAGGGGGGGGGAAAGGTTACATCCGTGGCACTCCAAAGATTCTCGAAATCCTAAAATGAGTTGACAAAAGTAGCCTGCTCCTATTAAGATAAATGATGGTGCTTTCGATTTTCCTGGGGGCACTGCGGTCAAATCGGTGCGCACCAGATGGTCCATGATAACCTTACGGCTGGATTTTGCTTATGACAAAGCTTATTTTCCCCTTGACCACAGGGAAGAAATACACAGCTGACTCCCTCCGTTTGCGAGTTACAGAAAGATGTATCTTACCGCAGTTGCTCCCCTCCTTTATCCCCCGCCTCCCCACTTTCTTGAAATTTCCATCCTTAAACAAAAGAGGAAGGTGGGGTGGTGACCGAGAGACAGAGCTGCATTCAAGAAAACCCTTCCAAGGAGGCAATTTTTTTTTTTTTTAAGGTTTTGCTTCTAGATCCACTTAAAACTCATAATAGTGGTTGAAGGGAGGGTTACTTTCTAGGTGTCCTTTTCCTTTCTTCTCTTCTGGTGCTGGAAATTCAGGGCGAATGGCTTCAAGTCGACACAAGCAACCCTTCGTATTGGTTTACATGGCTTTTTTATTAATTATTATTATTATTATTACTATTATTTTTTAATGCTGTCCTCGAGGGGTCCTGCGTCCACCAACCTTTATGCAGCTCGATACCCACAAATCCTAGGTCCACATCTACCGCCTGTGTAGACCTAACCACACCGCAGCTCTAGGACGATGCTGGGCCACTGATCTAGACCCCCAGCAATCGCCGGGCAGCGCGGCCAGGTACCGCCAGGCGAACCTGTGCCTAGAAATCTAGGGGCGCAGGGGCTCGCTCCCTGCCCTGGGCAGGGGGCGGCGGCAGGCAGGCGAGGCGGGTGGGGGGCAGGCCCGGAGGTGTGGGGCCGGGAGCCCGCGGGCGGGGGGGGGACGCCCTTACCTGAGCGCAGATGCTGCTGCTGCTGCCGGTCTCGGGACACAGGCCGAGCGCCGGGGACAGGAGCGCGCGATGCTGCCGAGGCTGCGGCGGCCGCTGCGAATGCGGGCTCGGCTCCCCCGCCGCCCGGCTGGTGCGCGGCCGGCCCCGCCTCCGGCCCCGCCCCAGCCCCAGCCCCAGCGCCCGCACCGGCCCCACCGCCAGCCGCGTCTGCTGCACAGCTGCTGGGGCAGCTCCTGCCCTGCCCCGCTGAGCGCCAGGGGCAGATTGGGTGTGTATAGGACAGAGCAGAGTGGGTGTGCAAGGGATGGGGAGCAGAGTGGGCGTGTATAGGACAGAGCAGAGTGGGTGTGCAAGGGATGGGGAGCAGAGTGGGTGTGTATAGGACAGAGCAGAGTGGGTGTGCAAGGGATGGGGGGCAGAGTGGGCGTGTATAGGACAGAGCAGAGTGGGTGTGCAAGGGATGGGGGGCAGAGTGGGCGTGTATATCACAGAGCAGAGTGGGTGTGCAAGGGATGGGGGCAGAGTGGGCGTGTATATCACAGAGCAGAGTGGGTGTGCAAGGGATGGGGAGCAGAGTGGGTGTGCACAGGACAGAGCAGAGTGGGCGTGCATAGGGAGGGTCCCAGAGTCTGAGCTTCAGCCTGAGCCCGAACGTCTCCATTGCAATTAAACAGCCCCTTCGCCCGAGCCCAGTGAGGCTGAGTCAATTGGCCCGGGCCAGCTGCTGGTACTAATTACAGTGTAGAAGTAGCCTTCAACTCCAGTAGGAACTGAGGGTGGGATGCCATTGGCCAGATTTTCGTAACAGCTCAGTACCCAGCAATCATCACTCTTCTCAGTGGGCCTGGGGGAGGGAATTCTCCTTTGCTGTGGTGTAGTGAGGACTGTGTTGGAATTGCTGGCTGTCACTTTAAGATGTGTGTGTGTGGGAGGGGATGTGTGGGGGTGTTCCAGGTCCTGTTTGCAGGGTAGAGGTCTCCGTAGCAAAGTGTGTGAACAGAATCAGGGCTTGTTAGTTCACAGCAGGCTGGGGTGTCAATCTGCCTCTCACTAGCTTGCCGCACACTAACTGTCTGTGTGGACCCTGCTACACACACTAACAATTCTGTAGTGCGCTTCAATCTACCCTGCTTTGAAACAGGAACAGAGCAACATGCACCAGGGAACTTTCCATGTACAGCAGCAGGGTGCACCCAGCCAGTTAATGTGTAGCAGGCTAGTGCGTGCAAGGTAGATTGACACCCCAGCCTGCCGCGCACTAACTGTTCCCATAGACAAGCCAACGTAAAGCAAAGTGGGATGAGTTGTGCCCGCTGCCTGAGGGAGCTGCCCCCCTCTCTGTTGTGGGTTCTTGTGGGTTAAGGTTCTGGATTCTAAGACATAAAGTTGTGTTACGCTGCAGCCTTCCAGACAGAGCATTTATGTTTGTGTCTCACTGCTCTCTGTGTGCTGTGACCATCGCAGTTCTCAATGGGGTGGGGAAGGGAATTCTCTGCTCTCAGTGAGAGGTGCTGGGTGCTGAGTATTTATGGATATCTGGCTAATGAAGTCATTTTTCCTGACTAGAACAAGAGAGCCCTGGATATGGCCTGAGCATCGCTATTTAGATTACATCTGAAAATACCAGCAATGGAAGTTCAGGCCCAAAGTATGGAAAAACAAAATCTTACCCAAGAACTTCTTAATTGTTAGGGGGAAAAAAAGGTTCAGATTTTATGTACTATTATCTACCACATAACTTGGTTAATACACAATGGATATTTCATCACTCTATAATAATGAGAATGTTGCATTTGTAAAGCACTATTCATCTGAGGTCTCACAGTGCTGCACTGCTGGTTAGTCTCCGCTATGCGCAGTATTACCTGATTGTTGTGTCCATGGCATACACACCGAGAGTTGACGACAAAACATAAACACTCTTCCTGAAAGGTTGCACTGTCACCCTGCTTTATTTCTAAGAATCCAGAACTGTAACACACCACAGCCAAATACAGAAAGAGACAAAGCAGGCTGCTCCCTAAGGCCTGGTCCCCACTAAGCCCCCACTTCGGACTAAGGTACGCAAATTCAGCTACGTTAATAACGTAGCTGAATTCGAAGTACCTTAGTCCGAACTTACCGCGGTCCAGACGTGGCAGGAAGGCTCCCCCGTCGATGCCGCGTACTCCTCTCGGCGAGCTGGAGTACTGGCGTCGACGGCAAGCACTTCCGGGATCGATCCCAGAACATCGATTGCCTGCCACCGGACCCTCCGGTAAGTGAAGACGTACCCTAAGGCAGAGAACCAGAACTCACCCCGCCCTGCTCTAGGGTGGCTCTTTGCAGACTGACTGCAGAGGACCCAGATGCACGCTTCCTACACAGCCCTTTAGCCTGCAAACAGCACCAAGAAATCCCTCAGGATTTCAAGTGTCAGCATGTAATTTTTACACAGTTTTCAATACACCCCACTAATCACTTAGCAAAGGACCCTCTAGTCAGCCATTGCCCCAGGGCCAGGGAAGAGGACTCTGGAGGAATTTTTACTCTGAATCTCCAGTCTCAACTTCTGTTTGTATTAAAATCCTGCATGAACGTATTTTGGGCCAGACTCTCTGATGAAGCTGAGCCCCAGTGAGCACAGGGGAGTTGGGGGTGTCAGGCAGCTGGTCACAGCTCTCTGATTCTGAGGCCAGTCTGCGCTGCCTGCAGCCTTGGGACCACTTAGAGCAGCCTAGGGCAGAGGTAATGGATTATTTTTTGTCAAGGTCCAGATTTCTTGGTCAAGGTCCAGACTCCAGAGAAAATAAAATAAAAAAATAAAACATTGACAATAATAAGGAAATAAAAAGATTTTGGGGTCCATTTAAAACCCTCCAGCAGTCTAGATTTGTCCCGCAGTCCACCTACTGACTACCCTGGCCTAGGGAATGCTTGAAATTATGCCAGTGGGAGGTACGTGTAGCATAGCAGAGTCCTCCCCCTTTCCCCGTCCCATTAATTAACCATGTTCAGTAACCAGGCTAAAGGTTGGAGTTTCATTGGCTTAATAATAAAGCGCCCAGGACCCACATCTCCCTGTATATTTCCCTGTGAGAGTCTTTTAACTAGTCACGGTGTCACCACTGTCTGTGTCCTGCCTTCGTTCTGCGCGTGTTTGCTCCCAACTCAATGGCACTTTCTCTTGCAGAGCTGTTTTTCCCGAGGGTCAATCCCTGGAGGGTGGCTCTGGATGTGATCCTGCCTCTCCTGGCTGTCCTTACAGCTCTCCTGGCTGTTCTCATTGCCCTGGCCAGTTACTGCTTCTGGAGGCAACACAGAGCGAAAGGTGAAGTAAGGAGGGGGGTGGGGAGAACTTGATGAGAGAGATACAGGGATAAATGTTCAGAGGCGTTTCAGGCAGTGGGAGCCGGGCTGAGGGTGAAGGGAGAGCTGGATAAATTATGACTTCACATGTGAACTGAGAAGTATCAAGTGGTTCCCTCCCTTCAGCTCTCACTCAGGGATCCCAGGTGAATGTGACTCTGAACTGTTCCATGGGGATCAGCCTGGCTCAGATGGAAACACCCATGTGGGGCTCAGTGAGCGGGGCTGAGAGCCCGACATACGTAACTTGGCGGCTTGCAGGAAAACCAGAACACAAAGCCGAGACTGGGGGTACTTATGGTCCAATTCTGCCCTTCAGTCTGTGCATGAACCGCTCCCACCTCTCATCCCTCCACCTAGGTGAGCAGGAACTGTGGATGGGTGAAGTAGTGGTTGTGCAAATGGAAATGTTAGCGGTTACCCTGAGCATAGCTAATGTATGTCTTCACTGCTGACATTAAAGCGCTGCTGCAACAGCACTTCAATGTGGCCGAGTAGTTGCGGCTCCAGCGCTAGGAGAGAGCTCTCCCAGCGCTGTAACAAACCTGCCCCCACGAGGGGAGTAGCTGCTCCCAGCGCTGGGGCACTGTCTACACTGCCACTTTACAGCACAGAAACTTGCATCGCTCGGGGGGGGGGGTGTTTTTTCACACTCCTGAGCGAGACAGTGCACCGGCGCTGGGAAGTGGCCGTGTAGACAGTGCACCGGCGCTGGGAAGTGGCCATGTAGACATGGCCTAAGCTTTGCTCAGCCTGAGATCCTGCTACAGGAACAGGGCAGTGAACTCTCTAGTGTAGTATAAGTGCTCAGCTGTAGGTTTTTCTCTAGTCACAACAGGCAGAACTGCCCTTCACTGATCTGTACTTTCATAGGGAAGCTGGGGTTTTCAAAGCTGCCTTAAGGGGCTAAATACTCAGGTTTGTTTAAAATCCCCAAGGCAGCTGTGAAAGTCCCACCCGGAGGGTTTCTTGCCTGAAGGGCTGTGAAGTGTATGGAGAAATGTCCCAGTGTCGGAAGGACTGGGAAGGGGAAATGTCTGGTACAATGATTTCCCAGTGGGGATGGAAGCAGGTAATTCAGAGAGGCAGAGAGGAGCTGTGCAGTGTACTTGTGAACGCTGGAACTGGGTGCTGCACCTTTAGAACTGTCACCTACACACACTGTCAGCACCAGGTGTGAACTGGGTCAGTCCATGGCTCTATGTGGCTTGAGTCCACAGGATTGCCCACCCCAAACGTTCAAAAATCATGAGTCAGGCTCACTAAAGCCAATCTCTGGATTTTTGAAATCATGAGATTGTGTAAGAATAACAGCTTTGGGGTTCGTTTTATTTGCCTTCTGCTTTTTGAGCCTTTAGGGTGCACTGGGGTCACATTTTGAAGCTTTCTCCACAGCCACAAGGGCTAGAAATGTACTTTTTCTTTAAGAAGGAAGCCTGAAATCCTCACATCTCCACCTGACTCCAGGAGCTGGGGCTTTAAGGAAAACGATCATTTCCATGAGACTCATGTCCAAATCATGAGAGTTGGCAAAACTGAGCCCATGTTTAGGTGACTCATTTTGAGTCGTGTATAAAATTTGTCTGTGTGCCCAGAGAGAGCTAGGTTGGGCTCGTTTCCAAACACTAAACAATCAGAACAGTGAACTGTCACTGTCTTGTTCCCTGGGCCTTGCAGAGAGTGCACTGGTGAGCTGTGTGGCTAGGCTGCTGTAATAACACAAACGCACTCAGGACTTGCACGGCTGGTCTGAGACGCTGCTCACACCGGGCACAAGATGGTCTCGCTCAGGCTGTGCTCAGCAGTGACTGGCAGACATGACTCTACCTCCATTTCCAGCAGTGCTGGTACCCCAGGGCTGACACACCAAAGGGACGAGCTCCCAGCGGGACAGAGCTGATCTTAGAGGTGATGCCTGGAGGGGCCCATCCACACCCCCCTCCCTGGCTCCTGCTGACCTGAGCATCCAGCTCCACCCCATTCTTAGCTGGGGCACCCCCATCTACCCAGGCCCCAGCGGGAGCTGTTCCCATGTGTCACTGTCCCACAAGATTAGAAGTTGGCCTGGGATGGGAGTGCAGGGACCTCCTACAGCAGAGTTGCCTTAAACAATAGGAACTTTACCATTAACATGTGTTCTCCCCCTTTTCTCCCCCCAGAGACGCTGTGATCTGCACTGGAGAGCGAGAAAGGTCAGTGACTGGGCCAGTTACATTAACTGACATTCGGGTTGTTCCCATAAACACAACAGTGTGAAATCTCATCTTTCCCCCTTTTCTCCCCCCCAGAGACTCTGCGATCTGAACTGGAAAGTGAGCAAGGTCAGTGTGTGGGGCCAATGGGGTGGGATAATGTTTATATGAGAATGTTTCCCCAAAATGTGGTGGATCAGTCAACTAGAGATTGCCAGGCGGGGGGACATTTGGAACGAAGCCAGAGGGAGGCTGGGACTCAGTGCAAAGATCCGCACAGGACAGGGATTCCCTCCCTCACCCTGGGGACATGGCTGTGCCTGGAGGGCCAGTGGGAAGAAATGGCTCCGGCTTCGGCTACGGGAGCTGCGTGGGCTGCAGCAGGGACACTGCAGAGTAATGGGGGGTGGTGATGGGTGGGAAATGAGCAGAGCCCCCCCCCCATTTCAGCTGGCATTGTGGTGGGAAGGGATTTGCACAGAAATGATTCCGATGGGGAGGGAGGGGAGAGGGGGAGTAAATGTGTGTGCTGGAGAAAGTGCAAAACACCCGTGGGGTGGAACAATGACAAAGAAGGTGCTAGTGTTTGAACGGGTGAGGGGGAATGTCTCCGTAACAGCACCAGAGCCCCAGCAGTGATCTCAGGGCTGCTCGCGCTGACCCAGACGGGCTCTGAAGGGGGAGGGGCCATTTGTCCTAAGAAACCCCATGGAAATTACAGACCTAGAACCCTGAGCCCAGACCTGAGTAGTCCTAGCCCGGCCGGGCCAAGGGGGAGGCCGGGGGGCGGGTCCCGCTGGGAAGGAGCCGCAGCCACGAGCGGGAGGGAGAGGCGCGGGGCTCCCTGGCAGCAGCAGGGATTCAGCCCACGCCCCTGCGCCGCCCACCTGGCCCCTGCCCGCTCCGCGCTGCAGGGCTGGAGCAGCCTCCAGGCTGCGCTCCTGGCCCCGGGTGCAGCAGCCCGGGCAGAAGCCCTCTGGCGTGGCGGGGGGGTTCACAGATGAGTGCCCTGTCTCCCTCCCTTGCCAGCCCCCCTTTGCCCACCCGGTGCCCGGGTGCCGGAGCTGACTCACCAGCTCCAGGATCCAGGCACCGCCGCCACCCCCTCCCTCCCAGGCTTACGCCGCCATGCCGCAAGTCTGGGAGGGAGGAGGAATGCTGCGTGGTTGGGGAAGAGACGGGGCCAGGGCGGGGATTTGGGGAGGGAGCCAATGGGGGAAGGAGGGGGCAGAGCCGGGGCGGGGGGGGGGGG
>NC_048308.1:62412650-62531565 GCF_013100865.1 Trachemys scripta elegans | reverse complement strand
GGGGGGGGGGGGGGGAAGTCCGGACATTTACAAATTCCCCCCGGACGCTATTTTTAGCTTAAAAAGCTGGACATGTCCAGGGGAATCCGGACGAATGGTAACCCTAGTTTATAATGAAGTATCCTGTTAATCCTTTGCATTGGTTGTGAAGTTAATGCACATAAGTTGCAGTGCCTTAAACCCCTGTGTGGATGCTCTTATTCAAAAGTAAAAAGGTCTTAGTTTCGACAACAGCAGTCAGGGCAACCATCAAACATTGCAGGAGTCCTTCCCACAAACACTGTTGTGGCCTTTGACCTGTCTTGAACATTTTAAAGTTTGTATAATCCAAAAACCGGGGGTGGTTTAAGCCCAAAGAGAGGGAGAGAAGCAGGGGAGCACGCACCTTCACTTTCCTGAGCTCAGCACTTCAGTGTTCGCAGGATGGGGAAGAGAAAAGCCTTTACAATATTTTACAGGTATCAATTTTGGCCTGACAACAGTTCAATAAATGGTTCAAGATTAAAATGTAAGGTGATGTCACTGCTTTTCTCTGCCCTGCACTGGTCAGACATGTACTATGATCAGAAGAAAAATCAGGGCTTTGGAGCGGAGCCCGGAGCAGTGGAGCTGCAGGTTTTTGCCTGGAGCTGGAGCACAGCTCCAGAGCCCTGGAAGAATGAGTGCCCAATAGTGCCCTGGTAGAGCCTGCTGTGCACATATAGGGCGTTGGCCTAGCTGTACATTGACACCTGTGTGGTGCTCTGCTCTGTTCAATGTTGATAACAGTCGGCTGCGTGGGTGTGTGTTCTCCCTGTGTGCTGTCCCAGCTCTACGCAGAGAGCTGGGACAACAGATCTCGAGCGAACCACCCAGTGACCACAGACTCACTCTGATAAGGTATGAAGGCACCCAGCCAGGTTTATTTCCAAACGAAACACAGTCTCTAGCTCACCGGATCAGATGTCTACAGTTCTGCTAGTACATATGTGCTCCCTGACAATGGACTGGCTCAGTCAGTGGCAGGATTTACCACTGCCCCCTAGGCCAGACAAAGACATCCACTCAGGAATGCATTCTTATACACAGGTACAAACAAGTTACACATCACTCCTGACACATTGAGTACACCCCTCTACGCGTTAGGGTGCTACGGCTTTCCTGATACATGTTGGTTTGAACAAACAAGTCTATCCATCATGTTATCCTTTTGA
This sequence comes from Trachemys scripta elegans, assembly GCF_013100865.1. Classification (NCBI taxonomy): domain Eukaryota; kingdom Metazoa; phylum Chordata; order Testudines; family Emydidae; genus Trachemys; species Trachemys scripta. The sequence goes on along the minus strand of NC_048308.1, from coordinate 62,530,372 downwards.
CCCTCTCTTTAAGATGGGTCAGCCTGTTCCTTATTATCTCTGTGGAATGTGTTCACACCAGAATGTTCTGGTGCCATCCTGGCACATACTCATCCTACTAGTACTTAATACCTTTTAACTATGTGTATACGTGCAATTAGCAGCCTTCTTCTTGCCGACTTCTGTGAGCAGGGCCTGCCTCTGGCTCACAGCTTAACTTTGCTTTATGTTAGCAAAGTCTTGACCATTACTTTAGCTCAGGCCTTAGGTCTCATACCGGGCCCCTGATACAAGGGTTTATGTTTCAGGGCCTCATCTTACCGCATTCCCCCACTTTTTGTCTTTTTATGGGGAGGATGTTTACCCATCGTCCCAGAAAAGCATAATGCATGGACTAAAGATAACCCAGTGGGCTAAACACTGTTAGTGGTGACCTTATTTTACCATCCATACACTCATGCCCCATCTGTCTTTTTAGTCTGCACACTCCCTCGTACGACTGATAGACAGATTTTATTATCGAATTATTTTTAGTCCCTTATGGTGGGCCTGGGAATGTTAGGCCCGGGACCTCGACTGAGGAATGTAGTTTTATAATTGAGTCTTATAAAGGCACTCCCAAATAATTAATATATATAAGTAATATGGATATGTTGTATATATTTGTAGTGTATACGGGCATATATGTATAGTAAGTATGTGTACATATAACAGCACTTTATATCCAAGCATAACAATTCTTTTCCAATCTGATGTTGTAGATTGGCCCTTGTGGTACTGCAGATAGCAACCCACTTTTATTAGGGCAATTACAGTTACCAGCTGTATCATTATTAGTAGTAGGCCGATTTGAAATACTGGGATAGGGATTGTGATAATGTGTCCCACAATGCTATGTAAATGAGAAGTAAAATAGAAATTTGGAGTAGTGACACTACCATTGAGGCCTTTATATATAAATATATTGTAATTAGTTATTACATAGTACTGTCCATTCATGTTATAGATTACCCTTACTGTTGGTTGTTACCCTCTGGTAAGCTTCACTGGGCAGGAAACAGAAGTGGCAACTTCTCTGTTCCATTGGTTGAACTGCTCTGTGATACACCAGTAGTTGACATAGATCCAGTTCTTTTTATGGATGTTGTTTTCCAGAAAACGTACTGAATGGACAATAACCAATTTATCAAATATTGCTGTGTCAGGATGTAGTATTGATATCCAGACACTTAGCAAGATTGTTTTGAATAACATGTGTCTTAGTTAGGATGCAATGTCAGTAACCCAAATTATGACAGGTACTAACACGGAATTTGTTTACCCAATTTGTAGTTACTGTGTAACTTAATTTCTTTACCAATTTGTTTTTTTCCTTGCCTTCATGTTGTTTGCTGCCATTCATTAGTTGATTTTTACCTGTGTGTTGGTTAAACAGTTTAGCAAGGTCATGCACATTGTAAATGTTGTACAGCAATAATACAATACAGCAATAGTACAGTTGTTTTTACACAGTAACCAAGTTGAAATTACATGACAGTTTATCCTGGTCCAGCTAGTGGTTTTTAGCTGATTGTTAACTTAATTGTCCATATATGGTAGATAGAGGTGTATTTGACCAGTCTCTTGTTTATAAAGCACTTCATTTTTCTTTTCTTGATGCTCAGGGGTTTCTTCACCGAATACTGATATTTTCTGGTGTCTTCAGGGTGTGATATTTTCTGTGTCTTTGGCCTGTGGGATGCAACTTAAACAACTTTTGTTAGTTAACATAGTAAAGCTTTTTGTTTGTTGTCCTTTTTTGTTTTTGTTTTCAGTAACCCAAACTTAAGACAAAGTTTAATTTAGTTTGTTTACGAAGTAATAGGGACAATGTAATAGGGACCACGTCTTTTATAACACAAGCTATACTTTTGCAATTGTTGCATAGACATTCATTTTCATTTGAGGTGCATTACTAATATTTTATACTAAATGTAATGCTTAACTGCTAAAATAAATTCTCACAATCTTCTGTGAGAAGGTGTATTGCTTTTTTTCCCTACTGAACATTCTGTGTTAGCAAAAGAGTCAATAACATAATTTTTAACAAGTTTTTTAGAGTTAATTTGCTTGTGATACTAATTTCACTCGTGTTAACTGTTTAGGAGCACAAACATTAACAACGACTGCTTGCCATGAACATAACATAACAAAAGAAAAGTGTATAAGATTAAACCAACTATAAAATTCAGCCAAAATACATTTTAAATACAGGTCCATGCAAATACTTTGAGGGTATTATGCTTTCATGATGCTTTGTTTTGTTTGGGAGCCAAAGGTGGAAACCCGTTGAAATTGTTTGGTTAGCTTTATGCAGAAATTGTTATTTTTAAACATTTTTGCTATCACATTCTTATAACTATATTTAAAAGTGCAAACAAGTTTATAAAAACCCAAACAAGAAATTAACATTTTGTTAATATTATCTTTACCTTAATGTTGAGGTTTCCCATACATTTTTTCTTTGAATAACAAAATAAAAAAAACCCGTAAAAAACAAAACTGTGATTAATAAAAGAGAATTCTTTTTGTTTGCAATTGCATTATTTGTTGAGGCAGAAATATATGTACCTATATTAGTAACTGAAACCTTTTTGAACTTTGCACAAAAAAATTGGTGTTAATAATACTATGATTATACCCCAACCATGATCTTAAAATAGTGTGGTACCACATATACATATATTTTTAAAGGGTATAAAATTGACTTTTGTTGCAGCAAAACAAAAATAATAAAAAATAGTCACGTGACACACACATACAACACAGGACAATGCACATGGCATACAGGACAAACTTACAATTAAAAACAAATGGCGCCAGATTTCTATTCATAACTATACAAAATAAGGCAAACAAAAATAAAAAATAAAATGGGTTAAACATTTGAATAAACAAGTTATTACCTTATTTAAAACTTCTAACAAAAATTGATAAAAATATATTAATATTTGCCAAATGTATTGTTTTAATTTGGTAACAAGGAATTTTGCATTACTTTATATTTAACATTATTTTAAAACTCTGCTACATGGAAATAAGAAAAGCCCATGTTTCAAATATTAGTGAGTGGTTAGAATTAGAAGCAGAGTGTGCATTTTGGTTGCTTGGCAACCATATCTTCAAGAAAGTTAGGAATAATTCCAGCTGTTGCATTCCTGAAGGGTTAAAATAATTAATTTACTGGATTTATTTAAAGTAAAGTTTTTACTTTGTTTCGTGTTTTGTTCTGTTTTCAATTGCTTTATCTTTTGGAGGTTTCTGTAAAAAACTATCACTTTTAATTTTTTAAACAAAGAGAGAGAGACAAGTGAGGAGAGGCGGGGGGAAAGGGGGGGGGTGAAGAGCAACCTAGGAAGGTAGCGAGACCTGAGCCAAGAGAGATTAACTCTATCAAGGTATTTGAAAGTACAGGCTACAGCAGCAAGTTTAGCAAACTAAGAAAGCATATAAAGGAAAAACTTAACCAATATGTAAAAATATTTGCGAAAGAAGGTTATATTTTTAGATATGAGCACAGAGTGTGGTTCCATGGGTCAAAGCAGTTGGGAACATGCACAGTTGGGAACTGCACCCCTGTTTTTTATCCTGACTTTGAGAGTGGGGGTAGTTACCTGCTCTTGTAAAACCTGAATTTGTTCCCCCAGTGTTAATGCATCAATTTGAGGTGTTAACCTACTTAATTTTGTTTTTTTACTTTGAAATTCTTTTTTATTCACTCCCCTGCAATTGAGTCGTAGCTCCTGTCTCCTAATGTGCTCTGTGAATTGTTCCATTTTTTCCTACATCTGATTTACCAATTCCGTGAAAGTATTGTTTGCTACTCTTTCCTTCTGTGCACTTACTTCTCCTGTTCTGACAGTTTAGGTGTCAGTTTAAGTTTAACCGGAACCCTGGCTTTCATCATAAGGTGGTGGTTGCAATACAGTGGACCCTGTTTCATCTTTTAATTTTACTAGGACCACCTTTTTCCATTTCTGTCCACATTCTTCAGGCACAGGGTAGCTACCCCCAATTACCACCAATATTTATAACAGGGGACGGCACATGTAGTTTTTGTATGTAAGCAGAGTCAGGATAAGCTCTACCCTGACATCTGGTGGTGAATTATGGTGAGGGTTGAAAAGAACTCCAGGGGCTGATCTTCTTTGCATAGGCACACCCACCCGCCAAGCCTGGGACAACAACAACTGAAAGTGGTTACTTTGGCTGGTGTGGGATCCCCAGTTTCTCTGTTATTGGGGCAGGAAGAATAAAGTTTTGTTACCCTGATTATGTGCATCAAGGCCAGTGGAACTGTTGTATGACAGAGGGACTCACCAGTAACTAAGTAGCACTTGCTAGACAAGGGGTATGGGTTACAAAACCCAGTGAACTGAGAGAGGTTAGGGTGAGTCTTTTGCTCATGGTTTGTGTTATGAATCCTGTTTGTGGTGTTTCCCTAACATAATGCTGCATTGTTTCCCTCCTTTATTAAAAGGCTTTTGCTACACTCAGACTCTGTGCTTGCGAGAGGGGAAGTATTGCCTCTTAGAGGCGCCCAGGGGGTGGTATGTAATTGTCCCAGGTCACTGGGTGGGGGCTCGAGCCGGTTTTGCATTGCGTTATTGAAACGGAACCCCTAGATACAGAACCTGGCCCTTGTTGCTGCCAACTCGGAGGGGCAGAAGGGTTACATGTAGGTTCCTTCCAACTGTTTCTAGTGTTTTATTCTGTTCCTGTGCTGGTTGTCTCTGGACTGCTTGCCACCCTGCATGGGGGGTGGGAGTATTCCAGGGCTTTGTAGCTTCTTTTGATTCTCTTAACTCTTTTTTTGTTACTGTTACTTGCCCCACCAGTTTTGAGGTGTGCTGTTTTAACCATTTAACAGCCCTGGTTATAGTTTGCAATAGTCTACATTTCAAGGCTATTGTCTCTGCCCTAGCCTTACAAATTACATTACATGTTTCTTCCCCATTATATTTTTTAAATTCATATGGACCTCTTTTGCTAGCAACCCAGCGGGTCCAGGAGTTATCAAACTCTGTGGGGATTTGCAGGGAGGGGATAATGGGGTTCCCTAGCTCGAGGTTTTCTGTCATGTTAAATCACGATTCCTACAGCGGACAGCTCGCTTACTCACCAGATTAGCGGTCGGGGACACCAATGTTGTCAGCTCCTGTCTCCTGTGTAGTGCTCTGCTCTGTTCAATGTTAACAGTCGGCTGCGTGTGTGTGTGTTCTCCCTGCGCCAGCTATCTGCGCAGAGCTGGGACAGCAGATACCTCATTGATCTCAGCCTCTACATGCTCCTAACCACATGCGATATAAACCTTATCTTTTACTAAGTATGCACTCCCAGGAAAATTTAACTTAAAACACTGCCTTGTCTCATACATCTTTCTTACAGTATGATGGTAAAACTAATGAATCCATGATTGTGATATCCACAAAGGTGTAGAGGACACAGTCTGATCGGCTGCAACAAACAGATGTTTTTCAGCTCACTTAATACAGTGTGCTGTTGTGTTTCAGCACATGTGCAGGGGTGACCACCGGGCACAGAAACCTCCAGAAACAGGGTGTGGCTGCAATTACTAGACATATTCGAAGCTATAAAGGACACTTTCATTAAAGGCAAGCCAAAAAACCCTCAAGGGGGGAAATACTCTGAATATCTGCTGCGAGGGATGGCTTTGCTGACAACACAGAGAAGTGTTTGGAAAAGAAAGGGGATGCTGACATTCTTATTAAGCCAGATGTGGACACTACATACAGGGCCGGTGCAAGGATATTTTGCACCCTAGGTGAAACTTCCACCTTGCACCCCACCTCCCCCTCTCCCCCCCACCCCCCGGAGCATCGCTTATTATAAACTTTCAAAAATGAATACAGTGGAGTCACATCTTACGTGGGGGTTAGGTTCTAAGGTCAGTGCGTAAGAGGAAAATCGCGTATAGTGAAAATTACCATAAAGTACAGTACACACGGTATACGCTGTATACACTAGAACAGGGGTCCTCAACCTACGGCACGGGTGCCAAAGGTGGCACGCAAGCCCTTTTTTTTTTTTAATGGCAGGCTGCAAGTCCCAGCTGCCGCTGAGCCTGCTGCCAACCTGGGGTTCCTTCCGTTCACTCAGCCAGCAGCGGGCTGAGTGAACAGAACCCCAGGCCGGGACCTGCAGCCTACCATTAAAAAAAAAAAATCGGCTTGCCCACCAGTTAGTGCACTCATCTGGGGTGTGGGAGACCCAGGTTCAGTTCCCCCATCAGGCAGATGGGAAGAATGGCTGTGACCAAGGGTCTTCCACATCTCAGGTGAGCGCTCTAAGCACTGGGATAAAAGTTATAAGGTGGGCACCAGCCCATCTTCTCCTTTTCTGGCTGTTTTGTGTGAAGTTAGGCACCTGCTTACTTCATTCTCATCAGAAACCCCTTAGTCACCTAAGCCACCTGACTGCAGGGGGCAGGTTCCCAGCTCTGGGTCCCTAGATGCCTCCTCACAGCTGGGACTTGGGCATCAAACTCTGTGACCTAGGACACACCCCTCTCATCAGCATCTCCCATTGGCTAGCTTAGGTGGCTCTCGACCTCACACACTGGCTTTCATGAATTGCATTCTAAGGAGCCCTTCTCTCCCCATTCCTGGTGTAGGGAGTTTGGGCCCTAACTCACCTCTGTGGATCCCCATGTTCTTCCTGTGACTTTCTACGTGCTCAGTGTCAGGAGGCCTAACATCCATGCACATCTCTTTGTGAATCTAGCCACTGCTGAGGGGTGTCTTTTGTTGTTGTTACCTTGGCGTAAACAAGGTGTGTGAACTAAAACAGTGGGGGACAAGGCACTTCAATTTTATCAGTGAGGAAAAAGCCTAAGAAAATGTCTCTGAAATAAGACCAGAGGGCAGAGCGCTGACATGTGTGCACCAAAGTACAAAAGTGCAAATATTGTGTTGAAAACTTGTTCCGTATGTGTAACAGTGACAATGTGGGGAGGGGAGGACAGGGAGAGGGAACAAGTCTGTTTAAGGAACAGTGGTAAATTTTGTGCCTAATAGCTTGTGTTTAAAAGGTATTCATAAGTATTCCAAATACTGTTTACAATATTTGCAGTGTTTTGTATGTACAGTATTACATATTGTTTGCTATAGAAACTATCTACAGTGGAAAGAAACTAACACCATCTTAATTCAGGGTTTTACTTAGATAGCTGTGACGTTTAACTCTGTAGAATGCTTTTCCAAATTACAAAAATACCTTTCTTTCTTTGTGTCTGTCAGGGTTCCCTCCCCATTCTAAACTCTAGGGTACAGATGTGGGGACATGCATGAAAGACCCCCTAAGCTTATTTCTACCAGCTTAGGTTAAAAACTTTCCCCAAGGCACAAATTCCTTGCCCTGGGATGATATTGCTGCCACCACCAAGTGAGTTAGACAAAGATTCAGGAAAAGGACCACTTGGAGTTCCTGTTTCCCCAAAATATTCCCCCCAAGCTCCTTCACCCCCTTTTCTGGGGAGGCTTGAGAATAATATACCAACCAAATAGGTAACCAAGGTGAGCACAGACCAGACCCTTGTGTTTTTAGGACACTAAAAACCCAATCAGATTCTTAAAAACAGAACTTTATTATAAAGAAAAAAGTAAAAGAAGCACCTCTGTAAAATCAGGATGGAAGGTAATTTTACAGGGTAATAAGATTTAAAACACAGAGGATTTAAAGTAATGAAAAAACAGGAATAAACCTCCCTCTTAGCATAGGAAAAATTCACAAGCTAAAACAAAAGATAATCTAATGCATTTCCTTGCTATTACTTACTATTTTTGTAATATTAGATGTATCATTTCAGTAGGAGCTGGATTACTTGCTTGGTCTCTCTTTGCCTCAGAGAGAACAACACACAGCACAAAACAAAACCCTTCCCCCACAGATTTGAATGTATCTTCTGCCCTTATTGGTCCTTTTGGTCAGGTGCCAACCAGGTTATTTGAGCTTCTTAACCCTTTACAGGTAAAGGAGGGATTTTATGCTACCCTTAGCTGTATGTTCATGACAGTGTCCAAATTAAAAGTAGAGAGTTCACAATGGTAGCAAATTGTGACAGGAGTGCCTCTGTCCCTCACAACTTGCTACCCAGGACCAGGAGATTCATAGATGCCAAGCCTAGAAGGGACCGTTGTGATCATCTAGTCTGACCACCTGTGTAACCAGCACCCAAGAGCCCTTCCTCACTCCTCGGATCTGTAGTGAGACTGAGTGTGGGTGGAGTGGGTGCAGGGGCTAGGTTCCAGCAGCCCTAGTTCCTGCTCGGTCCCTGCCTCTCTCAGGGTGAGACCCACCTGCGTAGGGTTGCCAGGTGTCCAGTTTTTGATGGAACATCCGGTCAAAAAGGGACCCTGGTGGCTCCAGACAGCACGGCTGATCAGGCCTTTAAAAATCTGGTTGGCGCGGGGCTGGCAGTCTCCTTACCCGGCTCTGTGTGGCTCCTGGAAAGCAGCTGGCACGTCCCTCTGGCTCCTAGACTTGGGAGCAGCCATGGCGGCTCCGCACGCTGTCCCCGCCTCAAGTGCTGGCTCGGCAGCTCCCATTGGCTGCGCCTGTGGGCAGAGCCGCCTGGCCGCACCTCCCCCTAGGAGTCGGAGGATGTCGCCATTTCCCGGGAGCCGCCTGAGGTAAGCGCCGCCCGGAGGAGCCCGCACCCCAAACCACCTCCCGCATCCCAACCCCCTGCTCCAACCCTGACCCCCCTCCCGCATCCTGAGCCCCTCATTTCTGGCCCCCACGCCTGAGCCCCTCCCACACCCCAACCCTCTGCCCCAGCCTGGTGAAAATGAGCGAGTCAGGGTGGGTGGGAGAGAGCGAGCGACAGAGGGAAGGGAGGATGGAGTGAGTGTGGGCAACGCCTCAGTGAAGAGGCAGGGGGCGGGGCAAGGGGGGGTCAGTTTTGTGTGATTAGAAAGTTGGCAATCCTACATCTGCAGCCTGTGGAGAGATGGAGCAAACCCCCCTCTTGCTCCCCCCCACTTCCAGCCTGGCAGGGGGCTGCAGCTTTGAGTCGGGGACTCTATTCCATCTGTGCCCCATGGCAGGGAGTGGGGAAAGCTGGGGCAGTGACTGAGAGGGGGGTGGGGGCTGTGCTGGGCTCCCATGCCCAGGGAGGCAAGGAGCTGGAATTCCCCTCCCCACTCCTCCTTCACCTCTCCTGCAGAGCCCAGCCACCAGGGGTTTATCCAGCGAAGGGCAGGGAGGCTGCACCAGCCATTTCAAGCTCGGTTCCAGCTGGCCGAAGGAGTTGATTAATATTCCCTCCCCTAGTGCTTGGGGGCCGGATTTGCTGGTGTGGTATGGAAATGAGCGGATGAAAAGCCATTAAGAACTGCCAGATGTCTGCAGTTATTGTTAAAGCTCCCACCCGCCCTTGTCTTCCCTCCAACGAGGTATAAATAGCTCGGTTGCAGCCCTGCCGTGGGCCCTGCCCCTCTCACCTCCCCTACTCGCGGTAACACTCTTAAAACAGGATGGGGAAACATGCAGATACCTGGGGCCCAAGGCTGCAAGCTGTTGTGCAGCACAAGTTAAAATGAAGCCGGGCTTGGTATCTCCCAGGAGTTGGCCTTAGTGCAAAATAACAGATACTCCCCAGAAATGGACATTTTATAACAGAGGGAATTTTATTGAGGGGCATTTTAGCAACCAGCCCGGTGTCCACGCCACTGCCTAGTATTGGGCTGGACTATCTATCTATCTATATTGCTTGTTGCATTTAGTCATTGAGTAGGCCTTTGCAGGGCTTAGCAAGTCCGGGGAATTAGCAAGTCATTGAGTAGGCCTTTGCAGGGCTTAGCAAGTCCGGGGAATTAGTCCGGGGCTTAGCAAGTCCTAAGGCAAGTCCGGGGAATAGCGATCGCATGAAGTGAGCTTGACTTTACACCTTCTCTGACATGCTGGGGTAAGCGCCTGTGAAAAACAGGAAGTCTGGCTATCTTTCAGGACTGTTGTTATGGGGAAATACAACTGCCAAACTAACTGCTTGGAAATAGCTTGCTTAACAATTATTTTTTTAGTGACATGTTTTTGTAACACCTGCTTTGTCACTTTTTTTTTTTTTTTTTTTGAGTGACATGTCTCTGTAACTTTCTCAGTATAAGAAGGCAACTGTGGGTTTGGGTCAAGCAGATTGCTTTGTGGACACATCAAGAAGATCTCCAGCCACAGACGGAAGGCCGGCCACCAAAAATCTGCAACTGAATCCAAATACCACTCCAAACACCGGAGGGGGTAATTATCAGTTTGGCAGGGCCGGCTCTAGGCACCAGCCCTCCAAGCATGTGCTTGGGGCGGCACTTTCAAAGGGGCGGCACTCCAGCCCTCTTTTTTGCAGTGAGCTGGGGTGGGGTGGGGCAGGGCAGGGGAGGGCTGCAGGAAGTAACCCGCGGGGGGGTGGGGGGGCAGAGGAAACCGCTCCCCCCCGCCGCTCACCTCTGCTCCACTGCCGCCTGCTCCCCCAGGCGCACCGCTGCTCCGCTTCTCCCCGCTCCCTCCCAGGCTTGCCGCGCAAATCAGCTGTTTTGTGGCAAGCCTGGGGAGGGGAGGAGCGGAGCGGCGGCGCGCTCGGGGCAGGAGGCGGTGGTGAGCTGGGGGGGGAGTGGTTCCTCTGCCTCCCCCAGGGTTACTTCCTCGCCCTCCCTGCGACCCCCTGAGTGCGCCGCTGCCGCTCTGCTTCTCCCCCCTCCCTCCCAGGCTTGCTGCAAAACAGCTGATTCGCGTGGCAAGCCTGGGAGGGAGGGGGAAGAAGCAGAGCAGCGGCGGCAGGCTCAGGGAGCAGGTGGAGCGGAGGTGAGCTGCGGTGGTGGGGGCACGAGGAGGGCCGCAGGAAGTAACGGGGGGTAGAGAAACCACTCCCCCCCAGCTTACCTCCACCTTCTCCCCCAAGCGCACCCCGGCTCCGCTTCAGCCCTTGCCTGGGAGGGAGGGGTTGGAGGGGAAATGCAGCGTGTCCTGGGGAGGAGGCAGGGCTGGGGATTTGGGAAAGGGGTTGGAATGGGGTGGGGAAGGGGCGAAGCCGGGGGGGGGGGGGCGCCAGAAATGTTTTTTGCTTGGGGCAGCAAAAAACTTGGAGCCGGCCCTGCAGTTTGGGGTGCTCTATAACCTGTTGTGTTTGTGTGTGCTTGAGACTAAACAAGGGGAATACTGGAGACTAATAAAGTACTGGCTTCAAAGTGAAAGCACATGGTTTTGATTTTTTGTATCAGCCATATAGCAGATGGAAGCGGCATCGCCCTTTGTTTGTCTTGCAACCACCTCACATAGATTAAAGTTACTGAGACCTTTGGGTTCAGGGAACTCTGGGTAACACCCCAGCAGTAAGGGGATCAGTAAAATTCCCTCTGTTATATAATGTCCATTTCTGGGGAGTATCTGTTATTTTGCACTAAGGCCAACTCCTGGGAGAGAGACCAGATACACAGGCGGGAGGCACCCCAATATCAGCCCCTGCTCGGCTCTGTGCAGCAGATCAGGAGGGAGGCTTCTGGTCCCACGCAACTTGGCTAGCAGGGGCTCCATGGCAGGGCAGCAGGGATGACCAGCATCTTCCCTCTTGCTGCAAACATCAGCCAAATGTGGTATGAAGCTGGGGAGGGGGTGCCCAAACCACCCTCCCTAAATGGCATCCCTGAGTTGTGATTAAGGCATTTGAGTTTGTGGATCCCAGATTAGATCAAGTCAATTTGTACAGACAGAAGAGAGCTTTCCCCTCAGGGAGGCACCTGCATTGGATTGTTCCTCTTATTGTTAGGTCCTGGTGTGACTGCCTCCCCAGTCATAGGCACCAAGTTTCTAATCTGCCACAGGGTGCTCCCCCTGGCTCCGCCCAGCCCCCCCCACCTTCCCCCAATGCCCCACCCCGCCTCTTCCCACCCCCACTCAGCCCCCGCTCCACCTCTTCCCACACTGCCTCATCCAGTTCCACCCCTTCCCCAAAGTGTGCTGTGTCCTCGCTGCTCTCCTCTTCCCCCCAGCACCTCCAGATGCCATGAAACAGCTGATCCGTAGCAGGCGGTAGGTAGGTGCTCGAAGGGAGTGAGGGAAGGACAGGGAGGCACTGATTGGCCTGGCCCATTTGCGGGCAGGAGGCGCTGGGGGAAGGGAAAGGCATTGATGGGGGGCTGCCGGTGGGTGCTAAGCACCCACCATTTTTTCCCCATGGGTGCTCCAGGGCTGGAGCACCCATGGAGTTGGCACCTATGCCCCCCAGCCCCGGTGTGACTGCCCCCCCTTAGGGTTGCCAATTTTGGTTAGACATATTCCCGGAGATTTTATCACATGACATAATCTTTAAAGAAAAATTAATGTTTAATTCCTGGAGACTCCAGGGCAATCCTAGAGGGTTGGCAACACTACCTCACCTGGGCACAGGACATCCTCCTAGCCCCCATGTGACTGGCCCACAGGATGACCCCCAGCCCTGGTGCTACCGCTCCCAGCTTCACCCCACACAGGACACCACCAATGTTCCCTCTAATTTTTCCCTTGCATATGCGGAATGAATTTTGTTATGTGCACCAATATGGAGGTGATGGGTGACACATCACCTCCATATTGGTGCACATAACAAAATACATGTGGTGTGGGAGGGGGCTCAGGGCTAGGGCAGAGGGTTTGGAGTGCAGGGGTGTGAGGGCTCAGGCCGGGGGTGTGGGCTCTGGGGTGGGACCGGGGGGGGGGTTCAGGGCTGCGGCAGAGGGTTGGGGTGTGTGTGGGGGGGGGGTGAGGGCTCCAGCTGGGGGTATGGGCTCTGGGGTGGGGCTGGAGGAGTTTGGGGTGAAGGAGGCTGCTCTGGGGCACGGAGGCGAGAGGACTTCTCCCAGCTCGCTCTCCCTGCAGCAGCACCTGGGCTGGGCAGGGGTAGGGAGGGGAGAGGCACCCCCGGGCTGGGCGAGCACAGTTGCCAACTTTCACACAGTAAATAAGCACCCCAACTTTCACAGTAAGCCAAAACTCAGCTTAATCCCATTTCAAAACAAGCCAATCCCTAAGAACCCCACCCCGCTATGTCACTAGATCCCCCGGCCTGCAGTCTGGGGCTGTGGTGGGCCCACCGGGCACCCCTGCGCCTGCTTGCCAGGAGCGGAGCAAAACGAAGGCCCAAGCTACAAGCCAAAAACTAGCCGACAAGCAACTCAAGGCAAAGGAAGCCCAACTTCGGCGTTTTTTCATGGCTTTGGCGTGTCTGCGGGCAGGGTCCCTGCATGGCGCTAAATAGGCTGCTGTGCACCCGCCCAGCTCCCCGGGGATCTAGGACACCGCCCTGCTCGCTGGGCCCTGGGTATGGGCAGCGCATTGTGCGGGCTGCAGTGTCCACGCGCGCCTCTGCGCAGTGCATTGTGTGGGCTGCAGTGTCCACGCGCCCCTCTGTGCAGTGCATTGTGTGGGCTGCAGTGTCCACGCGCCCCTCTGCGCAGTGCATTGTGGGGGCTGCAGTGTCCACGCGCGCCTCTGTGCAGTGCATTGTGGGGGCTGCAGTGTCCACGCGCCCCTCTGCGAAGTGCATTGTGCGGGCTGCAGTGTCCACGCGCGCCTCTGTGCAGTGCATTGTGCGGGCTGGAGTCTCCACGCGCCCCTCTGTGCAGTGCATTGTGCGGGCTGTAGTCTCCACGCGCCCCTCTGCGCAGTGCATTGTGGGGGCTGTAGTTGCACCACGCGGTGCATTGTGGGGGTTGTAGTCTCCTTGCGCACCCCCCTCCCCGCGCGGTGCATGGTGGGGGCTGTAGTTTCCCCACGCGGGCAGGCTGTACTCCGTCCCCTAGCGCGTGGCGCAGCGCCGGTCCGGGCTCCGCGTGACTCTGCAGCCCGGTCCGTGCGCTCCGGGCTTTGTCCCCAGGCCGGGCGGGGGCTGGGACCGACCGGGCCGGGCCTCGGGTGAGGAGCCCCGCAGCAGCCCAGGTAGGGCGCGGAGGGACGGCCCGGGGGCTTTGCGCGATGCCCCGGTACCGCCGGCTGCAGCCCGGGCAGGTGCGCGGGGCCGAGGCAGCCGTGGCCGGGCAGAGCGGTGCGGGGCTGGCCCCCGGCTGTGCATGGAGGGACAGGGTGTGCAAATGGAAACGGTGAGAGTGCGGCGCCCGCTCCGCGCCCCGGGCCGGAAAGGCGGCAGGGCAGCCCCAGCGCAGCGCTGGGAGCGCGGGGCCGCGCGGAGTCGGGGGGCGCCGGGTCGGACCGGCGGGGAGCCGGCCCAGATCCCGGCCCCGGCCCCGTGTGTTTTATGCCGAGCGGTTGTCCAGCGGCTAACCCCGAACGAGCGCGCTCTGCAGAGCTGCCGCCGTGCTCTTTGGCTGGGTATCGGCCCAATTTTATATACCACTCTTAATAAAATACCGTCACAAGTTCCCTCCAAAAATCCAATCCCCGGTAAATCTGAAATCCCAAAGTGTCCGTATTGGAACATTGTGAGAGAGGGAAAGCGGGGATTTAGAAGGGAAACGCTTTTCATCTTTTGCCAAGTGATATAATGAGAAGAAATAGTTCCTGAGATGGACCGAGAATCCTCTGGGTTTAAAATGTGCTCCTCTGCAAAAATCAATAATCTGTTTCATTCCAGTGTTTGTTGTTGCAGCTGTTTAAAAAAAAAAGCCTCAAACAAACGACCTCCCTTTTCTTTTCCAAGATCCTTACCATTTCACTTTTGGGTTTTGGATGCATTTTAGCAATTCCCCGAATGAGCCCCATATTCTCTAGAGCAGGGGTTCTCAAACTTTTGTATAGGTGACCCTTTTCACATAGCAAGCCTCTGAATGCGACCTCCCCGTATAAATTAAAAACACTTTTAAATATATTTAATACAATTATAAATGCTGGAGGCAAAGCAGGGTTTGGGGTGGAGCCTAACAGTTCGTGACCCCCCCCCCCATGTAATAACCTGATGACCCCCAGTTTGAGAACCCCTGCTCTAGAACATTACTCTGCACTGATTTTATTATTGCACGTTTCTGACCCTTGCCATCCCTGTTTCCATTTCTACATTTCCCACTTGGCATCCATTGGATTGTTTGCAGTGTTTGCACTGGAGCAGATGTCAGTTTGATTAACCGAGGACAGTTCTCTAACTGTGCACCCACATTATGGAGCTCAGCCAAGCTCTGGGAGTGGGGTTTTACTTGGTGCAAGCATTAAGCAACTTTCTCACTCAGGGGTGTGAAAACCCCCCCCCTGAGCACAGCAAGTTGCAGCGCTGTAAAGCACCCGTGTAAACAGTGCCCCAGGCTGGGAGCCGTGCCCCTCGTTGAAGTGGTTTTTTTAAGAGCACTGGAAGAGTAATTTTCCCTCTCTTGATATTCATCCCTTCTTGTCAACTGTTGAGAATAGGCCACTTCCACCCTTAATTGAATTGGTTGGTAAGGCAACTCCCATCTTTTCATGTGCTGTGTGTATATATATATACTGCTTACTGTATTTTTCACTCCATGCATCTGATGAAGTGGGTTTTAGCCCACGAAAGCTTATGCCCAGATAAACTTGTTACTCTCTAAGGCAGAGGCAGGCAAACTTTTTGGCCTGAGGGCCGCATTGGGTTTAGGAAATTGTATGGCGGGCCGGTTAAGGGCGGGGGTCGTGGCCCAGCCCCGCACCCAACCCCCCCCTCCCCGGGACCCCTGCCCCATCCACCCCCTCCCACTCCCGGTCCTCTGACCACGCCCAGAACCACTGCCCCCTGCCACCCCATCCAATCCCTCCTCTCATTCCTGACAACCCCCCCCGGGACCCTGGCCTCATCCAACCACCCCTTCTGAGTGCCCCGGGAACCCCTGCCTCTGATTGCCCCCCGCTGGCCCATCCAACCTCCCCCCTCATTCCTGACTTCCCCCCTGGGACCCCTGCCCCATCCAACCATCCCTTCTCCCTGTCCCCTGACTGCCCCCGGAACCCCTGCCCATTACTGCCCCCCCCACCCCATCCAACCCCCCCTCCTTCCTGATTGCCCCCTGGGGACCCCTGGCCCATCCAACCACCCCTTCTCCCTGTCCCCTGACTGCCTCCAGACCCCCTGCCCCTGACTGCCCCCCTGTTCCCTGCCCTCTGACCGCCCCAACCCCTATCCCCCCCCCCCCCCCCCCCCCCCGAACTCCGCTGCCCTCTATCCAATCCCCCCGCTCCCTGCCCCCTTACCACGCTGCCTGGGCCCGGCTGGAGACCGCAGGGGGTTGAGGCTCTTGTGTGTGGCAGCCAGGATGGGAATCCTGTCGGGGTAACAGCCTCCTGGCTAGAGCAGGTGCTGCTGTCACCCTGGTGTAGCTGTCCCATGTGGGAAGGGCAATGAACTGTGCTGGCACGAGCCACCTGCGTTCGCCCAGGGGCTGTGTTTAGCCTGGGGCTATCCCAGGGTAACTGTGTCAGTTAGAGTCCCCTGTAACTGAATTAGCTATGCTGGCGCCCAGTTTGCGTGCGGAACTGCTGATTAGGAATCTGGGTGAGCTAAACAGCAACAAGTCACTCCAAAACTGAAATGAGCAGCCCCTGGGTATTGGCACTGGTTTCATTTAATCCAGCTGCTGCCACTTGCTGTGTCGGCAAGGCCCGAGAAACTAAGGCCTGGTCGATGCTAAAAGGTTAGGTCCACGGAGCCACGTCGGTCAGGTGTCTGAAACAGCCACACCCCTGAGTGCCTTAGCCATGCTCTGTGTGGATGCAGTTCAGTCGATGGAAGCATTCTTCCATCGACCTGGTTGCTGTTGCTTGGGGAGGTGGAGAAACTCCTTCCATTGTTGTAGTCTGCGTCTGTGCTACAAAGTTACCACCAGCAGCTTACCTACAGCACCACAGTTATGCCACTGTACTGCCTGGAGTGTAGACATAGCCTAAGAAACTTCGTTTCCATGTGTGGTTGCTAGACTGTACAGCCAAGCATACCAGTCCTTCCCCCGCACTCCCGCATCTGCCTGTCCCTCACCCACCCAAAGGCAAGTACCCCAAAGTCAAGAATTGCAAACTTACGGTTCTCGTAGCACCTAGCTCAGTGACTCTGTGATATCTATATTAAGGCCTAGATGAAGGATTAGCAGACACCTTGCCAGCGTGTCATGTGCAAGAGTCATGCTGCTGTGGGAACCTTCAGTCTTACTTGCTTCGTTTTTGTTCTCTTGGGCACTAAGCTTGTTTCCTGTGAACGGCCTGCACTGGGTTGAACCTTGGAAGTTCTTCAGGAACTGGGGATCAGGGAAAGGAATCCTTCCCTGCAAACTACTGGAGACTGGACCAGTATTTGCCAGAGGCAGAGAATAGGTGGAATGGAGGGGCACCAGTGCCCAAGGCCCACATGATGGCAGGGAAGTGATTACATGAGATATACCCAGCTGATCCCAGAAAGTGATCTGCACCCATACGCTGCACCCACCCTGCCGCCCCCAAGGCCACTGCCAAATCTGACCTGGGCAAAAATTCCTTCCCAGCCCTACCTATGGCGATCAGTTAGACCTTGAGCATGAGAGCAAGAACCAGCCAGCCACATGCTCGAGAGAGAGAATGCTCAGGGCCACCTCAGAGCCCTGGCCCATCCTGTCCAGTGTCCCATCTCCAGCCATGGCCATCCCTGGTGCTGCAGAGGAAGGAGAGAGGCAAAAAGACAAATGGGATACTTGGGGGTGGGGAAGGAATCCTGTGGCAGAAGCCCTGAAGCATGAGATTTTAGGGACATCAGACATTAGCCGGAAAGGACCCCCTGGGCTTCTGAGCCCTGCACCCTACCACTACATGCATCCCTGTCATACAGTCACACTCGTATATTTGTCCGCCTCTCTCTCAAAACTAATTGAATTGTTTGCCCCCACAATTCCTGTTGGGAGGCTGTTCCAGAACCGCTCCACTCTCATGGTTAGAAACCTTCTCTTAATTTCCAGCCTGGATTTGTTCCTGGCCAGTTTAGCCCCATTTGTTCTTGTGCCCCATTGTCCATTAGCTTAAATAGCTCCTCACCCTCACTGGTGTTGCTCTTTGTTAATACACCAGAGGTGACCGTATCCGCTCTCAGCCTTTCTCAGCAGTTCTCAAACTGTAGGTCAGGACCCCAAAGTGGGTCGTGACTCCATTTTAATGGGGTCGTTGGGGTTGTCATTAGACTTACTGGGGCCAAAGCCAAAGCCCGAGGTGGCGACGCTCAGGTTACAGGTCCCCTGCCTGGGGCTGAATCCCTTGGGCTTCGACTTTGTCTCTCCACCCAGGGCAGCGGGACTCTGGCAGGCTCAGACTTCAGTCCCCCCTCCTGGGGTCATGTAATAGTTTTTGTTGTCAGAAAGGGGTCGAGATGCAATGAAGTTTGAGAACCCCTGTGCTAGGCTAAAGGAGCCAACTTCCTCCAGTCTCCTGTCAGAAAGAAGGGCCAGAGGGTGTTGGTTGTGTCAACAGCTGTATAGCTACCAGCGCTTTATTAGAACACAAGATGCTGGACACACTTAGTAAAAGAATAAATGGTGAATAAAGTGTCTCAAACCAAAGCCCTGAATGTGCCTGTAGGTTTCCGCTGGTCCCTTGATTTGCTTTGTCAGCTCTGCACAAGAAGCTCTGATCTTCAGCTGCTTACACAGCGTGCAATTTTGCTTACACAAGTAGTGCCATGGACTTTGGCCAGATTATCCATGTGTATAAGCATGTGCAGGACGGGGGCCTTTAGACATAATCTGCAAATGGGATGAGCTAAGAAATGCCAGCTGCCTCCCCATGGCTTCATTCTCTTTGTTCTTCAGGTTTCTGACATGAATGTTCCTGGCTGAGCCTGTGGCATAGCCAGGAAGCTGGCCACGCTCCTCGTTTGCATCTCAGCGAGCCTCATGGTGCACGAACTTCTGCACGGAACTGCAAGCTTCCCACGTTCGCTCAGTCTGCTCTAGTGATCATCAGCCTGTTGTTGCTTGGAATGTTTGCCCTTGTGGGCAGTGGCGGTCTGGGGTCTGAGCATTACCTGTCCCCCTTAGAGATGGTTCTCCGAGAACAGAGCTGTGGTGTGTGGATTGGTGAGAGTAGGGAAGCTTGTGCTGCCCCTGTTATGTGGACTCCAGTCACCGAGGCTCTTTGCTGCTGGGCTCGGGGACTGTCAGCCCAGCACCTTCCACCTGCATGACATGCACTGAAATGGCTGGTCTGCATCAGTTAACTCAACTATAGGTGTCTAATCCGTTAAAGAGCAGTGACTCACCCTCTCTGACTGTGGAGCTGGTTCTGCTGTGGGTCAGCTGGTACCGAAGGGTCTTCTACACTGCAAAGTGCACCCTTGAACTGAAGATACAGCTTTAAACTGGTGCCAAAGGCTTGGGGGGTACCCTGAATTCAGTTTAAACCAGGTGTACTTCGGTTTAGCTTAAGTCAGTTTGGAACAGGTTTAAGCGAAATTGAAAGAAGCCACCCTTGAACTGAAGGCAGAGTGTCCACCGAAAAACTGATTTAAGTTATATCAGTGCCACTTCTGCCATTGGGACTGTTCTGAAAAGGGTAACCATACGCCAAACGCCAGCCCAGTATCAGTACTGAGAGTCAATGAAAGATAGTACTAAAAACAATGCATGAGATTTACAAAATACCAGACAAGAAGAACAAAGCTATGTGGAGATATGGGGGGCAGCCACCCCGCTGTTATCTGATTCATGCACAAGCCTGATCCGCTTACATCTAATAAATAATAGCAGCAGGTCTAAACCCCAGGAAAAGGCCTTGAGATAACAGCAAAACATTCCTCCTACCCTGTAGCAGGACGGGCCAGCTTCTCAGCTGTGCACTTCACCGGCTGCCGCTCAGTGGGAAGGATGGTGGTTTTTCATGGTCATGGAATGTTTTTGCAGCTTTCTTGAGCTCACAGACGGCCAAATGTCAGGCTGTGTGTGTGTGTGTTGGGGGCAGACAGAGGGAAGAAGTTCTCACCGTCCCATTGGAATGGCCATGCTGGGTCAGATCAATGGTCCATCTCGCCCGATATCCTGTCTTCAGACAGTGGCCAATGCCAGGTGCTTCAGAGGGAATGAACAGAACAGGGCAATTTATCGAGTGATCCATCCCCTGTCATCCACTCCCAGCTTCTGGCAAATAGGCTAGGAACACCCAGAGCATGGGGTTGCATCCGTGACCATCTTGACTAATAGCCAGTGACCTTTATCTAGTTGTTTTGTGAACTTTGTTATAGTTTTCACCTTCACAACATCCCCCTGGTAACCAATTCCACAGGTTGACTGTGTGTTGTGTTAAGAAGTACTTCCTTTTGTTTGTTTTAAACCTGCTGCCTATTAATGTCATTGGGTGACCCCTGGTACTTATGTTATGTCAAGGAGTAAATAACCCTCCTTATTCGCTTTCTTCACACCATCCTTGATTTTATAGACCTCTATCATATCTCTCCCCTCCCCCCCCCTCGGTCATCTCTTTTTCTAGCTGAACAATCCCAGTCTTTTTAATCTCTCCTCATACGGAAGCTGTTCCATACCCCTGATCATTTTTGTTGTCCTTCTCTGTACCTTTTCCAATTCTAATGTATCTTTTTTGAGATGGGGTGACCGGAACTGCACACAGTATTCAAGGTGTGGGTGTACCATGGATTTATATAGAGATATTATGATATTTTCTGTCTTATTATCTATCCTAATGGTTCCTAACATTCTGTTAGGTTTTTTGACTGCCACTGCACATTGAGTGGATGTTTTCAGAGAACAGCTAATTTAGACCCAATTATTTTATATGTATAGTTGGGATTATGTTTTCCAATGTGCATTACTTTGCATTTATCAGCATTGAATTTCATCTGCCACTTTGTTGCCCAGTCACCCAGTTTTGAGAGATCCTTTTGTAACTCTTCACAGTCTGTTTTGGACTTAACTGTCCTGAGTAATTTTGTATCATCTGCAAATTTTGCTACCTCACTGTTTACCCCTTTTTCCAGATTATTTATGAATATGTTGGACTGCACTGGTCCCAGTAGAGGCCCACTATTTACCTCTCTCCATTCTGAAATCTGACCATTTATTCCTACTCTTTGTTTCCTGTCTTTTAACCAGTTACAGATCCATGAGAGGACCTACCCTCTTATTCTATGACTGCTTACTTTGCTTAAGAGCCTTTGGTGAGGGACCTTGTCAAAGATTTTCTGAAAGTTCAAGTACGCTATATCCACTGGATTACCCTTGTCCACATGTTTGTTGACCCCTCAAAGAATTCTAATAGATTGGTGAGGCATGATTTCCCTTTAAAAAAAAAAAACTATGTTGATTCTTTCCCAACAAATCCTGTTAATCTATGTGTGATAATTCTGTTCTCTACTATAGTTTCAACCAATTTTCCTGGTACTAAAGTTAGGCTTACCAGTCTTAATTGCCAGGATCACCTCTGGAGCCTTTTTAAAAAATTGGCATCACATTAGCTATCCTCCAGTCATCTGGTACAGAAGCTGATTTAAATGATAGGTTACAGACTACAGTAAGTAGTTCTGAAGGAACTCAAATGTGAAATTGCAGAACTCTTGGGTGAATACCATCTGGTCCTGGTTACTTATTACCATTTAATTTATCAATTTGTTCCAATTTGCTCCTCTACTGACATCTAAATCTGGGACAGTTCCTCAGATTTGTCACCTAAAAAGAATGGGTCAGGTGTGGGAATCTCTCTGACATCCTCTGCAGTGAAGACTGATACAAAGAATTCATTTGGCGTCTCTGCAGTGGCCTTGTCTTCCATGAGTTCTCGGCGTCACCACTGTCCAGTGGCCCCCTGATTATTTGGCAGGCTTCTGACATAATTTAAAAAAATTGCTGTTAGTTTTTCAGTCTTTTGCTAGTTGCTCTTCAAATTCTTTTTTTGCCTGCCTAACTGTACTTTAACTTTAGCTTATGCTTCTATTTTTCTCAGTAGGATTTAACTTCCAATTTTGAAAGGATTCCGTTTTGCCTCAGACTGTTTCTTTTACTTTGTTATTTGGCCATGGTGGCACTTATTTGGTCTTCTTACTGTGTTTTTTAATTTGGGGCATACATTTAATTTGAGCCTCTATTATGGTATTTTTAAAAGTTTCCATGCAGCTTGTAGGCATTTCACTTTTGTGGCTGTACCTTTTAATGTCCATGTCCATTTAACTGGCTTCCTCTTTCTGAAGTTTAATGCTACTGTGGTATTCCCCCTCCCCCAAAGGATATTTAATTTAATTATATTATGGTCACTATTATCGAGGGGTTCTCTTGGATCAGATCCTGTGCCCCACTTAGGACTAGATCAAGAATTGCCTCTCCTCTTGTGGGTTGCAGGACCAGCTGCTCCAAGAAGCAGTCATTTTAAGGTGTCTAAAAACTTTATCTCTGCCCTCTTTCCCCCCCCCCCCATCCTGAGGTGACATAAATATATGGAGATATACCTATATCATAGAACTGGAAGGGACCCCGAAAGGTCATCGAGTCCAGCCCTCTGCTTTCACTAGCAGGACTGATTTTGCCCCAGATCCCTACGTGGCCCCCTCAAGGATTGAGCTCACAACCCTGGGTTTAGCAGGCCAATGCTCAAACCACTGAGCTATCCCTCCCCCCATGTACTCAGTCAATATAGGGATAGTTGAAATCCCCCATTATTATTGAGTTTTTTATTTTAATTGCCTCTCTAATCTCCCTGGGCATTTCACAGTCACCTCACCATCCTGGTCAGGTGGTTGGTAGTGTATTCTTACTGTTATATTCTTATTATTCAAGCATGGAATTACTATCCCTAGAGATTCTGTGATACAGTTTCTGTGGTATGGGTAAAACGTTATACAGAACTGTTGAACGTCAAGGTAGATACGGAGAGGAGTTGCTAAGACTGAATGTTGCATGCACATGGATGCAGATTGAAGTGTGTCCATGCCCCTCTCCGAGTTACCCATGGAGCCCTCAAATGCACCGTGCCTGGTAGAGACCTTTAACTGTAGAGTGATTGCAATGCTACGTTCCTTCAGGGACTGACGTCTCTAAAGTGTGCCCAGTCTGTGACGGTGCAGGGACCAGGACCCAGCCTCTAGTTCTGCAACTTGCCACTCTCTGACCAAGTGAGGATGGCCTGTCAGCTGGTATGTCACAAGGGTGAGTTTGTGAGTGTTTGGCAGAAGGACCAGCATCCGAGCTAGGAGTGAGGGTCTAACTGCCTTGAGAGGGCAGGAGTTGGACAGATAATTGGCCAAGGTCCCTCCCTCAGAAGCCAAAGGAGTCCCCTCACCAGAGATAAATTGGGCCCTAGGTGTCTGATTTGCCCAGGTTAGGCCCGGCTGCAGTGATCTGGTTTGTCATTTGTCAGGGATCTATAGACTTATTGATCAATGAGGAGATAAGTAAGAACTTCTCTCATCTGCTTACTGGTGGAGTTCAGTGTATTTGTGGGGAGTGGGCAGGGCTGTCCGAACCAGATACAGTCAAAAGATGTCAGTTTTGCCTTAAACTGATGGATAAAGTTACCTGCATATTAGAAGGGTTTCCTCCCCTGCCCACAGTAGGAAGTATCTCCTGCGCTGCAAGTCCCAGGGAATGTTGGGTATCTGCTGTACTTGGCAGGTGTATAAGGGCTGTTGCGGTAGGTAGAGTCTATATTGTAGGGTGATGGTGATGTCATTTGTCTTTCCCTCTTTCCGGTCCCAAGGGATTTAAATCGATGAGGTCATGGGATAGGAAGTAAGTTTACAAATCTTGTTCTGGGCATTATTCCAAATAAGAGCATACTGAGCAGAACACTTGCTGAAGAGGTCTGGAGATCAGAGGCGGGCAAACTTTTTGGCCTGAGGGCCTCATCGGGTTTCAGAAATTGTATGGAGGGGCGGTTAGGGGAAGCTGCGCCTCCCCAAACAGGCAGGCGTGACCCAGCCTCCACCCCCCCCCCCCCCCCCCCCCCCCCCCCCCCCCCCCCCGGACCCCTGCCCCATCCAACCACCCCTTCTCTCTGACTGTCCCTGGAACCCCTGCCCCCATTCAACCCCCCTGTTCCCCGCCCTCTGACTGCCCCGACCCCATCCACATTCCCTGACCACCGCCCCCCCGAACTCCCCTGCCGTCTATCCAACCCCCCTTCCCCGTTCCCTGCCCCCTTACCGTGCCGGTGGCTGGCGGCGCAGCTGCACCATGACAGGCAGCCACGCCTCCTGGCTGGAGCCAGCCACACGCCACGCAACACAGAGCACTGGGTCACGCCAGGCTCTGCCGCTGCGCTGCCCCAGGAGCTTGCCGCCCAGAGCATTGCGCGGGTGGCGCAGTGAGCTGAGGCTGCGGGGGAGGGAGAACAGCAGGGGAGGGGCTGGGGGCTAGTCGCCTGGGCCAGGAGCTCAGGGGCTGTGGAGAGCGGTGCCGTGGGCCGGATGTGGCCCATGGGCCGTAGTTTTCCCACCTCTGCTGTAGATGCTGAAAGATTTGGACCCCCTTCCTAAGGAATTGACCAATGCCCTTTACTTAGATTCTGAACTGGATGTCGGGATTTCTAGTCACCTTATTTGTTGAGTGGATGCGATGGTCCTGCTTTGAGCAGGGGGTTGGACTAGATGACCTCTTGAGGTCCCTTCCAACCCTGAGATTCTATGTTCTATGATTTAGCACTAACACTTTACTCACTGAACCCCCTTAAGTCTTGCTTTTGCCAAACCACAAATTTAGCTAACTCTCTCACACATCCCCCCTGCCTCTGGCCCAGCAATCTCACTCCATTTCTCAGGAAAGATTTAAGGGCAGAGAGACCTCAAAAACCAGTCTTACAGAATGCACTATATTTGAATTCTCTGAAGAATAGCTAAACTACACATGTCAAAATAAATGAATACTTGTCATGCAGTCGGTTTAATTGTTTTAACTGGGTTTGTTTGCGTACTTACTAATCTGGTGATCTCAAAAGTTCTCCCAGTCATTAGTGTCCATTTTACTATTTTTTCATTCCCCTTTGTCTTGTTTATTAAAAAAAGATCCATCAATTCCAAAAAGTTAGTACTAGAGCTGGTCAGGACTGTTTTGACAAAATGATTTTTTCAGAAAATGCCAGTTCATCAAAACCAAAACATTTTGTGAGAAAGGGTTAGTTTGAATCAATTTTCCAACTTGAAAAAATATCCAAAAATTGTCAAAACATTGCAATTTAAACAAAAATTCCATTTTTCTAGTTTGAAATTACTTTTTGTTTTGAAGCCTAGCCAATTATGGTAAAAAAAAAATATTTTTTTGTTTTGGTTACGTGGCCACAATTAAAAAGGAATCATTCCAGTTGACCTGAACCAGTTTGGTTTTTTTAGATTTTTGATTTGCAAAAACTTTCAAGAGTATGATTTTTCATCCTGAATTGAGATGGGAAATGTTTTTGAAATTTACAGGCACTTACTAAAGAGAACTGCAGATTGTAATTCTCTCATGATCTGAGCTTCCCAGCACATCCCTTTGAGGGCATCCCAACCAAGTGTTCACATTAGCAGGCGATCATCTTTCCTAGCCTGAGTTATGGTGGGAGAAGTAATATCTTTTGTTAGACCAATTTCTATTGGTGAAAGAGACAAGCTTTCAAGCTTACACAGACTTCTTCTTCATAGGTAAGCATAAAAGCTTCTCTTTCAGCGACAGAAGTGGGGGCAATACAAGATACCTCACTCGCCTTGTCTCTCTAATATCCTAGGACCCACATGGCTGCAACAACACTGCAAACAGTTATAAAGCTATGTCTATTGCCTGTTGTTGGGGGACAAGTTCTCAGAAAGTGCTCAGTGATGGATCTGGTTCTGAATAATTAGGGTGTTTGCCTGTAAGAAGAGATGTGAATTTTGAGCTGTAAAGCTTTGCAAACAGAAGAATTTTGGAAACCACAACAGACTGCACAGGCCCCCATGCATCTGCAATTTTTTAAACTAGAGGTGCTGAATGGCTTATAGTGCTGTAATAGGGGACCAGGTAAAAAGCTCAGCGATGGAACTTTGTGTGGGCGTTCACTTGTGACATGGTGTGAAAATGGCTCTCTTGTGAATTAGAATCCCACGGGATCCTCCCCTGTCTTCTCCTTTCCTGTTCTGTCCTGGGGGCCATGTGTACTCTGCAGCGTTGTGTTCTGGGATGCTAAGCATTTTGTGGTGGCCACTTACAGACCTGCTAGTAGCAGCTGGTAAGGAGATGTCAGTCTGCAGGAATGCTGTAGGGGCACCAAGTGGATCATCCTACAGATGTTGTAAGATGCATGCTGGGTGCTGTAAATACCATTTGCTCATAAGAGCTGATCACAATTTTTTTTGAACAAAAAGTGACCTTTATTTGAAACCAAAATTTCTGCAAGAAGCTTTTAGGGTCGTCCCCCCCCCCCCCATTTTCTGGATTTTTGTTTTTGTGTTGTTCCTATCTCCCATTTTATCACTAAATGCAATAAAATGAATTATGTCTGTGGGGTATTTTTTTCCCTTTTTCATTTTTTTTTGACAGTCTAGCTCTTCAAAACATCCTCGCATTTGGAGAACATTAGTGACAAAAGGAAAAATGGAAAAGTGAAGGGGAAAATCACTAACCATCATTCATTTTTTTTCACAGGCAACTTTAATCTGGCGTTTCCTAAGTTTTGCAACCTTAATAATGTTCTTTGAACACAATTTTTGTGTGGGGTGTGTGTGTATATACCAGGGACTGGCAACCTTTGGCACGTGGCCCGCCCCATTTACTTGCCGCGTCTGCAGGTTCGGCTGATCGCGGCTCCCACTGGCTGTGGTTCGCTGTCCCAGGCCAATGGGGGCTGCGTGAAGTGGGGGCCATCACATCCCTCGGCCCGCGCTGCTTCCCGCAGCCCCCATTGGCCTGGGACGGCAAATTGCGGCCAGTGGGAGCCACAGTCGGCCGAACCTGCAGACGCGGCAGGTAAACAAACTGGCCCAGCCCGCCCCGCCTGGGTGCTTATCCTGGCGGGCCGCATGCCAAAGGTTGCCGATCCCTGGTATGTACGTATGGGGGTGGGGGTGAGGTGGAGAGAAGATCATTAAAGGGGAAACTAGCTCTTTGCAAATCTGTCTAATGTCCCTACAGCCAATATGTTACATGGGCAGCTACACTCTGCATGCACACATGAACTTTTAACTTGGATTCACAACCTGCGCTAAAGTCAGTCGGATCCCAATAGCACAGGTGCTGGAACTAGAGGTGCTGGGGGTTCTGCAGCACCCCCTGACTTGAAGTGGTTTCCATTATATCCTGGGTTTACCGTGTGGTTCAGTGGCGCTCAGCCCCCCCACTATAAAAATTGTTCCGACGTCCCTGCCCAATAGTTACTGTATGTGCACAACTCCGTATCTGCTGTCTTCACTGGGAACACTTACTCTTGAGTCAGTTGAATTCTTTTTTACTCTCTGTGGAATTAGCGATCTCCTTGTGATGAGTGCGAGGCCACTAGTTTAATAGTCTGTATTTTGAACGGGCCTCAAGAGGAAACAAGTACGTTTTTAAAGAACAGGTCTATAATACTTAACAGTGGCCCTGCTTTGAGCAGGGGGGTTGGACTAGATACCTCCTGAGGTCCCTTCCAACCCTGATAGTCTATGATTCTATAGTGTCACTAGTAGGAAATTATAGAAACGGTGCTACTAACCTACAGACGATTGAATAGAGAATAGTAACCATCCTACAGCATTCTATAGTGGGGCTTTGATTCCCTGTTAAATTCGGTGAGACTGAGTTACTGCAACATTCCCATTCCTCTGGCAGAAGCCCCTTTGCCTCCCCTGGAATTCAGCACCTTGGGAAGTAAAACTTTCCAGCAGAGGGAAACAAAACAATCTGCCTGGCTTTTTGGTGGAACAGGTGGTATTAGCTAAAGAGTGAGGCAAAGGAACAAGCAAACCCCTGTAAACCAGACTTACTGAGGTTTGCAATTTATTTTACTTAGTTCTTAAACATCCTCTGAGAATACCCATCTATTTGTGCTGCCCGCGTCTTCAAAGGAAGAGTGTATCAGCTTTTTTGTTTTTGCGTCTTTGCAGCTAGAAAAAACATATACTAGAGAGAAAGTTCAGGGTGTTTGTTTGCAATTATTTTGCAGAGGAATTTGATTTGTTGCCAAACTCTGCTATATCCACAGAAATTCCAGCAGCACCGAGATCTATGTTTGGGAGATTCTCTGCAGCAAGGAGACAGAGAGACTGGCCTGAAGGTGGCTCGGCCTGACTGACAGCCACCTGGGAAAAGGTCCTTTCCCTCTGATGCACCAGAGAGGGGCGACGGCAGAGCCATGTCTGTCGTGGATGATGGTTCTCT
Organism: Trachemys scripta elegans; assembly: GCF_013100865.1. Lineage (NCBI taxonomy): Eukaryota > Metazoa > Chordata > Testudines > Emydidae > Trachemys > Trachemys scripta. The sequence continues at coordinate 62,502,152 of NC_048308.1, read as the reverse complement.
AAAGCACCCCCCGGAGTCTGCAGTGGACCAGCGCTGGAAGTTCCTCGTCTTCTACCTCTGTTTTTATGGCTTCATGACCCAGATCAGACCTGGGGAGAGCTTCATCACCCCCTACTTGCTGGGAGCTGACAAGAACTTCACCACAGTAGAGGTGAGTTTGCAGTGTGTCTCTCCACCTCCTGCACCATGCAGCTGTCATGCACCTGGCTCTGGAGAGCAGCAGTCTGCAACACGCACTCCTTTTCAGCATCTCCTGAAGGGCATTAGGCTCCTGTAAACACTGCTCCCGTGGGACTGCCACAGGGGTCACTGAAGTGATTCTCTCTGGCGGATGGGAGAGCAGTAAGTGCTGAGGTGAAGCAATGGGTGGGAGGTGAGAACAGCTACCTGCTAATGATGCAAATCTGTCTGTGAGGTGGGACAGCACCGGGCTGGAGTGAGAGGTACATCCGTCCGGGACAGGTGTGCTCTCTGTACCAGCAATTCAGAGCCCTCTCCCACCTGCTAGGCCAGTGGCTGACCCTTACGTCCGTTTGCGTAGTATGCGCAATTCCTTGTGTTTGTCACACAACCAGACAGTGCTTTTCTCAAGCAGCAAGAGTGCCCCAGCGCATCTGCAGGGGTGTTGGGAGTTCTGTGTGCTAGCCCCCTGGTGGGTTATGGGGTTTGCTCTTACATGGATAGCAAGCTACTGCCCATTTGCACTTGGCTCAAGAGCTCTGAAGGCTGATGGCACCTCGGGGCGAGGGGTCCATCTGGGAGGCTGTCAGTAAACAGGGGGCTCCGCACCAGTGTTATCCAGTGGTGTGAGGGGACACTGTCTGCACATACATATGCTACATTAGGGTCTGGAGACAACACCGCTGCCACGTTCTTCACATGAGGCATTCTCAGCCCCTTTGTAAGAGCCGTTCCCTCTGGGTGCTTGGTGTATCTCACTGAGCCATGGAAAGGCCACAGGAGGTGCACTCTGTACCTGTGCCCACAAATAGAGCTCGCCCCGTGGCCACCCACATGTGGGGTCTGAGTTAAACTGAGCTGGTTTTTAAATGTGAGAGCTGGGCCAAGGTAACCCAAGCTAAGACTCTGCTCCCTGTAAAATCCTCTGCGTTTAGGGGAGATGTTTGAGACCCCCATGTCCTGATGGATCCTGCTCCCCCCATGCTGTCCCGCTGCCCTCCCCATCCCTGAGTCCAGAGCTGTTAGTTCCTGATGCAGCTGCCCAGCCCAGCCAATGAAAATGAGAAATGCATGGTCAGAGATGGCGAAGTGCCGCGAGACACAGCCCTGCCTCTCTGACACGCTGCGCCAGGTTTCTAGGGGAGGCATCTGAGTCGCTTTAGTTCTGCAGTGCCAGCCGGGATACTGCCGTGACTGGGGGCAGTCTGAGGTGTGTGTTTCACACATGGCTTGTCAGGGGAGGGAGAGGCTGTAACATCCTCTCTGTGATCAGCCAAAGGGCTCCTCAGCATGGCCCAGTGCTACTGAGAGGGATCGGCGTTGGGGCTTGTGCTCAGGGCGCTCGGTGGAAAGGAGTGAGGGGGGAGCCAGGCAGAGAGGGCACAGAGAGGGGTGGGTGGGGAGACAGCGATGGGCGTGTGGTGCAGGAAGCGCTGGTGATGGCCTGGCACAGCTCCCCCCCGCTGCCCACGTTCTCATCTGAGTCTGGCCAGCCCAGAGAAAACAGCTGGGAGCTGTGGGTACAGAGGAGGCTGCTGTCAGTAGCAGGGAAGGGTGTGTACTTTGGTTCTGCTGGGCCCACAGCTCCCTCACCCCCTAGGGTGACCAGATGTCCCGATTTTATAGGGACAGTCCTGATTTTTTGGTCTTTTTCTTGTATAGGCTCCTATTACCCCGCACCCCCCATCCCGATTTTTCACACTTGCTGTCTGGTCACCCTACCACCCCTCCAACCCAGTGGGGATGGTCTGTGTGCCAGACCCCGGTGCTGGATTTGGGCACTCCTAGGCTGTGGGGGGAGCAGCAGGACAGCAGGCTAGGGGCCGACATGGTTTCCAGCTAGCCCAACTGTCATCCCTGGTGGCAGCGTGATCGCTTTGGGGGGTTTGGTTTCCTCACTCCTCAATCCAGTTTCCTTCTTTGATAGGGTTACAGGGCTAGTGGGCGGGGGGAGCAATAGACGTGACATTTTGTGATTTCAGTCAGACTGTGGATACATTCCCATGTGACCGTCTCCTAGACAAACTAGGGAAATCGGGTCTAGATGAAATTACTGTAAGGCAAATGCGGAACTGGCTGAAAGACTGTACTGAAAGATAGTTTTCAATGGTTCACTGGCAAACTGGCAGGGTATATTTAGTGGGGTCCCCTGGAGGAGAGTCCCGCATACAGTAATAGTCCATATTTTCATTCATGACTTGTATAATGCAGTGGAGAGTATGCGTATGAAGTGTGCACTTGACACCAAGCTGGGAAGGGTTGCAAGCAGTTTGGCAGACAGGATTAGGATTCAAAATGACGTTGACAAAGTAGAGAATTGGTCTGAAATCAACAAGATGAAATTCAGCAAAGACAAGTGCAAAGTACTTCACTTGGGAAGCAAAAATCAAATGTACACCTCTGAAATGGGGAAGAACAGACTAGGGGTAGTTCTCCCGAAGAGGATCGGGCAGGGGGTGTTAGTGCGTCACAAACTGAATGTGAGTCAATAACATGATGTGGTTGTGAATTAGGCTAATATCATTCTAGGGTGTTTTAACAGGAATGTTGGATGTAAGACGTCGGAGGCAATTGTCCTGCTCTGCTTAGCACTGGTGAGGTCTTAGCTGGAGAACTGTGTTTAATTCTTAGATTCATGGAGTCTAAGCCAGAAGGGACCATTCTGATCATCCAGTCTGACGTCCTGTACCGCACAGGCCAGAGACCTGCCCCCCAAAATCATTTCTTAGAGCAGATCTTTGAGAAAAACATCCAATCTTGATTTAAAAATTGTCACTGATGGAGAATCCACCACGACCTCTGGTAAATTGTTCTAATGGTTAATTACTGTCACCACTAAAAATGTACACCTTTATTTCCACTCTGAATTGGTCTAGCTTCAGCTTCCAACCATTGGATCATGTTAGACCTTTCTTTGCTAGATTGAAGAACCCATTAAATATTTGTTCCCCCATATAGGTGTTTATAGACTGTGATCAAATCATCCCTTAATTTTCTTTTTGTTAAGTGAATAGATCGTGCTCCTTGAATGTATAAGGCAGATTTTGTAATCCTTTCATCATTCTCGTGGCTCTTCTCGGACCCCTCTCCACTTTATCAACATCCTTTTTGAATTGTGGGCACCAGAACCGGATGCAGGATTCCAGCAGCGGTCGCACTAGTGCCAAATGCAGAGGTAAAATAACCTTTCTACTCCTACTGGAGATTCCTCTATTTATGCATCCCAGGATCACATTAACTCTTTTGGCCCACTGGGAAATCAAGTTCAACTCATTATCCACCATGACCTCCAAATCTTTTTCTGAGTCCCTGCTTCCCAGGATAGAGTCCCCCATCCTGTAAGTATGGCCCACATTCTTTGTTCCTAGTTTTGTACATTTACATTTAGCCAAATTAAAATGCTTTTTGTTTGCTTGCGTCAAGTTTACCAAGCGATATAGACCTCTCTCAATCGGTGTCCTCTTCTTTAGTTACCACTCCTCCATAAACTTTATCAGTGATGATTTTATGTTTTTGTTCTAGTCATTGGTAAAGATGTTACATAGTGTAGGGCCAAGAACTGATCTCTGCAGGATCTCATAGGACACAGACCTGGTCAATGACGATTCCCCTTCTATGGTTACATTTTGAGACTTATCAGTTAGCCAGTTTTTCATCCATTCCATGTGTGCCATGTTCATTTTATATTGATCTATATTTTTAATCAAAGTGTCACGTGGTTCCAAGTAAAACACTTTACAGAAATCTAAGTATATTATATCAACATTATTACCTTTATCAATGAAATTTATAATCTCTTCTGAAAAAAGACATCATTAGTTTGACAGGATCTATTTTCTATAAACACATGTAGGCTTGTATTAATTACATTATCCTCCTTTAGTTCATTATTAATTGAGTCCCATATTAGCAGCTCCATTATCTTGCCCGGGCTCGATGTCAGGCTGACAAGCCTATAATTACTCAGTCATCCCATTGATCCTTTTTAAAAATGGGCACAACATTAGCTTTCTTCCAGTTTTCTGGTAACTTCCTCTGTGCTTCAAGAAATGAACATTAATGGTTCAGCGAGCTTCTTAGCCAGCTCTTTGAAAACTCTCAGATGCAGGTTATCTGGACCTGCTGATTTAAAAGTGTCTAACTTTAAGCTTCTGTTTAACATTCTCCAGAGATACTAATGGAATGGAAAGAGCGTTCTCACTATACTATGAGACTCAATCATCGGTTTTTCCCCGAAAACAGAACAGAAAATATTTATTGAACACCTCTGCCTTTTCTGCATTATTATTGACAGTTCTACCATTTCCATCTCATATGGACCAATACCATAGTCAGGATTCTTTTTGTTCCTAATATGTGTTTAAAAACTTGTAGGCTCATAGACTTTTAAGACCAGAATGGACCATTGTGATCATCTAGTCTGACCTCCTGCACATCTCAGGCCAGAGAATCTCACACACCCACTCCTGTAATAGTCCCATAATCTCTGTCTGAGTTACTGAAGTCCTCAAATCATGACTTAAAAACTTCAAGTTACAGAGAATTTACCATTTGAGAATCCACCATTTGAGAATCCACTCTTGTTCAAACCAGCTAGTGACCAACTTCTCCTTATTGTCCTTAACTCTGTTAGTCATAGAGTTGTCCTTCAGTCCCTTGGCTTTCCTTATCAATTTTCTACAATTCATAATTTCTGATTTACTGTCATTATTATCATCTTCCCCTTTTTTCCATTTGTTTTATATATATAAAAAATATTGTTTACAACTGCCTTCATTTCCCTTCTAAACCAGGCAGTTTTTCTAACCAGCACAACTTCCTCAGTTGTAGGATTAAGACTTATCGGTCATCTAGTAATGTGTTCTTAAATGATTCCCAATTATCCTTCACATTTTTCTGATTAAACTCCTCCTCCTAGCTGATTTGGTTCATAATTGTTTTCGGCTTTGTGAAATTGGCCGTATTAAATTCTGGGTGTCATACTTTAGGAAAGATGTGGATAAATTGAAAAGTCCAGAGGAGGAGAACAATAAAAATGGGAAAAGGTTTAGAAAATCTGATCTACGAGGAAAGGTTAAAAAAAAAAAAAAAACTGGGCATCTCTAGTCTTGAGAAAAGAAGTCTGAGAGGGGACCTGAGAATATTATGCAAATATACTAAGGGTTGTTATCCAGAGTATGGGGATCAATTGGCCTCCATGTCCCCTGAAGGTAGGACAAGAAGTCTTGGGGATAATCTGCAACAAGGGAGGTTTAGGTTAGATATTAAGAAAAACTTCCAGTTATAAAGGTAGTTAAGCTCTGGAACAGGCTTCCAAGGGGGGTTATGGAATCCTCCTCGTTAGAGGATTTTAAGAACAGGTTGGACAAACCTCTGTCAGGGATAGTCTAGGTTCACTTGGTCCTGCCGCAGTGCAGTGGGCCGGACTAAATGACCTGTTGAGGTCCCTTCCAGCCATACAGTTCTAAGATTCTGATTGACTTCAGCTCCCAAGAGCAAAGCCTGACTCTATGCTACCAGGCTGGTCTTCTGTGGGAACATCTCCTGGCTGGGCCTGAGCCCCCTTCCGTGGGGCGATGGGGTTCGGTGGGTCTGTGCTGTGTCCCCTCCTGAGGGTGAGGGAGGACGGTGAGTGACATCCCTGTGTGCAGATGATCTCCTCAGTTGGTGGCTGCCAGCGCTCTAGCCCAGCACTGAGTGTCCCAGAGAGGAGTGGGGAAAGGCCAGGCCGGGTTGGGATTTTGGAGGAGTGATGTGGTTGGCATGGAGGGCAGTTCAGGTCTCCAGATTGCTGTGTGCTCTGTGCTTCTGACCTTGCAGGTGCCTTGTGCAGTGCGACTGTCACCAGTTAGCCCCCTGCAGGTTGTGCCCCTGTGCGCTAGGCCCTGGGGGACTGTGAGAGCAGGAGTCAGAGCGGGTCCCTGAGGGTTGGTAGCCTCCTGCCCTGAGCCTCAGAGACCCTTTCCACCACAGAGGTGGCTGGACATTTCATCTCCGTGCTCCCCTCTGGTTGCTTCCTGATGCCCCTGCACTAGTGTGTTCCGCTCTCTGCCCTGCGGGACCCCTCTCGCGGGCAGGGTCTCCAGAGCCCCATGCTAAGGGGCTGAGCTGCCATATTAGGCAGAGGGACATGCCATCCAGGTGAGCCGATGGGCGTTGAGCTCGGTGACCGGGAATGTGCCCTGCACTGAGCTGCCGGCATGGCATGGGCTGGCCTGTGGGGGCAGGTGCTCTGTCTCACACTCCGGCCCCTCTGCAGCTTCCTGACTGGGAAAGTGACTTTAAAAGAGCATCTCGATGGCCGTGGGTCGATCTCTTCTGATTGCTGAGGGGAAGTTGCCCGGCCACCCCTCCTCACGCCGTCCCTGCAGCGTGGCCTGGCTTAGTTCATTGGTGCGGGGATAGATCCCCGCTGCACTGAGGAGTGTCTCAAATGAATGGCTAGACAACGCCAAGGAAAAGAAGTATCATGTTAACCGCACAGTCCCCTGAGCTAGAGCGAAGGAGACTCTGTACCCACCCCCTGCTGCCATTGACCTACCCTGCCGGCCCCTCCCAGAGAGTAATGGGGTCATGTGCTTCCATGGGCCTTTCATCTGAGGTTATCCAACTCCGTGACATAAGTGGGTCAATATTGTTCCTGCTCCTCTGTCCCCTCACCTGCTGCTGTTGCAAACAGGCCCCCTGGGGGGGGGGGAGGGCAGGTGAGGGAGGGGAAAGGGAACAGGCCGTGTGGGGGAGGGGAGCAACGGGTGGGCAGTACATTGAATCAGCACAGGCTGAGAGTTTACTTTCTGCCCTGGGCCCCGAGCTGCCGAGGGGCCAGATGACGCCCAGCGCCTCTGTGAATACTGGCTGAATGCTGGTAACGTTCCCCTCACACTGATAAGGAGAGTCCTTTTATCCCCCTTTGGTGACAATAGAGAATAAACCCCTGCTGCCTGACTGGGCACATGCAGCGGAGCCGGGCGGCGTTGGCGAGGAGCGGTACCGCAGCGCCGGCCCTTGGAGACGTTCTCTGCTTAGGACAGTGCACGGTGTGAGCTCTCACCGCGCAGCCTCCACGCTGGAGTAGTTACTCTCAGGAATCACAGCCCTGCTGCAATTACATGGCACAGCCCTGGAGGGGGAACTGCCAAAGAAACCCACCGCAGGAGCATTTAACCTCAGAAAGGGGAACTGCACAGACGTGAGGGGGCTCGTTAAATGGAAATTAAAAGCAACACGCCAGGGTGAAATGCCAGCAAAGCGCACGGAGACTGTTTAAAAACAACATACTAGAGGCTCACACTAAATGTATACCGCAAACAAACAAAAAACAGTAAGAGGATCAGAAAAATGCCACCATGGCTAAACAGCTGAGTAAAAGAGGCACTTAGAGGCCAAAAGGCCTCTCTGCAGTCTGTTCCTTCCCTCTCAGGGGCCTGGCTTTGCACTGGAGGGTTCCAGGGTGGGGGGTTGCACAGAACACCCTGGCAGAGATACTGCAGCCAATTGAAAAACACAGAAAAGGATTTGCCCAAATCCAGCAGTGTTTCGCATTGTGCTGGGCTTGGGAATGTGCCGACGGACTCATTCCTGCGCTGGAAACATCGTGCTTTTGGAGGAAATGTTTGTGAAATTGGAATTTTGGAAAAGTGGAGATTTTCAATATTGAACAACTCTCTCCCCCCCGCCACACACACCATCTAATTAAACTGGAAAATCCAGATTGTCAATACAACCCCCCAATCATGGAAATTTAAACAACCCCCACCACCCTTAGGGTGTCCAAGCTGGCAACATTGTGGGGTTGAAGCTTGACAAATTTTTGGAAAAACAATTAAAAAAAAACGATTTTGCAAAAATATCTTCCTTTGGACAAAGGCCAGATTTGAAATGTTCTATTTGGTTTGCAGCACCAACAGACCCATGTGATCATCTGGATTGTATAATTATCACCCCATAAACGAACCTGGCCCTGCTTTCCTGGTGGCTTAGGCTTTAACCCAGTTAATGGCCATAACAAGCAGTTTGTGCTTCTCTGGAAAGCCTTGGCTGGAGTGCACCTGGCCAAATGTGGTCTGCCATGAGGGTTAGAGTGTGCTGAGGGCTGGTGCAGAACACCACATGGACTAGCTCCGTACTCTTCTCACGCAGCAGGACCTCCCTTCTGCCTCGCTTCCCAAGAGGTCAAATTTCAGAGCCATCAGCTGTGGCTTCCTGTGTGAGCAGTTTGGATATGTGCTGAGGAAGGAGGAAAAACAAGGAGCTTATACAGAAAGAAACATGTTTACAAAGGGCTTTTAAAATGTGCCCATTTTAGTTAACCTTTCTGTGCCCAATGCATGTGCAGAGCCTCGCCAGAGGGTACCAGCAGAGCCCTCCTGTCTGATTGATGCACTGGCGAACGCGGCCCTGCCAGTCAGTGCGTTTGCCCTAGCTCTCAGGGATTACACCAACAGTACGGGGGGGTGGTAGGTGTCATGCCGGGGACTACATGAGTCCAGCCGAGATGATCTACTGGTCTCGGCTGCCTGAAAATCTCTGGATACACTTTTAGTTTGGAGAGCGTCTTCCGTCTGAGCCACAGCCCAAAGTGCGTTGCAGGATCCACTCGCGGCAGCACGAGGGGCAGGACTAGGGATGGGAGGCGAGGGGGCTGTTGGCCTCGTGGGCTGAGCACGGGATTGCTGCTCTCTCTGGCTCACTCCCCGTCCTGGGCAGGGAACAGCTCACCTGGGAACTCTGCACGGTTATCAGGCCACGGGGTCAGCAATCCTGGCCGGCTGGGGAGATTCAGAAGTGTGGGGAAGCAGGGCAGGGGCGTCCAGTCTTTCTGAGGACAGGGAGTCTCCCTTACCTTGCTGCCTGCACCTTCCTGCTGGTGATAGTCGGGAGGGGAGATGACCTCTGGGCACTCTCGTTGGTAACACTGTCCAGCAACACTCTCCACGCTGTGTCCTCTCGTGCCTGCACTGACTTGCTGGGACGGTGGCTGCTGGCATCCCTGTGAGGTGTCCAAAGTGCTGATCAATTAGGGAACATGGTCGTTTAAAGTTGTGCAATGCTCCCGTCTAACGTCATTTGGCAGTTGCCTGCTTTGTCCACTGCTTGCCGGAAGAGCAGCCCGTTGCAGCTAGCTGGTGGGGGCTTGGAACCAGGGTGGACCGGCAGCCCCCCATCAGCTCCCCCTATCAGCTCCCCCCTCCCCTAAGTTCCCTGTGCGGCAGCCGCCCAGCAGGCTATCAATTGCCAGGCAGTTCAGCTGTCCCTCTTCCCCCTGCCATGTGCTGTTGCTGCTCTGTGCCTTGGAGCTGCTCCCGGGAGCCTCCTGCTTCTGTGCAGGGGAGGAAGGGAGGGGGCTAATGTCAGGTGAGACAGCTTGGAGCTGGAGCAGCTTGGCTGGAGGGCACCCATGGCTGGGGTCTTCACTGTCTCCTGGTAAAGTCACACGCACTTCTCCTGTTCTCTGCCTTCCTCCGGGCCAGGCTTCCCCATGCCAGTTACTGGCCTAGGCAGGCAGCTTAGGAATGGCTGGATGAGCACACTAGCCAGAGCCCCTTCTATTGTTTATTGTGCTAGAGCAGTGCCTGGGGCCTGAGGGAGAGCAGGCCACGTTGTGCTAGGAGCTGTACATGCATGCAGGGAGGGGTGGGCTCTGTTCTATAGGAGAGCACTGAGATGCAGAGAGATAGAGGGCAGATTTTCCAAAGGTCGCTCCCAGGGCACACCTCTGTGTTACTGCGGGGTTTGGGCCCGGGCAGGAAGCTATGAGGGTCTTGTGCTAAGATGGGCACTGGCAGAGCTGGCGAGTTAGGGGAACCTTTTGCCTTTCTCTCTAAGCTCTGGAGTTGAAGCTTGCCTGCCCGCCCACCGCTGCCCTGGGTCCTGGCTCTGCTGCGCTCCTCCTCTTTGCTGGTGATTACCCAGAAGCCGATGCACCCCTCGTGGAGTTGTGCAGGGAGATCAGGCAGAGAGGCCACTGCGTCCGAATGCAAACCCCAACCAATGAGCCACGTGGCCTTCCCCTAGAATCTGCTGCCACCGCTACAAAGATGAGGGAAGAGTGCACGCGTGTGTGTGCGTGTGCGTGTGCAGAGTTTGTTTGCAGCTAATGGAGATCTTCACATGGGCCAGGAAGCCTCAGCCCTGAGAGCAGAATAGCAGCTGCTGTGCACCTGGCCTGCGCTTCCCCTCTGCACTAAGGTGCTTCTGCCTCCCTGGACTGCCTCTGCAGGCTGCCTCGCTCTCCCTCTCCCACCTGTCACCCCCTCTCTCCAGTGTTGGGGAAAGCTGGGAGCAGGCCATCCAGCTCTCTCCTGGCCTCTGGGAGAGGGGGAGACTTTACACTGCTTAAAATACCAATGGTGACTCTTCACGTTCCCCTGGGCAAGCCTCAGTCGCAGAGTTTAGCCCCGTCGGCGCAGCACTGTGTCCTGGGCTGTCAGCCCACAGTGAGCTCCCTGCACACGTGCACACACACCAGTGCCAGCAGCAGAAGCGGGCTCTGACACGCGCAGGCCCGGCAGTCACTCCTTCAGTAGGGTGGCCTGGTGGAAGGGTATGGTGGTTCTGCCTCAAGATTGCTCTCTTCTCCCATGGCTGTGAGTCCTTCCCCCTCTATCTCACCAGTCCCTCCCAGTCCAGGCCTCCCCCACGGACAGTGCTGTGTGTTCACTGTCTGCAGTGCTTGTACACACCGGGCTCTGGCATGGTGGTCCTTGCCCTGAGGCAGTCTCTGACCCTGCAGAGGCGCTTGGAAGCAATGGGGGGTGCAAGGCATTCCTGTGCTGTGGAGCTCTCTGCACCACCGGCAGGAACATGGGCTTTGCATGGGAGAGGACTTAGGCTCCGTGCTAGCATGCCTGTGCGGGGGAGGCCAGGCTGGGACCCCATGCTGATGATTTTCATGCAAAGGAATGCTGAGTTCCAGGCAAAAGCGTCAGCCTGGGGCTTAGCCGAGCTCCGGGCCCAGCACAAAGTAGGCTGTTGAATTCACTGAGATAAGGGACCCAGGATTTTATTAAGAGGCTTGGCCTCAATAATGAAGCTGCTGTGAGTGGCATGCTGGATCTGCATATGTAGGGCCCAAACTGTTACCGTGATTCTAAGAACCCAAAGTTCTGGGTAACTGTTATTCTTAGCGAGGCGGCGCAGGCAATAACTCACTGGAGACATGGCCGTCCGACCGATCGATGGCTGGCACAACGGCACAGTACAAGAGCGCTTTCACTCTATTTAGGCGCAAGCACTTCCACACGTCTGCAACAGATTAGTAAAACACCCCCAAAATCAGTAATTACCGAAGTCTGGAGCTGGCTTCGAGTGGTGTAAGGACAGCCGGTCGATTGGCCAGTCTTTTGCCTGCCGTTGGGGATCCTATCATGTGCCCACGAAGTGCTCCCGCAGAGTCCACCAACCCCATCCTGTCTCTCCTTGTTTGTTTGGCTTAGTGTAACAACAGGTCAATAAAAAAACTTGTTAAACAGTTTCAAAGTTTAAATGAGGTTTCCTCAAACCATTAGTTAGATGTGTTTCTGCAGAGTCCGCATGTCTTGAGGGCCCTGACAAACATCTCAAAGAGCAGATGTAGATAATCTTCCTGTTTTTCTAAAACACATACCTCAGCAATTTCACCAGAGCTCTTACCAGGAAGGACAGTGGCTCCCCTCCCTCCTACCCCCCCCCCCCCCCCCCCCGTTTGCTCAGCTGTGCTAAGGCTGTTGCAGAGGCCTGCTAAAATCTACTGATTTCGCTGCTTTTAGCAATAAGGATGCTAATCAATATTCCAATTATGGGTAGTGCTAGTCCGTCAAGATCTCCCCATACAAAAGGACACGGTTTTGCATGCATCACCCATTTTCCCACTGGCTCCAGCAGAACCTCTGAGAGCCAGTGTTTGCCCCTGGCTTTCACAGACAGGCTGTGCTGGAATAACCCTGCTGCTCCCCCACGCGCTGCTCGGTGCTGGCCGGTCATCTCCATTTGAAAGGGACCCCACCGCATTCAGTAGAGGGGTGTTACTGGGTGCAAGGTCATCGAGAAGGGCAGTCTAAGCCCTTCCCCAGCTCCCACTGCATCAGGTACTTTTATTGACTGAAAGAGGCTTGTGAATATGTCTGCCTGTGGCGGGGGGGGGGGGTGGCTGCAGCAGATCCAGGCTGATCACAGGCCGTCCCGCCCACTCGCCGCCTGAACAGGGGAGTGTTTGGCAGGGAGCAGGGCCCTGAATCATCCCCCCTTTGGATGTGCCCTGGTGTAGGGAGTGGAGATGCTTCTATGACAACGCGCAGTATCAGCTGGTTATGGGACAACAGGCTCCTGTGAGACACTATCGCTCGGGGGAGTGCCCTGTAACCCCCATGTTTCTATTTATGTATAATTGTGATCTTGTATATAAAGCATGCCTTGTAAGACTTCAGGGGAAAGGTTATGAGCTGCTGAAAGTCACTGTTCTATCTAAATATGTATATCATTACTGCATATGAAGTTGTGAGATTGTGTCGTCAGTAAAACAGGCTGTAAGTTGGGGAATCGACCAGATATTATCTCCCCAGAGACAACAGCAAGAAAAGTAACTAATGTCCGGGCAGGTGTCGGACAACCATCAACAGCCATTGTCCAGTAAGGGAGCTACAAATCAATGACTCACCTGCATAACGCCATACTAGGGGAATTGCTCAACCTTGCCTGCGGACTCAGCAATGCCCCCCAGACATGCCCGGACTTGTGTTCTCCAAGCACATGGACTGAGGCTTTGGCTACCCTGGCGCTGCACAGCGCTGCAACTTGCACTCAGAGAGGTGGAGTACATACGCGCTAGTGGCACGACTACACCGTGCTTCACAGCGCTGCCGCGGCCAAGTGTAGTCAAGCCCTAAGGGTATAAAACAGAGCCGGGGGCCCCATGCTTGGCCTTTCTCCTTCCCCCACCTACATTGCAACTAGCAACAAGGATACTGAGAACACTGAAGACTCCAACAGAGGAGACTGGCCCAGGTTTCAGGGGTGATACCTATGTACTATGAACTGCAATATCCAGCAGGGTGAGAAAACGGCTTAATCTAGTTATTGCCCAGTCTAACAGGGTTGAGAGTTTAGACGGCGTGCTTGTATGTTCTTTTTTTTTTTTGGTAAGCACTCTGACTTTTTTCCTATCACTTAAAATCTCTCTTTTATAGTCAATAAACTTGTTTTACTGTTTATCTTTAGCAGTGAGTTTGCCTGAAGTGGTTGGTAAATCTGTTCAGGTTTACAAAGGCTGGTGTCTAGCCACTCTCCATTGATGAAGTGGTGAACCAATTAATAAACTTGCACTGCTCGTCTTGAGCGGTGCAAGATGTTATATTCCTGAGGTACAAGGCTGGGAGCTGGGGCAGTTTGGTTGGTGCCTTTCTCTGTGTGATCCATGAGTGGCTGTGGGAGCATTCATGCAATCTATACTCCTGGGGGAATTCTGCGCCACTGTGCATGCACAGAATTTATGTCCCCTGCCGACTTTCTAGCGGGGAAGCAAAGGGAAGCCACAAGAGCGGTCATGTGACCCTCCCCAGCAGTATGTTTTGGGTGCCCAGGGAAGCCGGCAGAGAGGTAAATCACTGTGGGGAGGAGGCGGGACGGGGGAAGATTCGGCTGGTGGCTCCTCCCCTGAGATGGGCTCAGCCGCTTGTCCTGGCTGGGCTGGGGAGGACGGGACTTCCTTTTCTCTTGCACAGCATCCGGGGCCAGGTCAGACTCACCCCCAGATTTCTCGCTGGCTGCAGGACCAGGAAGCTCTGCAAACTCCCCTCCCACCCTCCGCTTCCTGCAGCCATTGCTTCTCAGCTGCAGGGGGAGGGATCCCTGTACAGGGAGCTGCTCCCCCATCTGCCCAACCCCTGTGCATCCAAACCCCCTCATCCCCAGACCCTCCTGCTGAGCCTCACCCCTCCCCGCCCGCGATGAGCCCTACTCCTCCTGCACCTGGATCCCCACCCCACTGAACCCCACTTCCCCAGCATCTGGACACCCCCATTAAGCTCCCAACACCCAGATCCTCTGCCGCACTCTATCCCCCCCCCCCAGACTCTCCCCCTGCTGAGTCCCAACCACCTTCACCTGGACCCCCCTGCAGAGTCCCATTACCATTGCACCCAGACCCCCCAACAAGCCCCTGTGCATCCAGATTCCCCTGCACTCAGAACCTCGCCTGGCCGAGCTCTTGGCTACTCGGCTGGGAGCCCTGGCTGGGTGCTGAGGAATTTGGGGTTTGCTGAAGTGCCCGGCCATCAGGGCCCCAGAGCAGACTGGCTTCCAAGGCTCAGCTTGTGCAGTCCTGTCACTAGAGCAGTGAGGCCCAAACTTTTCCTCTGGCCCGCCACCCCCACCCCCAGTAATAGAATGTGTCTGTGCCCCCACCCCGGGCCTGGAGGGGAGTGATGGTGGCATGCAGGCGCCGAGCTTGCCTGTTTCCTGCTCCCACTGGTTTGCTGTGTCTTGCAGGTGACCAACGAGATCACTCCCGTCCTGTCCTACTCCTACATGGCCGTGCTGGTGCCCATCTTCCTGCTGACGGATTATCTGCGCTACAAGCCGGTGCTGGTGCTGCAAAGCCTGAGCCACATCTCCATTTGGCTCCTGTTGATCTTCGGCACCAGTATCCTGGCCATGCAGTTCATGGAGTTCTTCTACGGCATCACCATGGCGGCCCGCGTGGCCTACTCCTCCTACATCTTCTCCCTGGTCACCCCCTCGCACTACCAGCGCATGGCCGGCTACTCCCGCTCTGCCGTGCTGATGGGCGTCTTCACCAGCTCGGTGCTGGGGCAGCTCTGCGTCACCGTGGGCGGGGTGCCCTTCATGACGCTCAACTATGTCTCGCTGGGGTTCATGCTCTTTGGGCTCCTCCTGACGCTCTTCCTGGAGCAGCCCAAGCGAAGCCTCTTCTTCAACCAGAGTGGTGGCGCCCCCCCCCTCTGAGCTGGACAGGATGCACCCAGTCGGGGACAAGCCCGTGCCCCCCGCGCCCTCCCACTGGCGCAGCTCGGCCCTCTTCCGTATGCTGAGGGAGCTCGGCACTATCGCCAAGCTGCCCCAGCTGCGGCTCTGGTCCCTCTGGTGGATCTTCAACTCTGCTGGCTACTATCTCATGCTCTATTACGTGCAGCTCCTGTGGAATGAGATTTACCCTACCACGGACAACCGCAAGGTCTACAACGGCGGGGTGGACGCCGCCTCAACGCTGCTCGGTACACGGCCCTGTCTGCCTCTGGGGGTCCCCCCTCGCTCCCCTGCGCTGCGTGGTGTCCAAAGGGGTCTCCATGGGCTTGTGTAGCGCTACCCAGCAGGAAGAGAGAGGAAAGGGCTCTGGAGGCCAAGGGGATTACGAGGCATGAGCCCCACACTTGGCATGTCCTGAGCCAGGCACTAATTCCCCAGGAATGCGCCGCATGTGACCTCGCTGGGCTTTTCTGAAACAAAAGCTGCTCCGCACAGGGGATTAGCTCCCAGCTGGATGCGAGTCGCGGTTCACAGTCTGCCGCCCTTGCAATGCGTGGCCCAGCATGGCGCGTTTCTGCACAAGGCAGGCCCCTGCTGGAATGGGAGCGGGCAGGGTCCAGGAGTCCCAGCTGGGCAAAGCTGCACTAGTTTAACTGCACTGGGAGTGTCAAATGGCTTAGCGAATGAGATGCCAACCCGTGTGGGTGCTCCAATTTGGGTTTAAGTTCATTGACATAAACTAGACCCCAAATTTAACCCCAAATCAGTGTCCACCCAAGGGGTTTGCCGTCTCCCCTGTTGTTCCATGGGTGCAGCTTTCCCATGTAGCCACGGGCTGGGTGCAGGAGCACGCAGAGCATCAGGCTGCACTGGGCCTGTCCCCAGACTGGAGAGCTTAGCCTCCATTTTCATGAGCACTGAACTCACTGTTGGATTTTGCAGCACAGAAGCTGTCTGACCTGTTGCACTCAGCCGACGAATGCATGGCTTAGCAGCCCGGAGTGAGCGGGGAAGGGGGGCATGCCCTGAGTCAGTCTCACAGCTCCAGCTGTAGCCAGAGCTCTGGGGCTGTATCACAGTTGGTTCTGGAGGGTGCAGAGGTAAAGCTGGGCCTGTGCACGCAGCAGCAGGTTGGGAAAGCACTTAGCCAGGGAGCGTCCCTAGCCACTGCCCGTCCTCCCAGGGACTCTCGGAGTTAAAACTCCTGGGCTTGCAATAGCTCACACCTGTTACCCGCATGATACTTGGGCCATGCACCCCATAGGACCCATCTGGACGCTGCAGGGGGCTGAGGTGGCTGTGTGGTGCTCCCGAGGGGTGCCCCGGGTTGTGAGAGACCTCACCATCACCTGCCCTGAGCAGGAAGCAGTCTTGTCTGTGCCTGTATAGCTCTGCTCCCTGAAACCTCCAGCCCGTGGCCACAGACAAGCACTGACTACCGGGTCTCTGCACACTCACCCCCTCTGTTGCGGCTAGTGACAGACACACAGCAAGCCCTGAGTCCTCAGTGCGCTCCCTGCAGCATCCAGCCCGTCACTGCCACGCTCAGAAATGACCAGGTGAGCTGTCCCCGAAGAGACAGTGTGCGCACAGCTTGACTGGCACAGCTCAGGGTCAGGCCTTCAGAACAACCAGCACAGATCTAGTCACAGTGACAACCCACGCAAGTTTATTTACGAAGATTAAGCTTTAAGAGCAACGGTAATAAGAACACCAGGTTATGTGTAAAACAAAGGGGATAACACGCGTCTTAGAGTCTAAACTTCACTCTGTCAGGCTAAACTCCTTGTCTACAGCGACTTCTCACCCCGAGCAACCACCCCGCAGCACGATCCCACATGTCCCGCTAGTATCCTCAGTGACGGATGAGCCAGGGGTCCTTTTCCCTCCCTCTGACAGGCCAGTAACCCTTGGAGATGCCCCTTCTGAAGTGCAGCCCCTCATAAAGCTCTTCTCCCCCATTGCTTGTCCTTGGGTGAGCTCCCCCTTGCTTTCATGTCAGCCTGCTTTTCCTGTTGATGTCACATGGCAGTGGGGCTTGCATTGTTGCTGTCCTTCAGGGACAGGGACTAGCCATGCTTGTGTCTGGCAGAAGCCTGGGTTGGCCACTTGGCCTTGGTACAGACTTTAATACATGATTCAGCACATATACACGCTTCCTTTACTAGTGTCAGTGCATGCATTTCACAATGGCATTAGCAAGCAGTGTGTCAGCACTTTCGTTGGAGCCCTCACAACGTGCTTTTCGGATCAGTCCTAGAAGAGCAGTGTGTTGGGTGCAGTGAGTTTGTCAGGCCTGGAGGAGTTGCTGGCAGAGAAGTGACTCCTGCCATTTTGCATTGAGGGGGTCGTAGGCTGGCTGAAGGGAGGTAACAGAGAGCGGAGATGGCTGCATGGCAGGCCACGCGCCTCAGCACAGTCCCCAGACTCCCCGCAGCGCCACACTCACAGCAGTGCTGGTGCCTGCCAAGGGAGTGTGTCCCACAGGAAAGGCAGAGCTTGCTGGGAGGGCAGTGCCACGGCAGAGTGACTGTGAATGCCCTGCGACTGGTGCTCATTCGCTGGGGCAGACGGGGCTGTGAGTGGTGAGCTTACTGAGGCCCAGCTGCACTCATCTGTTCCTTGCATGCTGCCATCTCCGTGTGGCCCTGGCTTACGTCCTGTCACCACTGCACCAAGTGCAGCCAGGCAGGCTCCTGCCGCAGGCACGGGCCCTCCCCTGCGGGCAGCCTTTAGTCACTGAGGCCTTGTCTCCCCAGGTGCCATCACTGCCTTCGCGGCGGGCTATGTGAAGATCCGCTGGGCGCGGTGGTCGGAACTGGTGATTGGCGGCGTGACGGCATTCCAGGCGGGGCTGCTCTTGCTGATGAGCACCACCAGCAACATCTGGCTCTGCTACGGGGCCTACATCCTGTTCAGGGGCTCCTACCAGTTCCTGGTCCCCATAGCCATGTGAGTTGGGGTGTCTCGCTCTGCTGGGTCCCCCACGAGTAACACGGACACAGCTGGACGCCGGGGCAGCCACTCCCCCAGCGGGTGAGCTGGTATTGGAGGGAAGAGAACATGTGCTGCAGTGAAGGATTGGCGACTGGCCCTGAGCTGCGCCTGGGGGCTGGGCTCCCCCTCCACCAAGGAGACAGGGCCCATGCAGCCGGGGCTTTCCAGTGGGGCACCTCAGCCCACACCCAGAGAGGCCTGCTGGCCCTTGCTCTCTACGTTGGCGCAGTGCCTAGTGGGGCTGGGTGGCATGGGGTTTGTGTGAGTTGTAGGTGGGACCATTTCCAGTGATGTACATCCCAACCTCCTGGCCCTTGACTGGTGCAGGTCACTGCTGTGCTTGCATGGCACCTGCCTTCTCCAGCCCCTTACGGGTGTGGGCACAGCAGCACCACTCCCTTCAGCCCAAAGCACACTGGAACTGGAGCCTGCAGGAGCCCCAGGCCTGCAGCACTCCCTCAGCACAGCCTCTAGGGTTTAGAGGGGCCCAAACTGCCCTGGTGTGGAGTGGGCAGGTCTGCCGCCCCGAAGGCTGAAGCGGCAGAGGGAAGCCCACTGGTGACACTGGGCCACGGGCACTGCACATTCAGACGCAGTGCTGGCCATGCTAGGAACTGTGTGTGGCGTATTTCCTCAGGGCCTGGGGGTGGGATTTGGGGAGGTGCTGAGTGAGCGCATCCTCTCAGACTCAGGGCCCCTTGAGGGCTCCTGTAACCAGGCATTTGGTAACTCCCACCCTGTGCCTCTCATAGAGATCCCAATGGATCGCACAGGCCCTAGCCAGGAGCTCCTACCCCTGCTCTATGAACCACAGCTCGGCCGTGACAGCTGGGAGAACAGCCAGCCGGCAAGACAGCGTGCAGGTTCAGGCAGGGGCAGGGCGATAGTGGCACTGGCCGAGGAGCTGGCTGTACGTTTGCTGTCAGACAGACGCAGACGCTGAGTGACTGCTTTCTTCTCGCTTTGACGGCAGTTTCCAGATTGCCACCTCCCTCTCCAAAGAGCTCTGTGCTCTGGTGTTTGGCGTGAACACCTTCTTTGCCACCGTCCTGAAGACCATCATCACCATGATCATATCAGACAAGCGGGGCCTGGGCCTTTCCGTGCATCCGCAGGTAAGGGGCCTGCGCAGCTTCCCCTGGGCTGCCAGTGGGGAGCCACTCAGGAGGCCGAGTGGGTCGGATTGGCCCAGGCCGAGAAACCTATGGCTGGGCTGCTTGGTGGTTGGGCAGGGTAAGGGAAACTGCGCACAGCCATGAAAGTAGCCCCTGGGCGGGCAGGGCAGGGGTGTGACTAGTGGTCTGTATTGCTGGCCTGGTTTGCCATCTGGCTCTGCCCTGGCTGGTTATTGTGCCCGCCCTAGACCCATATCATGTTGAAACCCCTTTTGCACTAGAGCTGGCCCCTGCCAGATGGCGCTGCAGGCCAAGTTAGCGCATGACAACGTCAGCCCGGCTTCCTCCCTGCCCCTTCCCCAGTGTTAGGGAAGCGCCTGCTACAAGCTCAGCTGCAAACAGCCTCCCCACCCCCAAGTGTGCATTCAGGGCTGACGTGCGCACAGCGGCATTCGGGGAGTGGTTGAGCCCTAGAGCCCCAGCAAAGCCTTTGAAACTGCCTCGAACCCAGTGTGCAGCGGGACCAGCCCTGGCTGGCTTGGACGGGGAGCGGCTCACACTTTGCCCGTGGAGCCAGGTCTGTGCCTCTCTGCTGCTCACTTTCCCAAATGGGAGCCGAGCCCCAAGGCTGCCGAGTTCCCCAAGCCCTGGGAAATGAACACGTGCCTAGGAGCAACTCACTGGGGAAATGGCTGATGGGCAAATATAGCAGCCTGCCTAGTAGGGGGCTGTTGGGAGGTTGGTGGCTGGACAGGGGCAAAGTTAAGGTTGTTTGGGCCAATTTAACAGTGTCCCTGTCATAGAGCCACCAGGAGCACCCTCTTGTGACAGGCCATGGCATGACTAGTGTGCCTGCCTCAGTTTCCTTCTCAGGTAACACAAGGACTCTACACTAGGCTGTCTTGCCTTGGTAGTACCCCTCCTTGGTTGGGGCTGGTTTGTTACAAAAACCTTGTGCACATTTTCCAAAACATAACTCCCCAAACGGTCTAGTTATCAGTGCCGTGTACGTAGTCCTTAAAATCCCATGACATGACACCCCCACATATCACACGCCAGCATCTTCTGCCGCACCTGGGCTCCTCTTGTGTCCTTCAGCTGGAGTGCAACTCTGCTCTTCCCAGCAGGCCCCAAAGCCTCGGCGGTCAAAGATGGGGGTTGCACTCTAGCTTCTCATCCTTGCCAGGAAAGCATCCCTCACTTCCCTCAGCCCACTCCCTGCTCCCCTGGGTCCAGCCTTCAGCGTGGGGACAGGGCCAGACTTAGGGAAAATGGTGCCCTGGGTGAAATTGTATATTGGTACCCCGGCCTCGGCTGCCTCCCCTGGCCTCCACATTCCCCCATTGCCCCTGGCTCCCGCTGCCTCCCCCCATTGCCCCAAGCTCCCTTCCGCTCCTCCAAGCCCCAATGCAGCTGTGCCCCCCCCATCACACAGCAGTTATCAGGGAGCTAAGTGGCTACCTGCTGCTGGGTACAGAAAGTGCAGGGGGGGTCAGCCCTGTCCCCAGCTGCCATTAACCCCTTGGTGCCAGCCAGCAAGGCAGGGCAGCGCTGGCTGACTGAGGGGGGGCAGGCTGTAGGTTTAACCTGGGCTCTGGTGTCATGTGCTCTCTCTCCCCTTCAGTTCTATGTGTACTTCGCCTACTTCACACTGCTGGCAGTGGTGTACCTCGGGGCAGCAGTGTGCGTGGCCGTGACGCACCGCCGGCGCAAGGTGCCGCAGGAGCCGGCGTTCGCCAAGGAGCTCGGAAGCCCTGCTGAGGAGGCATCAGGGAAGGAGAGGAGCTTGGAGCCGGGCAGTGTGCACATCTGAGTGGAGAGGAGGCCCGAGGGAGTGGCCTGTGTGCCCACCCCAGCCCATCACAGTTCCAGGGAATGGCTGGCCACGGTCCTCTCACCTTCCTCACAGTGTCAATGTGCACCTGAGAAAGCAAGGAGCGCAGGCCAGGGTGAGGCTGCAGTCCTAGGCTAGCTTGTAGGGGCCACCAATCCCCAGGGCTGTGCGCACCCTTGGTCCCCAGACTGCTACTGCTGGCAGAGCTGCCGCTCCCGCCCGCTCCCATCACAGCCTCAGTGCCGGCAGAAACTACACCGTGCAAACCCCAGTGTTAAGAACGGCCTTTGAGGACAGAATGGTGCAAACCCGGAGATCCCATTCCAGCGCCAGGCCTGGCCCCAGGGCTGCTGCTTTGAGTGACATGGCTCCATTACTGACGCGGTTCCTGGGCCGGGTTTTCCCAATAGACACTTGCACGCGCGCACACTCATTCGGGGTGACCTGTGCCCAGCGCCCAGCGTACCAAACTCACCTTAGGCTCCTCCCAGAACGTGAGGACGGGACTACACCCGAGATATTGCTAAGACAAGCCCTTTTCTTCGCTTCTGGTGTCAGCCCTCACGGGTCCTGTGCTCCAGCTTTGCTCCACACAGGCTAGACGTGTGCTCTTCGTAGTGAACGCTGAGTGTCCCGTGTAATCACCTGACTTCAGGCCCTGGGGCTTGGAGCACTTCACCCGATGCGTCCCCCCGCCAATGCACTGCTTCAGCAACTGTGCAGCCACTGCTCCCCCGGGCCTCTCTGCACAAAGCATCTGACCCTCTGGCGTTGATTCTACGGCCGCACCAGGAGGGCCAGCCAATGCTTTACGGCATGGCCCGCAGAGCAGCCTTGCCCTGTACTACGGGGCTGGAAAGTCTTTGCACTAACCTGGGGCCTTGTGGCATAACTGTGGCCCATACTGCATACGGCCAGGGAGGTTCGACCCAAGCGGGACCGTGGTTGGCTCGCCTTGCCCAAGGTGGGGGCTGGGCTGAGAGGGGCAGGTGAGCTGTGCCCTCCCGCCTGGCACACATCAGCTGACTGTAACAGATTGTGGCGGGGGGAAGGCGGCTGTAAGTGCGGGGAGGCATCTAGCAGCCCTTTCCAGCCCAGCACGGAGCTAAGGGGGGCCCATTGCTGCCCTCAGCCGCTGTGCTCCTCTTGGGTCTGCAGCCTGCACCGTGGTGCAGCGGTGGCCACTGGGGCCATAACCCTTGTGTGCTGGAGAGTGGCACACAGCAGCCTGTGCCCTGATGGGCAGTGCTGCTGCTCATACCCATGTGCTGCCCTCTGTGCACATGGCCAGGAGCAGATACCCCGCTGTGACAATCTGCTGGGGCGCCCCGCCTTGTGCGTGATAGCGTTACCCTTCCCCTCCCCACCAGCCTCAGCCAGGGAGCGTTTTAATCCTGCTAAGCTGCGTTCCAGCTCCCGGCCATGCCAGCAAACGCCGCAGGGCTCTGCCAATCTAAACCGTGCCTTAAACTGTGAACCCCCCAACTCCCGAATTCCCCAGCAACATCTCCCAGCCCCCTAACTGCACACGCTCACACGGTAGTAAGGGTTTTTTGTTGCTTTAAAGAGCCAATCCACAGCCTGCTAGCTTCAGAGGGGCGGCTGTGCCCACCCTTCCATTAGTGCACCCCCTTGGCTCATCCTGAATGTCAACCACGTTTAGTAACAAACTGTCCCAGGGCTAAGTGCTACCACGTGTCGAATAAAGCTAGACGGGGGTTACACGCAAACAAAAGTAAAACGACGCTGCGCCGCCTGAAACCTGATTGACCAATGAGACTTTGCAAGAGGCTGGTCCAGCCTGGCTGGCCAGGCTCCCAGCCAGGACCTGCACAGAGGGCAAAATGCTTGGGCCCAACACGGCAGGCTGCGGATGGCGCCCAAAGGTCAGTGACCCTGTGCCAAGAGGCTGCCAGGTTCCTGTTGATTTGTATGTAACACTTCCAGTCCCTAATGCTCCATTTACACTGGACCCAGGTAGGTGGCTGCCTTCCCGCCTGCCTGGGAGAAAAACCCCTTTCACCCTGTGTTTGGTCTGACTTTGAAACATACGAACAATGAGTAGCCAGGGCCTCGGCCAGGGTTACTACAGACATTACACTGCCCTTACTCACCAGTGTGCCACAGGCATTCAGAAGAGAGACACGGGAATGTACAATCAGTCAATTCACTTCTGGGTCAGACCCTGGGCTGGGTGCCCAGTGAACCACTGAAATGTAGTGTTTGCAGTGTAGCCCTAGAGGCTGGCTCCCTGTCGCCTGCTGTGGGTAGATGCCATGCTGGCTGGGTCCCTTCGTGGTAACTGCCCCTGCATTGGTCCTTCCTGCTGCCGGGCTGGTCAGATAAGCCCATGCCCAGGGCAGGCCTGACGAGCACAGCAAATCACTAGGTGCCTCTGTCATACCCGCCCACCTCATGTCACCGGGCCCAGGCACTGCTGAGCCCTGGGGCTGGTGTGGCCAGCAGCCCCCACTCAGGCCTGGCACAGCGCCCTAGCAGGGGGGCTTTGAGGGCCTCAGCTCTGTTGCTTCGCTGGTCCTGTGTAAAATGTAGCCTGGCACGAGGGCTGTTGTGCTGGCAGGGCTAGGCTCCGTGTCCCACCCTCCCCCACACCCGTGATGGGATGCTGGCTGACAAGGCCCTGCCTGGCTCCCGCCCCTATCCCCAGTGTGCATTGCTGGCCACACCGGAGAGGGCAGCTGGCAGCAGCCCTTTTCTCCTCCAAGTGCCTGGTACCAGCTGAACTCTGAGCCAGCTGCCAGCAGGCAAGGGCCCTGGGGGCCGGACATAGGTCAGGGCATCCCAGGAGCCTGCTTGCAGCCTGGACTCTACCCCAGCCCCCCAACACAGCCCCTGCACACCATCTTGCCCGGCTTGGCCAGCGCAGGCCCCATGTGCGATTGCTCCAGCCCCAGGGCACCATCAGTCCCAGTACACAGGGGCAGGCTCGGGGGGTCACCCCGATGAAAAAGGAATCAACTCCCTGCTCATCTAGTCCCCCCCCCACCGCCAAAAGGAGGCTCTTTCCCCAGAACAGCTTCAGCCCTGTTCTCTGCCCACCATCTGCTGCTCCCTCCCAGCGGCACATTCACCCAGCCAGCTGGGCCCCAGCCCCCGTGGCTAGGAGGCACCAGGCACTGCCAGGATCCATCACCCCCTTTGGGATTTCAGGGCCTGCCTTTAGTTCCCAGGTGTTCAGCTAGTCACTTTCCTAACCCAGGCTGGACAATTGCTGCAGCCTGTTGTGAGAGGCTGTGCGGCACCACGGCACTGGGGGCTCAGGGCTCCATCCGGCACCGCAGCACTAGGGACATGGGGGCTCTGTCCAGCACTGCAATGCTAGGGATGCAACGGCGTGGGGCTCTGTCCAGCACTGCAATGCTAGGGATGCAGCGGCGTGGGGCTCTGTCCAGCACTGCAATGCTAGGGATGCAGCGGCGTGGGGCTCTGTCCAGCACTGCAATGCTAGGGATGCAGCGGCGTGGGGCTCTGTCCAGTACCGCAGTGCTAGGGGCATCTGACCCACAGCCCGGGGGCCTGGGGCTCCATCCGGCACTGTGCTACCTCTGCCTGGCACCCAAAAGGGGAAGCAGCGAGCTGGTGCGGGGCTGGATTTCACACCAACACTGATTGTGCTAGGCCTGTGCTCGGTAGTTAGTGACACTTCACCTTCCCATGGGGAGCGCCACAGCTGGGGCTGGGCTGGGGCCTCACTGCCACCCCTTGGGTAACTTGTTTCCCTCAGCCTGTGACCATGGAGCTGGGGAATGCACAGCAGAGCGGGGCAGCGACGCCAATGCTACGGGGATGCTGGGCTCTTCCCCCAGCCAGCCCCAGAGCCCAGCCAGCGTTCCACCTGCAGTGCACAGCCCCGGGGGTTCAGCTGCCCAGGCATTCACACGGCACAAGAAACGCCAAGACGGACAGCTGCTAGTCCCGGCTGGGCTGGGGAGGGACGGGACTTTCTCTTCCTCTGCATGGGCAGGGTCAGCTGCAGGAAGCTCCACAACTGCTCTGACTCCACAGCCCACCCTCACTTCTGCACTGCCTTCAGAGCTGGGCTCCCAGCCAGCCAGGTCCCAGCCCCGAGAGTGGCCGCTGCAGGGGAAGAGGAAATCCTTCCCCAGCCCAGCCCAGCCCAGCCGCTGGAGTCCGGCATGTGATAGGAGCCCCACTCCCCTAAACAGCCAGATGTCATGGCCTGTGATGTGTTTTTCACAGGCGTGAACTTGGTAGGGCCCTAATGGTGACAGATTGTGGAAGGGATAGTAAATCTCCTGTCTCAGCGTGTCAGCCAGACTCCAACAGAAACCAGAATGAGACACTGCACAAGATCTGCTCCATGCAGGTGTTCCTCTGACCTTCCACTTGGAGGAAGCCACAGTTCAGCTGTCTGCGTTTCTTAAGGGCTAGCTCCGTGCATTCACAGCCGTACATCTCTCTTCACAGCCAAATGACTTGACTGGGAGTACAAGAGGAGACTTTCCTTTATTCAGTGCCTTTAGAAAACGGTTTAAAGAACACAACTGACAAAAAAAACAAAAATCCACAGGCTTTAAATTGCATTAATTACACAAATACAGTAGACAATAAGAAACAGGAATTGTGTGACTTGCACAGCCTTTATGGTAATTTCAGTACAATAAGAAGCTAGTTAAAAATGTAGCACCTCAGATTTTCAAAACTGATTAAAAAATCCTTTCGACATTAGTGCTTCACAAGTATGGTACATGAGGAGCATAGAAGTGTGTGGAAGGCTTCTGGCTTTGAGGCGGGACGTTCTCCTGGAGCTGATGCTCAGCTGCAGTATGGGACCTTAAATCCCACACCCAGACGCTCTCCTAACATTCAAACTTGCCTGTCATGGGCTGGGCTCCCTCTGGAAGTCAGGTTTTATGGCAGCAAAGAAGCGTCTCCACCCCATAATGCTCATGGAGGTCACAAAACCTCCTGGCCCTGACACCCAGTATTGCTAGAACAGGTACTTTTTAATCTGCCCTCTGGTACTCAAGGAAATGCCCCTTCCCCCCACCCCCAAGCAAAGGAGAGGACATTCATTCCCCTCATCAGCGCATGCATTGCTCTCCCTTGTCCCTAACCAGAGTAAGGCACATGTTGGCCAGGGTTTGGTGTGGATGGCTGGGCTAGCCAGGGGAGGTGTGGGGAGGGCACCCCCCCCTCAGCTAGCCAGTGTCCTGCAATGGGGAAGGCACTGCACAGAACCGTTGGGGCGGGGATTTGGCCTTCATTTGACTTTCCTCTTATAACTAACCCATTTGGTTCTTCCAACAAGGAAATGACTCTGCTTTCAAAGGACAGTCCCCCGGCCCGGCAGCTCCTGAAGTACTACCCCCAACAGCTTACCCATGCCATGGGGGGAACCCACTTCTCGCCACCCACTGTGGGAGGCAGGGCTCCACCAGCAGGAACCCCACTGCCAGCTGAGAGGCACCTGGGGCTGGGGGCCTGGTCCCACTCCAGCTCCCATGGAACAGATGGAGGAAGGGAGGCGAAGCCAGGGGCTATCAGACCAAGCTGAGGGGGAAGCCAACCTGCAGACAGGGACTCAGCTAGAGACTCAGGGCCTTTCACCCAGCTGAGCCCCTGCAGGGCGCACAGCCAGCGACAGACAGCAAGCCCTGGGATGTCACAGACCGAGCAGTAGAGCGGAGCTGGTGACAGCCTGCACTGCTCCGGCTGCTAACGAGGCCAGAGTGCTGCCCAGCTGGGGCCGTCACCCATCCCACAGCACAAGGACTGGCCGTGCAGCCAGCTCTCCCGCTGGGCCTCCCCGTCTCAGCAAAGAGCATCTCATGCTCCGGCACCCCGCGTGGGGACCACGGGGTCCTCCCTGTGATGACTGTCCTAGCAAGGGGGAAAACAGGGAACCAAGGAGAGTTCACCCAAGCATACAACTAACCTGGTTAAATATGAGGGGGATTAAAAGAGAAAGACCCACTGCGTGTACACCGGAGATGAGGAGATGGCCAGTACAGCCAGCCGGCTCAGCCCTCCAGATGCCGGCCAGCACCGGGCTGGCGTTTCAAACTAACTCAACACTCTTTGGCTTTTCATCTGCTTCTCTGGGAATGGCTGTGTGAAGGGGGAAGCGGCTGCCCCATTGGGGTCCCTCCTCTCTGTGCGCCGAGGCGCGGGCGGGGGCAGGTCACTTTTTGGAAGAGGTCATGAAGCTGTTCTCAATACACAGGACGATGAAGGTGTTCTGGCAGCTGCTCACCTTCTGCTCCAGGAGCTTGCCCGAGGCCAGCGAGGAGGCTTGGCCTGTCACCACGCCATCGTCCGTCCTCCATGTCTCGCAGTAGCTCTCTGTGAGCCGGTGGCCCTTGGCGTCAGAGCCGTGCCAGACATTCTTCTGAGGCCTGCAACACAAGGCAACAACTCACTGCCAAGCCCATGGGCATGAGCAACAGCTGGAGTGGCACGGTTTGCCAAGAGACCCCCACTGGGGAATCAGCTCAATCCAGCCTCCGGAGTGCCCTCTGCAGGCCGGTGATCCACCCTGTCCTCTGCTGGCTCCCGTGTCCCTCCCAGGACCCCAGTGCCCCTTGCTCTGGGTGCTGCCCCTGGCAGTACCCACACACGCTGGGTCTCCCCTCCCAGGGGAACCCCCACCCACTAACCCCACCTTGCCTCAGGATAAGGCTACTGCCAGTCACCAACTAGCCCCACACCCGGGGCAGACTGCAGTATCAGCCACTCATCACAGGCAAGGTTGGGTTTGGATCTGCTGCCTTGGCCTAGCCCTGGGCTGCCCTCTGCAACCCCCAGTACCCCTGGGCCCAATACTAGGCTGCAGCCTGAGGCTTTCCAAGCTGGAGCTCCCCAGCTCCTCTGCCTTTTCCCAGCCCAGCTCCACTCAGGTACTCTGTCTTAGCTCCCTGCAGCCAGCCCCGTCTCTCTCTGAATGCAGAGAGAGAGAGACTGTCTAAGCTCCTGGCTCCCTGCCTTTATAGGGCCAGCTGAGTCTGTTTCAGGCGTGGCCCCAGCTGCAGCCACTTCCCCCGAATCAGCTCAGCCTTCTCCCAGGGCTGTTTCAGGCCCTTTGAGGCAGGAGCGGGTGTCCACCCCGCTACACCTCCCTTGCAGGAGCAGCAGGCTAGGCCGGCACTACCAGTGCTCCCTCCCTGCAGCTTCCTGGGTGGCAATGAAACACAAAACCCCATGATGACCGCGACTGTGTGGAGGGGGGACGGGATCAAACCTGCCCTGGGGAGGGAGGCTGGAAAACCAGAGTTCCAGAGCAGCCCAGCACGGAGACCCACTGCTCAGCGTGCGTCACTCGTTCGCATGGAGCCCCCATCACATCCAACCCCCCAGGACAGCGACCTGGCAAATCCCTCCATTCCCACAAACAAAGCCAAGATAGGCCCTGAGGAATGCGGCCCGGTGAGCTCCCTCAGCCTGGCAGTTCTCCCACACAGAGGGGAGCCTGGCTGGACAAGGCCGTGCTAACCAGGCAGGAAGGCTGGCCCTGAGTTCACGTGGCCCTGTTTGAGCCAGGAAGACTGAGGCACTAGCAAGAGAACTCACAACACCCAGACCAAGGAGATCCTCTCCCTCACTCTTCCTTGCCCCTGTTACCGGTTGCTGCTGGTTACACAAAGGTTCTGCCCCCCTGCCCAGCTTGGTGACTGCGGGCACCTCGCAGGAATCATCTCCCCCCGGCTAGCTATCACGGCTCTGCTTCCCCGCACGCAGGGCAGATCCGGGGAGCAACATGCAGTCCAAGCCTGTGGGAACTGGGCCCAGAACCACCTAGCACACAGGCTAAGTGCAGTACCTGACACTGCACTTAGCCAGGAGGTGGCCTTGTGCCCAGCACCTGCCCTGGGAGGCTAACAAGCCATTCTCACATGCACTGTTCCTACAGCAGACAAGCTGCTGGCTCTGCCAGGAATGATCTCTCTCCATGGCATTTACTTGCCTCACGTGATGCTGGCTGGGAATCATGAAACCCCGTCCCCTTCAATGCCAGCCCGAAAGGGCCCCCCGTGCCATGGGGACCCAGCAGCTGCTCAGCAATGGGTCACTCCCTGCAGCGGCAGGAGGCAGCCGTTCTGGGACACCTACCACGCAGAGTCTCTCAGGACATCTCTTCCGTCAAACGAGAGGATGCGAACACCAGCTCGGAACTGAGCCTCTGTGCCCGAGAACAGCGCCTCCCAGTTGTTAAACAGCACTTCATCCTTTGGGAGGAAAAACTAGTCACAGCACTGCAGCAATAGTGTCTGCCGGGAAAGCGCATGTGACAAGCCAACCAGAGCCCCGCTCCCCGCGAGGGATGCGTGGGAGCCCAGCCTCTCCGGCACTCAGCAGAGACGGCCGTCAGGAAGCGGGGCTGCCCATGGGCTGCACGAGACTCCCATGCTTCCTGAGAGATGCTAAGCGCCCCAATCCCCATCTACCATTGTGGGCGCTCGGCGCCGCTTGTCGGATCAGGCCCTGCGCCCCAGGTGACGGGTGCACCAAGCGCTGACGGTGGGCTTGCTGCACTGAGCACGGCAGCACTCGCGTCTGCGGCATGCGTCGCTTGCACACTGGCCTGTGCTTGTGGAGGTCTGGGCTCAAATCCTGACGGGGGCACATATGCAGTGGGGCTGGCACTCCCATGCGCTGCCTGCACCAAACTGCCCCAGGGCTCAGCAGCATTGCAGGCCCCCAGCAGTGGGGGCAGAGCTGGAGAACAGAAGTGCAGTCCACCTTTGCCAGAGGCCCGTGCTCCAGCCAGCCTTTCCGAGTGCTAACAGGCTGTGTACGCTCCCACTGCGTACCTGGAGGTTGACGATGGGCACTCCGCTCCGGTCGGCCCTGCGCACAATGCTGTACAGGTCTTGCAGCCGGGAGGACAGGAAGGCTCGGAACGTGCCCGTCAGCCCGACTGCCCGGGCCTGCTGGAAGCACTGGAAGTCAGCTCCCCGGATGCCACGCATGCTGCCGCTCAGCGGGGCATTCAGTGCCACCAGGTGGAGCTGGAACGAGAAGACAAACAGGACCCGACGTGCTGTGGCCAGTGGCGATCGGTATCTTGCCCTCACCCACAGAGCCGCTGCCCCCACCCACCAGTCGTGTCCTCCCAGCGCCATGCAGAGACTGCCGCAGATGGGGAGCAGGCAACAGCGCCTGCTCCGGGGACAGCTCCTCCAGAGGTCACCTCCTCCAATGCTACCAGCAGCATCTGTGCAGCATGCTCCCACGGATATCCTTGGTGTGCCCAGCCAGGAATGGCGGCACCCCCAGAACCAGCCCAGTGCTGTAGCGTCCCTGCCCCTCCCCACGCTCTCCTGCCAGCCAACGTGCTATCTGCCTGACTGGGATCACGGCTGGCAGGCTCCGAGCAGCCATTTGGCCTCGGGGCAGGGCTGGCAGGCTGGGCACAGTGCTGGAAGAAGGGGTGCGGGTGGGGATTAGGGGCATGGTAGAACTGAGCATGACCCTTGGCTTTAGCGCGTGCTCTCAGCCTGAGTGCATGTGACTGCACACCCCAGGGGGCCGTTTCCTCTCACTCTTCCCAGGGACACCCCACCCCAGTCTCTGACAGGTTGGGCCCAGCGGCCTCGTTCCATACACCGCCTGTGTTGTGCTGCAGTAAGTTGGCTTAGGGCACTAACTCCTCGGGCTGCGCACAGCTCTGCTCTCGCTCGGCGGGGGCAGCAGCCGGGTGGGGCAGCTGTGGTTGGGCAGTACTCACGGCGGGTTGGAAGTCAGGGTGCCTGTGAATGGCAGAGGGGGTGCTCTCCCCCCGGCGATTTGGGGAGAAGCTGTCCAATGGCTCTTGCTGGGGCTGGGCGCCGTGGGGCGAGTGGTCGGGGAGGCGGTGGTGGTTGGCGATGCTGTCGTCCGCTCGCCAGGGCCGGGCTGTGGAGGAGGGGTTGTGCTCTCGGCGTGGGTGCAGGAAGCCGGAGGAGGCAGTGCCGCCGTGCGAGTAGTGGACGCTTGGCGGCTTGTCGTACACTTCGTTGTCCTGTCGTGAGAGAGCGCGATGCTCACTGCCCAGCCGGAGGACAGATCCCTGGCCCCGTGGGCCTGAGCGCAGCGCTCTCACGGGGAGAAAGAAGGGATCACTTACCAGCCCGGGGCTGGAGATGGAAGTGTGTTCCTCCAGCTGAAACAAAGCAAGGAGGCTCAATTACTCTCTGGCCAGGTAGAGCCAGAGTCCAGACTCCAGGGCCAGCCACACCAAACCAGTGAGAACAGTCAGGAAAGGAAAAGATTTTGGGGGCCATTCCAAAGCAGCTGGCAGGCAGCTGTGGCCCGCGGGCTGCCCAGTGACCACCCCCGTGTCAGAGAGCGCCAGGCTCTGTGGAGGAGCAAGGGGCAGGCAGCATGCTTCACCACAGACCAGCCAGGGCCATACCCCCCCTCGAGCCACGCGTGGGGCTACAGCTCAGCATGTGGGGAGAGTCCCTGTGGAGGGGAGGTCCCTGAGCATGCGGGGCATGTGGGGGGGAGATTCCCAGTGCGGCGGGTGTCCCTGAGCGGGTGGGGTGTGGGGGGGATTCCCAGTGCGGCGGGTGTCCCTGAGTGGGTGGGGCGTGTGTGTGTGGGGATTCCCAGTGTGCCGGCTGTCCCTGGGCGGGTGCGGTGTGCGGGGGAGATTCCCAGTAGTGGGGGGTGTCCCTGAGCGGGTGGGAAGCCAGACTCCCAGAGCTGGAAGGCAGAAGAGGCTGCCAGTGCTTACTTAGCAAGCAGCATCTGGGGCTGTGAGTGGCCCAGCAGTGCCAGGGGCGTGACTCCAGCAGGAGCGACCGGAAAGGGGAGCTGGTGGTGCTGGTATGCTGCGGGACGATAGAGGGCTTCTGAAGAGCAGAGAGAAGAATTCTGCCAGCCCCACAGCCGGGCAGCGTTCCGGCACTGTGATGATCCAACCCATGCTTCCCTCCCAGTGCCGCTTGGGAACAACGTCTGCCTCGCCCGCAGCCCAGAGGTGCCAGAACCGGCCCACCAGCCTGGACAGGGCTCCCGCCATCCCCACTTCCCAGCCAAGAGAGCCAGATGAGTTTGCTCAGAGGACCTGGCGTGGGCACCCCCCACACTAGCTGTGTGTCATTAATCCCCAAGGGACAGGGCTGGGGGTGCCCTTCTCGCCAACGGCTCTGGCAAACCAAGCCTGGGAGCAGCGGCGGCACTAAATCCAACCTGCCCTCCCCATCAAACTGCCCCGGCCCCCACACACTGGTGCAGGGAGCACCAGGAGAGCCCCATGCATGGGAAATGGCCCCTGTGCTGTTTGCTCCCCTTGGCACACAGAACAGGCACTGCTAGGCTTGGTTTCTGGGGCTCTTCCCTGGAAGTGGCAGCCCCAAGGACCTACGTGCCAGTCTCGTGCTCAGCCTGGCTCAGCCTGTCAGCAGAGAATGGCCAGGGCTCTTCTCAGCACCATTCTGCCCAGCTCGCAGTGTGACCCTGCATTGTTTATACAGGAGCTCGACGGTCAGAGGTCTTCAGATCTCGCCTCTGCCCATGGCTGGACTGGCACCAGGCCCAGCTCCTGCTGCTGGAAATGCCCAGGAGGCCTCTGTGCATGCAGAGCAGGCTGCAGGGTTGGACTCGTAGGCCCTGATCCTGACAAGAGACACATGCTCAACCATATCCACTGTGGCTCTCTCTCTGCCCTCCACAGGACTGCTCGTAGGGCATGTGCTGTGCAGGACTGGGGCCTTTGCCTGGCAGCGCCAGGTGCACAGGCCTGGTCCTGGCTGGGCCGTGGCACCCCTGCAGTGCTCTGCAGACAGATCTCGACGCAGGCATGTACATAACAGCCTGTCCTCCCGCAACAACATCGTTCATCAGCCCCACCCTGTACTCACACGGACTCTCCGGAAGCCGCTCCGCACCCGGACGTACAGCTCTTCTCTGTCCTGTACGAAGATCAGCCAGCCCTCGGGCACCTCCTGAGCCGTGCTCAGCATGGACTGATACGTCGGCAGGATCCGCAGCTGCTGGGACACACCAGCGTCAGTGCAAAGGCCCAGGAAAGGGCTGGGCTCAGCGACAGGAGAACCCTCCGCAGCCCAGCGCTGAGGTACGAGAGGGGCTGGCTCCTGCTGGCCCCGGGTGTGAGTGCAGCTATGCTGCACAGGGGCTTGGAGGAGAGGATGGAGAACGCCACGAAATGGGTTCTGACTGCACGGGGTTCAGCAGCAGAGGGCACATGAGCACTGGCACGCTTAGTGCTCCGGCATCAAAGGGCTCCGAGATCAGCCCTAATGGAGGCTGGCTGTTGGCTGCTGGGTGACTCCAGCCCTTTATACCCTGTGTTCTGGAATTGCCCCAGTGCATCAGCAAGCGCACTGGTGCTAGAGCAGGGCCCCGGCCAGCACAGCGGCCAGATGCTTTCGGGAACAGCGTGAAACTCCACTGGAGAATTCTGCCATCACCCGCCCCGAGGAAGGCTCCTTCCTAACCTCAGGGATGTAGTGGCTGCTGTATCTCTTGGCATGAGAGCGGATTCCCCTTGTACACTTATTCTTGCCATGCTGCTGTTCCTACAGTGGTCTAATCCTTTTCTCATCTCGGTCTCTATAATATCTTGTAGCCCTGAGTTCCACAGGGTAATTCTGCCTCAAGTGAATGAATTTTATTTTGTCAGTTTAAGATTAGCTGCCCACCTATCTTATTGGCTGTCTCCTTGTTTTGCTGAGGAGGGCCTCATGCCTCGCCTTCCCCATGCCACTGGTTTATAGCTAGTTACAACGACCCCTCGCGCTCCCGTCTCCGCTCTGCACTGAACAGCCCGGTCTGTCTCTTCCCACCTCTGAGTATTTCCCATGGCTCTACAGGTTCCACTGCTCTTCTCGGCAGAATGGCGGATACCTGCCTCTCACAATGGGCAGCATGGCCTGCTGCAGAGAAGCGGGCTCTCGCTGGGACACAGGGTGGCACTGCAGAAGAAACACTCTTGCAGCCACGCTGCCGTCACACAGGAAAGACCCGCCGCCTCCCTAGATAAGCTGTGCCAAGGGTTGAGTCTCCTCACTGCTAAAAATCGGCCCTTCATTTCTCGCTGCAGCTCCCAGGCAGGGGGGCTTCTAGCCTGGAGAGCCCTCTGCGCTCACAAATCTCCTGGGGGTAGGCACTTACAGTCCCCGCCCCCATCTCTTAGATAAACGCAGCGGGTCTGCGCAGAAGCCCAGTGCCCTCAGCTCCGTGCGCCCTACGGCATGGGGCTTTTGGTCCCCCATCTCTGCCGGTCCTTCCCACGTGGCTCTCCTCTTGACCCGGCTGTCATGGATCACAGCCCAGCTCCCGCAGCGGGTATTGCTTGCTCTGCTCTCAGTGCCCATGCCACAGGCAGCCCCCCGACCAGCCCAGCCGGCACTAAGCAGAGGGCACTGATTCTCTGATTAGTGCCACCCCTGGCAACCCTACGTAAGGCCTGGCCTCTCCCGCTCCTCTGGGGCCCCCAAATGGATCCCGCTCTGCCCTTCACCCGGGATATTCCTCCTGGGGGAAGATCTCTGAACTCTCCTACTAGGGCTTGTGTCTGGGTCTTCCCACTGCACTGCCCCCACCCTCCCCGGGACTGCTGTCCCCTGCTGGGCAGTCCTGGGCACCCTGCTCACAGACCGCACACGCCACCTGTCCCCTCCCCGCCTACCCTGCCTTACCCCGGAAGAGGTCAACGACCCGCTGGTCCCTGGAGGTCCCGGTGGCCCTGGCGGCCCAGGTGGGCCAGGGATGCTGACAGCTGGAAGGAAGAACAGGCTGGCACTCAGGGGGCTTTAGCACCTCAGGAACCAGGCAGGTCTGAGGCCTGGTGGGGGTGGGTGGGATGCAAGGGGCAGGAACACCTGGGGAGGCAGCGCGTGGGGAAGGGCAGAGAGATGACTTCCTGGGCACATACTCACTTTGTCTGTTGGGTCCTGGAAAGGAGGGGGGCCCGGGAGGCCCAGGAGGCCCAGGGGGACCTTGCCGCCCCTCATACCCAATGCCAGGGGGTCCCTGAGGCCCTGGGGGGCCAGGCAGGCCTCTAATGCTGTCCCCCTTGGGACCCTGGGGATGCACAAGGGAGAGTCTTCTTCAGGTTAAGACACACAACCACTCGACCCACCCCACACAGCACCCCAGCCCCTGCACCCCCCGCCCCCAGGATGCCAGGCGCTCGCTGGCCCCACTGGAACTGCTCCCTTGTGAGGCCTTTCTCCCTGGGTATTGGGCATCTGACTGGCTCTGTGGTCAGTCCCATCTGGCTCAGGGATCCCCCTGCCACGGGACATTGGCCCCTCCCTTTAGACACCCCCCTGGGGAGGGCCACAGTGCTGGCTGCCCCATCAAACTCTCCGTCACCCTGCCCAAGTGTGCCCACCCTAACCCCATCCCCTTGCAACAGGGGCACCTCACCGGAAGGCCAGGATAACCCTGAGGACCTGGAGGTCCAGAGACGCTTGATCCATACAGTCCTCCCTCGCCGGGCTCCCCCTTCTCTCCTTTCAGCCCAGGGTCCCCCCGATCTCCTTTTTCACCCTGCAGAAGGGGAATGACATTAGCCTGGGCTGCCCGATGTCGCCAACCCTATCGCCATCGCCCCCCTCCCCAGGGACAGGGTGTTGTGAACTCCTTCCCTCGCCTTGCTGCCTGCACAGGCCAGGACTGGATAAGCACAGCCCCGAGGGCAGGGGTGCTATGACACGTGCCCTGGAGGGCTGGGCAAAGGCTGTGTGGACTGTCCCTGCAGCGCCTGGATGGTGCATGCTCTGTGGGGACAGACAAGCAGAGCACGCCAGCTCCAGGAAGTTACCGGGACTGCCCTCTGCAGGGCGCCCGCGGGGTGCTCAGCCTCCGGCAGTGGCGAGCAGCTCACCAAAGGCCCGTTAACACACTGCACACAACGGCCAAGTGCCCTTAACACACGGTGCCACCCGGATATTCAGGGACGCTGAGCGCAGGCTTCACTTCCGCGGGTCACAGCTCTGGAGCTGGGCGCTTGAGCCACGCCAGCCTTGCCCTGCAGCCACAGCACAACGGGCTCTGCGTGTGCAGCGACAGCTGGGGATGCCCCCTGTGACTCCTGCCAAGGCTCCGTGTGCTCCTAATGTCCTCAATGGCAGCAGTCCCGCTGAGTCCCAGGGGCAGCCCCACATCTGGGTGACGCACTTACCCGGAAGGTGGAACCAAATTCGTTGAGATCATAGGGGAACTGGCCTGCGAAGAGACAGGAACAGAGTCAAGAGTGGCTAGTGGGCGACAGCTGAGGGCCCTGGTACATTTCTTGCCGGACTCTCCCCGTTGCTTCGTCCCCAGACAGCTACCAATGGCTCGCCACGCTGGGCTGGGGTGACTAGCGCCAACCGCAAGGGCCTTCTAACCCGTTAATAGAACATGATTAAGGTGCAAAGTCAAGCACCCTGCAGGTAGGAAAGCCCGGAATTAAGGCTGCCCGTGGGAACATGACTCTGCCCTTTGTGTGCATTGGGATATAGTCTTTCATGACATGATGGCATGCTATTGTTTCCTCAGAACCAGTGCACAGGTGGGACGGTGCTCCCTGATGAGCAGCTAGTCCATATTTTGTTTTCTTTTCATTCTTCAGGCCTTATTTACTGCCCCCTGTTCAAACCCTGCTCTGAATCCAAATTATTCATTTCCTCATGAGCTTTTCTATGCAGCTCATCACTACGGTATCCGAGTGCTTTACAAACACACTGAATTTATCCTCTCCCACTCAGCTCACATTGTGCTGTATTATCCCCATTTTACAGATGGGCAACTGCAGCACAATGAGATTATGGTCAAAAGTATCCACTAATTTGGGGTGTCCAGTTTCAGACACCTGGGCATCGTACAGCACAGCTCCCACTGACTTCTGTCACAACTGTGAGCGCTCAGCACTTCTGCACCTCACACCCCAGGGTCTCAAGTTGGGCCCCCAGAACATCAGGAATAAATGTCATGGAAAAAGTCACCCATGCATTGATTTTAGTTCACAGACTCAAGACTGAGGCCAGTTTATTGCAATACGTACCAACGCGTTGGGGTAGCAGTCCAAAAACTACCACCCCTAGCACAGCCCGCACGCTACTTTTATTCTTACAAACTGCAAGCATAGTACAAATTATACGTCATTTGCGTGAAATAAGAGTTGGGGTCTGTACCTTTTTCCCGATACCTCCATCAATTTACGAGAATTGGGTGCATATTGGGTGGAGGGCTTCTTGGTGGTTTCCGACATGGGCAGTACTTGGCACCAGTTGGGGTGTTTTTCTCGGCAGGGTTCTTATTGTTTTTCCGGGGTTTTACCGTTATAGGGCATAGGGGGTTATCACAGGACGCCCAAAGAAGATATATGATTGGCTAGCTTTGCAGTTAGCTGGAATTACGGGAGAAGTGGCCTTTTGCTAGAAGCGATTTCTTCATGTAAGCGGTTATTATGTTTCATAAACAAGCGGTTATTATGTTACTGAGGCCTTCCGCATTGCTCCTTCTCCCTCCCTCCTCTGATCAGAACCCTTGACCGAATTTGGCCGGGAATTGTAGAGCTTATTCTTGTTCAGGCTTTGCCCTGTAAAAGGCCTTCACAAGGGTCAGTATACTGAGCCTCTGTCAGAAGGCCTAAGTTCGGGCCTTCTGCGTTGCTTTGACTGACATAAGGGAGGCCACGCAGGCCTATTTCTCCACATAAACAAACCAAACTTTCATGGGTAGTCCCTATTAAGTGACTTGCCCAGCATCACAGAGGAACTCTGTGGCAGAGGCAGGGATAGAATCCAGTTTTCCAGGGCAGCATTCAAATGCCTTCCTCACAAGATGATCATTTCTCTGCCAGCCCTGCCTCATTCATGGCACACCTTCCACTTCTGCAACAATTGAGGAAGGTCCTACAGACAACACGCTCCTTCATTGCACACCCCTGATGCCTCCTCAGAGCAAGTCTGTCCTGAACAAGGCAGGGAACAGAGTTCACAGCTCCTAAGCTCAGCCACCCATGTCTCTTTGCTGAGACTGCCAAATGGTGTGATTTCATAGAATATCAGGGTTGGAAGGGACCTCAGGAGGTCATCTAGTCCAACCCCTGCTCAAAGCAGGGCCAATCCCCAAACAGATTTTTACCCCAGTTCCCTAAACAGCCCTCTCAAGGATTGAACTCACAACCCTGGGTTTAGCAGGCCAATGCTCAAACCACTGAGCTATCCCTCCCCCCAGTCAGCATGGTCTTGCACACACGTCACTGCGGAGCCATGAGGCAGGACCAAGTCCGGCGCAGTGCAGATGGAAGATCAGGGATGTGCTCACTTACCTGGGGGCCCGGGGGTGCCTGTCTCGCCTCGTTCACCCTTTTGTCCTGGGGCACCCTGGTAGCCTGACAAACGAAAGCACCGGCATTAGTCTAACACTGCTCAGGCAATGGTGAAGTTGGAGGAGAGAGGCCGGAACCACAGTAGCTTTTAACTGCACCCACCACATGCACAGGGCGAAGGGTGGCATGCCTGGAGTAAATGCAGGCAATGCTGATGGTAAGTGCGCTTGAACACCGGAAGGCAGCACACACCCGCACAAACAGCTCCCATCAGAGGTGTGGGGGACTGCACAGCCCCTGCCTCGCGGGGTGACGCTACTTGGCCATATGCTAAAGCAACCATGCTGCACATTTCTACTGGCCAGCAAGAGATATGAAAACAATATAGTCCCCTCCTGAGGTCTGGAAGAGGCAGAGTGGTTCCCATGTACAGTCAACTCCCCAGGCAGCGAGAGACACAACCGGGCAATGGAGTCAAAGAACAGAGCTCTGGTGGGGTCCAAGTGCTAATGCAGAAGACACACATGCTGGAAATGGGCTTCCTAGCTTCTTCCCGCCCAAACCAGAAGGTAATGGCAGGATCTCTCACCCCACAAGAGCCATAGCCCTCCACTGGGAGCCAGCAGCAACAATCTGCATCTAACTAGCATTATCCCTAACAGTGAGCAAGGGTGTGCTAGGCAGCTCCCCAGCCAGACCGACCATGGGCAGGAGCTCACCAAGTCATGTTAGTCAGGCCCTACTGGGCGGGTAAGATGCCATAGCCAGGGGAGAGATACAGCCATCAGATCCTGGGTTACTCAGGAAGTAGGGTTTGTGGAAAACTTTCCATCAAAACTGTTTTCGATGGAAACCTGGGTTTCTGAGGTCATGAAAGCTTTTGCAGAAAGTGTCTGCATGCCATGGAAAATGTCAACTTCTCATCAAAACCCCCAAATGCATGAAAACTGGCATCTGAAATATTTCAACTTGGATATTTCAGTTTCATCTCTTCACTGAAAAGCTGAGATTTCCATTATAATGAAGGATTTGTTCCTCTTTGTAGGACCAGCTCCGTTCCTTGCCCAGCCTAATCAGTGAAGGTTACAGCATGGCACAACACAGTAACGAAGGGCTCCATTATCCCGTAGCCAGCTTAGACTTCCCATAGCACCCAGCACTGTAGAATCCAGGACAAGGGTAGCCAGGCATTACAAACAAGCCCCCGGTTTGTATGTCTCCTGCTTGGGGCTTTCTAAAACCCCACCCTTCCTCACGGCCATGCTAAGATCTCCAAAGCCGTTCAGGGCCGCACCATCACAAAAGGTTAATTGGAAAAGCTCTGATTTCCTTCCCCCGTTGCTGCAGAAAGCGCTAGCACTAGCATCATTCTTACCAGGCAATCCTGGAGGGCCGGGAGGGCCCGACTCACTAAATGCCTGAAAAGACAGAAATAGCATCGTTTTAAAACAAAGCACACTTCCCAGGCATTCTGCCCCGCTGCCCCAGGGCTGGCACGTTCTACAGCCAAGGTCGCCCCAATGATGCGATGTTAGACCACGTGCGAAGCATGTGCACAGAACCTCCTCTCTTGCTGGGACTCTCCCTGCCAGCAAGCAGCGCTCACTGGTTCCCCTGCGTTTCCCAATGCAGACGTGCTGTGACACTAACCATCCACCTCATTAGCGAGCGCCATGATCGCTGGGAGTGGGCACAAGGCCACATGCTCCATCCGATAAAGTCCAAGATCCTGCCACCTCCACAGTCCCACACACTGCGCGCAGTCCTGGTGAAGTCAGTGGGCTGTGGGGCTGCCTAGTGTGTGGGGGTCAGAATCTGGGCCTAGATTTCACTGTTGGGTTTCAGAACAGGGTTGGGTATTTGCTTACTCTGGGTTTAGGACTGCATGGTGCCTGCGAGGCTAAATCAATGACAGACTGGCATGAACGGGCACTGCCCAGCCTCGCACAGCCCCTGACCAACCCAGCCCTGGGGAAGGCTTTGCTCAGCCGCTAAAGGAGATGGCAGGCTCCATGCTCCCACCACCCTGTTGCTGGGCAGGCATGGGGGGTGCTTGGCTG
Source organism: Trachemys scripta elegans (assembly GCF_013100865.1). NCBI lineage: Eukaryota > Metazoa > Chordata > Testudines > Emydidae > Trachemys > Trachemys scripta. Next base: position 62,461,751 of record NC_048308.1, on the reverse strand, counting down.
GTCCTGGTTTCTAGGTGGATTTACCCTGAAGTTGTTGAGCAGGACAGAGAAATAAATGGGGGCTCCTGGGCCCCAGGACATGCAACTCACTGCTCTGGGGAGCTGGGTGCGGCACCGTCCGCGCAGTGCTTTGGGAAAGAGGCTCTTTCTCCGGCTAGACGATAATGCGAGACAAGCTATCCGGCATGTGTCTTCCCAGTGTGCAGCACGCGCTCAGACTGTCACCCTTCCACAGCTCCGAGTGCACTGCCCGTTAGCCACCCTTCCCAGCTGTGCTCATGGGATAAGTGCTCCTGGACATGCCCGCCTGGTGAAAGCACCCCTCTGTGCCCATCCGCGTGGCTGCCACCAAGCAAATAGGGGGCGGTAAACAGCGGGAACTCTTTTCATGGCCCTGGCCATTATGTGACCCCTACCCCAGAGCATGGCGTGATGACGTGCCAGGACTGTTACTTACGTTATTGTCGTAGACGGACACTACACTGCCAGGGGCGCCTGGGGGTCCCGGGGGACCTGGGGGACCCGGAGGACCCTGCAGAGAGAGGAAAGAGTTCACTGGGTTTCATAGAATCATAGAATGTCAGGGTTGGAAGGGACCTCAGCAGGTCATCTAGTCCAACCCGCTGCTCAAAGCAGGACCAACCCCAACTAAATCATCCCAGCCAGGGCTTTGTCAAGCCTGACCTTAAAAACCTCTAAGGAAGGAGATTCCACTACCTCCCTAGGTAACCCATTCCAGTGCTTCACCACCCTCCTACTGAAATAGTTTTCCCTAATATCCAACCTAAACCTCCCCCACTGCAACTTGAGACCATTACTCCTTGTTCTGTCATCTGCCACCACTGAGAACAGCCGAGCTCCATCTTCTTTGGAAACTCTTTTCAGGTAGTTGAAAGCAGCTATCAAATCCCCCCTCACTCTTCTCTTCTGCAGACTAAATAATCCCAGTTCCCTCAGCCTCTCCTCATAAGTCATGCGCTCCTGCCCCCTAATCATCTTTGTCGCCCTCCGATGGACTCCTTCCCATTTTTCCACATTCTTCTTGTAGTGTGGGGCCTAAAACTGGACACAGTACTCCAGATGAGGCCTCACCAATGCCGAATAGAGGGAAATGATCACGTCCCTCAATCTGCTGGCAATGCCCCTACTTATACAGCCCAAAATGCCGTTAGCCTTCTTGGCAACAAGGGCACACTGTTGACTCATATCCAGCTTCTCGACCACTGTAACCCCTAGGTCCTTTTCTGCAGAACTGCTGCCTAACCCTTGGTCCCTAGGCTGTAACAGTGCATGGGATTCTTCTGTCCTAAGTGCAGGACTCTGCACTTGTCCTTGTTGAATCGCATCAGATTTCTTTTGTCCCAATCCTCTAATTTGTCTAGGTCCCTCTGTATCCTATCCCTACCCTCCAGCATATCTACCTCCCAGTTTAGTGTCATCTGCAAACTTGCTGAGGGTGCAGTCCACGCCATCCTCCAGATCATTAATTAAGATATTGAACAAAACCCTTGGGGCACTCCACTTGATACCAGCTGCCAACTAGACATGGAGCCATTGATCACTACCTGTTGAGCCCGATGATCTAGCCAGCTTTCTATCCACCTTATAGTCCATTCATCCAGACCATACTTCTTTAACTTGCCTGCAAGAATACTGTGGGAGACCGTATCAAAAGCTTTGCTAAAGTCAAGGAATAACACGTCCACTGCTTTCCCCTCATCCACAGAACCAGTTATCTCGTCATAGAAGGCAATTAGGTTAGTCAGGCATGACTTGCCCTTGGTGAATCCATGCTGACTGTTCCTGATCACTTTTCCTATCCTCTAAGTGCATCAGAATTGATTTCTTGAGGACTTGCTCCATGATTTTTCCAGGGACTGAGGTGAGGCTGACTGGCCTGTAATTCCCCAGATCCTCCTCCTTCCCTTTTTTTAAAGATGGGCACTACACATTAGACTTTTTCCAGTCATCCGGGACCTCCCCCGATCGCCATGAGTTTTCAAAGATAATGGCCAATGACTCTGCAATCACATCTGCCAACTCTTTAGCACCCTCGGATGCAGCGCATCCGGCCCCATGGACTTGTGCTCATCCAGCTTTTCTAAATAGTCCCGAACCACTTCTTTCTCCACAAAGGGCTGGTCACCTTCTCCCCATACTGTGCTGCCCAGTGCAGTAGTCTGGGAGCTGACCTTGTTCGTGAAGACAGAGGCAAAAAAGCATTGAGTACATTCGCTTTTTCCGCATGCTCTGTCACTAGGTTGCCTCCCTCATTCAGTAAGGGGCCCACACTTTCCCTGAGCTTCTTGTTGCCAACATACCTGTAGAAACCCTTCTTGTTACTCTTAACATCCCTTGCTAGCTGCAACTTCAAGTGTGATTTGGCCTTCCTTATTTCACTCCTGCATGCCTGAGCAATATTTTTATACTCCTCCCTGGTCATTTGTCCAATCTTCCACTTCTTGTAAGCTTCTTTTTTGCGTTTAAGATCAGCAAGGATTTCACTGTTAAGCCAAGCTGGTCACCTACCATATTTGCTATTCTTTCTACACATCGGGATGGTTTGTTCCTGCAACCTCAATAAGGCTTCTTTAAAATACAGCCAGCTCTCCTGGACCCCTTTCCCCCTCATGTTATTCTCCCAGGGCATCCTGCCCATCAGTTCCCTGAGGGAGTCAAAGTCTGCTTTTCTGAAGTCCAGGGTCCATATTTTGCTGCTCTCCTTTCTTCCTTGTGTCAGGATCTTGAACTCGACCATCTTATGGTCACTGCATCCCAGGTTCCCATCCACTTTTGCTTCCCCACTAATTCTTCCTGTTTGTGAGCAGCAGGTCAAGAAAAGCTCTGCCCCTAGTTGGTTCCTCCAGCACTTGCACCAGGAAATTGTCCCCTACACTTTCCAAAAACTTCCTGGATAGTCTGTGCACCGCTGTATTGCTCTCCCAGCAGATATCGGAGTGATTGACGTTTCCCATGAGAACCAGGCCCTGTGATCTAGTAACTTCTGTTAGTTGCCGGAAGAAAGCCTCATCCACCTCATCCCCCTGGTCTGGTGGTCTATAGCAGACTCCCACCACAACATCACCCTTGTTGCTCACACTTCTAAACTTAATCCAGAGACTCTCAGGTTTTTCTGCAGTATCATACCGGAGCTCTGAGCAGTCATACTCCTCTCTTACATACAACGCAACTCCCCCACCTTTTCTGCCCTGCCAGTTTATATCCATCCATGACAGTGCTCCAGTCATGTGAGTTATCCCACCAAGTCTCTGTTATTCCAATCACATCATAGTTCCCTGACTGTGGCAGAACTTCCAGTTCTCCCTTCACGAGGTTGGACTCATGCAGTCAGCCTGAGGGGCTTACTCCTCCGCAAACTAACCAAGACCCTCGCTGTGGGTCTCTGCCCAATACAGCTGTACGCAGACACCCACATCTCCAGAAGCGCCTGAACACCTCTGCCCCTGAATGCCCAGAGACGCTGAAGACCTGGTTTTCAGAGGGGCTGCGCTAGGGTCACTGGGAGTGGTGGGAGCTCAGTCCCTCTGAGAATCAGGCTCTTGGGGGGCGGGAGGGGCGTGTCTCAAGTCAGGTACCCAAATCCCTGAGGCTGCCAACGTCAGTGCAGACTTACAGTCACAGCGCCTTCATCCACACTGCACCACAAACACGGGCATGGAGAAAGGCACTGGGGGTGGGGCTAGGGGAGGGAGAACGCACATGTTCGCTGGGCAATCAGCGCAGATACGGCAGCCAGTGTGGCTGAGGGGGGCCAACTCTCTTGGAGGGCCCACAGGAGAGGAAGGTCGAGGCTGGTGCCAACAGAGCAGAGCAAGGAGAAGCAGGGGTTGTGAGCCAGTGCATGGAGGCTTTTGAATATAGGCAGCAGCAGTGAACCCTGCCTGCCAGGCAGGCTGGAGATGGGCACAGCGTGGCCAGGAGCAGGGAAGCTGCCGCACAGGTGGAGCATGGTGGGGAGCTGGGCCTCGGGAAGCCAGAGCAGGTGGCAGCGAAGGGTGACCGAGGGTTTCAATTGGCCATTGGCATTCATCACGGCTCCCTTCCCTCCTGCCCTCTGCCCAGGGCTGGCTCTCTGCTGGCACATGCCACGCAGCGCCCAATAGCGTGTCGGTGAGGCGGGGACAGTAGCAGAGCGCCCGTGACTCATGGCTGTTTCCCTTAGGGCCCTCCGCTCCTGGAGCCGACACAGCAGTAGCTAGGCTGGGACAAGTGGGGACGGCTGCCCCGGCCTGCGTGCCTGTTTCCTTTAACAAAGCAAACCATGCTCCACGCCGACAACTTGGGCACAAGCGTGTTCCCGTCCCTCCCAGCCCAGCCCTCTCCCTGGCGCCCAGGGCCATCTCTAAGGATGGGGCGGATGCCCTGGCCGCCAACATCCAGGGGTCATCACCACAGCACAATCCGTCACCTCCACTCTGATTGGCTGGCTGTGGGGTTTTTTTGGGTTCTATGGGGGTCGGGGGACACTGAAAACTTTTTCCACCCTGGGCTGCTCCTGCCAGCATCCCTGCCCTCCGTCCACCCTCCAGCCCAACCCTCCCCTCTCACTCATTAAACCTGCGTGGTGCCTCTTCTCTATGCTATGGCAATTGGCTCTCTGGGTAGGGACTCTCCCTCTGCACAGCGCCCGGGCAACGCGGCAGGCCATTGTCAAAGCCAGCTGCAGCACCTCCGGCATGCCATTGTCCTCAGGGGCACTCACCTGCAAGCCAAGCCCTCCGGGGTCCCCTTTCTCGCCCTTCAGCCCATTCATGCTGGGACGACCCTGTAGACAAACATCAAGCCAAGGGTTCAGAATGCAGTAACTTATTATAGACACTGCTCAGTCCCACAGCTGTGCCAACTCCAGCTGATGGCACACCACCACACACTGCACCCGAGGAAGGCTTCCTTAGGCAGCACTCCTCTCGCTAAAGCAGAAGGGAAAACGCACCAGGGAGGGAGGGGAACATGCCCTCAATGAATTGGAAACGTTTGCGAGCCCCCAAGCTCTACCAGTTCATGTAGTTCTACTGACCAGTGCTGTGACCATCCAGTTCGAGCTCCTGTACAGCACAGCCCAGAGACCTGCCCCACAGTCATTCCCAGAACAGAGCTCTTAGAAAAACAGCTGACGTTGGTTTAAAAATTGTCAGTGATTGAGAATCCACCGCAACCCTTGGTAAATCGTTCCAGTGGTTAATTACTATCACTGTTATAAATGTACACCTTATTTCCAGTCTGAATTTATCTGGCTTCAACTTCCAGCCATGGAAGTGTGTTAGAGCTTTTCTCTGCTAGACTGAAGAGCCAGTTATTAAATATTTGTTTCCCATGTAGGCACTTCTAGATCGTGATCAAGTCACCCCTTAACCTTCTCTTTGGTAAGCTACATAGAGTGAGCTCCTTGCGTCTATCACTTGAAGGCAGGTTTTCTAACCCTTTCATCATTCTTGTGGCTCTTCTCTGACCCCTCTCCACTTTATCGACATCCTTCCTGAATTGTGGGCACCAGAACCGGACACGGGATTCCAGCACCGTTCGCACCAGTGCCAAATACAGAGGCAAAATTACCTCTCTGCTCCCACTCCAGATTGCCCTGTTTATGCATCCCAGGATAGCAATTGCTCAGCTTGCGAGCATCTGGTGAAAACACAAGCACAGCGAGAGCTCTCCAGCTGAGCAAGCTTGCAGCATCGCCCATGTTCCCTATTAGCCTCAGCATGGGGGTGTCTCCACTTCCTTCAGCCAGGCAGGCAACGGGAGCACCAGACCCAGCTCACCCAGGGAACAAACCAGAGACGAGCTAAGAGAAGTTCTTACCGGTCTGCCAGGAAAGCCGATTTCCCCCTTCTGTCCAGGTCGCCCATGCGGGCCCTAAAAGGGAGAGCAGGAAAGGAATACACACTCAGTCTGCACACCCATGCAGGGACAATACGAGCAGAAACAGAGGGGTAAGTGGAGCAGCTGGCTCTGTGCTGGACGACTAGCTATGAAGGACCCCCTCAAAGAATTCTAGTAGATTGGTGAGGCATGATTTCCCTTTACAAAAACCATGTTGACTCTTCCCCAACAAATTATGTTCATCTATGTGTTTGACAATCTTGTTCTTTACTATAGTTTCAAACAATTTTCCGGGCTTGGGTGTGGGAATCTCTCTCACATCCTCTAGGGTGAAAATATATGCAAATAATTTATTTAGCTTCTCCAAATAGCCATGTCTTCCTTGAATGCTCCTTTAGTCTCTCCATCACCTAGTGGCCTCACTGCCTATTTGGCAGGCCTCCTGTTTCTGATGTACTTAAAATTTTGTTGCTGTTAGTTTTTGTGTTCTTAGCTAGTTGCTCCTCAAATTCTTTCTTGGTCTGTCATATTATACTTTTACATTGGATGTACCAGAGTTTATGCTCTTTTCTATTTTCCTCACTAGGATCTGACTTCCAAATTTTAAAAAGATGCCTTTTTGCCTCTAGCCACCTCTAGCTCTCCTGTCCATGACAGCTGGGCCTTTCCCGCAGCTCAGATAGTGCATGTGGAGTTGTGAGCATTGCTCAGCACCGATCCACAGACATCTGGGTCGGAGGCCACACGCCTGCTCCTGGCAATTGGACCCTGGCTAGAGAGTCAGAAGGGCTCCAGAACAAGCTCTGGGGTTTGCCAAACCCTTGGCTCCTCTGGCCGACTGCCCCATGCGAGTGCTTGCGAATGAGCACTCGCTCTGAGCACCGCCCATTTGGGCTGGCGTTTCCGTTGCAGATCCCACTTCGGTACCTCTCAAACCAGTTCTGAGCAAGACGAAAGGAGACTGCTCTTGGAGTATGAAGACCATCCCCCTGAACACACAATCTGTGTGCGCGACCCCCCAGTTGTAGTGAACACCTGGCACCCAGAGGGCGTGAAAAGCCATCCCTTATTGACAGAATGTTAGAAAGATGTAGGTGCTAACTTACTGCTGGGCCCATGGGTCCCACCAGCCCCTGCTCACCCTGTGTGCAAAGAACAGGAAAAGAATTAGCATTAGGATGCACATGTGGCCATCCCACAGTCTCTTCCTGGAGCCATTTCTCCATCACCCCCATGCTGACGTTACCTCCCCATCTCGGGGTGCCGCTGCTGTGCCGGCCATGTAGTCCCCAGCACCGCCCACACTGAGCACAGCCTACTAACAGCTCTTGCAGGCAAGGGACTAGGAAGTGGCCTTTCCCAATGCTCACGTACCACCAACACCCTGGGACATTTGGGGAATTGTGTCCATGTTGTGGACAACATACCCGATTGCCCTGCAACCTCCCTAACCATGAGCCAGCCTCGAACTCTCCTAGCTCCCACAATGAGCTGACCTCCCTTGGCAGGTTCGGCCCTGGCAGCTGTGGGGGCAGAAGGGCAGGGACGGCTTGGTGCCCTGGCTGAGCATCGGAATGAGGTGTGTGTGCGTGTGTGTGGGGAGGGGCGGGGGTGAGCATCGGAAAGAGATGAGCGCAGGGACAGAGCAATGTAGGCCAGTGCAGTGAGTCATGGCCAGTCGTTGCAGCCCCAATTCCCCAGGCTGGGTGTGAGCCCTCACTGCATCCCTCGGCTGCTCAGTGTACACACTGCCCCCCAGAGGCAGATAAACCTTCGTGTGAAGCGGCAGGTTGGCCCTGAGCAGGCCCTGCCCTGGAGCCAGCTACCCCCCACTTCCCAGGGCGTGGTGCTCCACCCTGCACCAGGGTGCCCAACGCTGGGTGAGCACCCAAAGCAGGCCCGACGAGAGCCCGAGTCAGCGCGTGACCTTGTCTCCTTTCATGCCAGCTGAGATGCCCGTCCCATCTGGGCCGATGATCGCTCCAGGCTCTCCTTTCTCACCCTTCCAGCAGGAGATAAAACATGCAGGAGTCAGAAGAGAGACAACCCAGCCCTTGCCCAAACAACAGCTGCCTTCCCACGGCTCTCCGCGGCTGCCCAGGCGGCAAGGGAGAGCTGCTCTCAGAGTTTCTCTAACAGTTAAATACAAGCCCAGAGGGCTACGCTCTGGCTGTGGACTCACCCTGGCTGGGGCGGTGCTCTACTGCACTGCCCAAGAGCAGACTGTGACCTAAGAGAGGTACGGCTGACAAACGGATGGGGACTTCTGTCCCTTTCCTTTGCTTCTCCACCATCTCTCTGGGCTCCCAGCGTGGGAGAGCACAGCTTACCTTAGTAAAGGGCCATTGCTAAAGACTGGGCCAATGAAAAATAATGGCACAAATTACTCATAGATTCTAAGGTCAGAAGAGACCACTGTCATCATCCAGTCGGAGCTCCTGTAGCGCACAGGCCAGAGACCTGCCCCACAATAATCCTTAGAGCAGAGTTTGTAGACAAACATCCAATCTGGATTTAAGAAGTGCCAGTGATGGAAAATTCATGGCCCTTGGTAAGCTGTTCCAATGGTTAATTGCTGTAATGGTTAAAAATTTACACCTTATTTCCCGTCTGATTTGTCCGGCTTCAACTTCCAGCCATTGGACCCTGTTAGACCTTTCTTGGCTAGATTAATATTTGTTCCCCATGTCTTATGTTTTGTTCCCCAGGTAATCCAGTCATCCCTTAACCTTGTCTTTAAATTAACGAGATTGAGCTCCATTAGTCTATCACTCGAAGGCAGGTTTTCTAATCTTTTAAGCATTCTTGTGGCTCTTCTCTGACCCCTCTCCACTTTATCAACATCCTTCCTGAATTGTAGGCACCAGGCCTAGACACAGTATGGCAGCAGCACCAGTGCCAACTACAGAGGTAAAACAATCTCTCTGCTCCTACTCGAGATTCCCGTTTATGCCTCCCAGCATCGCATAGCTCAGTTTGTGAGCACGAGGGGACAGAGCTAGCACGGCAAGAGCTCCCTGAGCCAAGCTGGGGCTTCTCAAGGCATCATGGAAACCCCACGACTGGAGACATTTAAAACAACTCCACAAAAGGCAGCAGGGAGCAGTCCTGCAGCAGCAGTGGGGATGGAGGGATGGGATAAGCCAGCAGGTGATTTTACACCTGGCATTTCTCTCATTCAATTCGTTCCCCTGGCAGAGAGTGTGACCGCTGGATTCCCTGGTACCAAGCTGCTGGAAGGAGCACAGCTGCTGTCCTATTACTCTCCTGGGATCTGGTGACACCTCACAGAGTGACGGCCGTCAGCGTGGTGGCCTCAGGTGCCTGAACCAATATGAATTTCCACGCCCCACAGGGCTAAAGGAGTCTGAGGTCAGTGCTGTGACACGACTGTGTATGGTCCCTTCCACTATGAACTGGGAGCTGGCAAGGACCTGTCAGTGGGGCTGGGAGCCAGAGAGCAGGAACTTCGTAGACAGGGAACATCACATCGCCACAAATCAAAATCACCCATTGAGCACGGGGGACAGAGACAAGCAGACAGGCCGTCCTACCTTTGGTCCTGGAGTGCCTGGGAAACCTGGGTCTCCCGGGTCTCCTTTAGGTCCCACTGGGCCCTGCAAATGGAAGCAGGGAGGAATAGCCATGAAGACAGTGTAGTGATGCAGGACACTCCTTTACTTCCAGTCCTGTGGGCTTCCCGCAGGGGCGCTGGAACAGTTTGTATAGTGGGGGGGCTGAGAGCCACCAAACCAAACCGTAAACCCGGGATATGATGGAAACCACTTCAAGCCATTACCCCTAGTTCCAGCACCTATGACTTCTCCCAAGTGGGCAGGCAGGGAGACGCCTTCCCAGGGCTTAGAAAGCTCAGGCCCACAAAAGGCATTTGCAGCTTGCTTCACCAGCAGCCTGCTTGCTTTAGCAGGCAGGAGTTTGCACTTAACGTATTCGGCCAAAAAAAAAAGTATTCCTGCAGGCAAACGTGCTGCACAGCTCAGCTTGTCTCGCACAGCCTGTGTAGCAAACACATCTCCACAGACAGTGTTGAAAAAAAATCTTAAAGCTCTTGAAAGTGACGGGAATGAAAATGAACCTCCGCTCTGGCCCATTCACAGGCAGGCCTCCACGAACGCCCTGCCCCGCCATCCGACAGAGGTGGTGTCTCGGGGGTGAAGGGGCCAGATTCCCAGCCAGCATACGCAGGCTTTGACTCCAACGGGGCTACACTGGTCTACACCAGCTGGGGACCTGGCTCAGAGAGGAACTAAGCATTTAGCTCCAGGTCCAGGCTGTGAACACCCCGGATTGGTGGGTGTCTGGATCCAGTGTAGGCTCCCACCGGGGACATGGGCTCTTCCGCACGGGGCTCAGGTCGCTTTCCCATTCTCAGTAAAATCCTAAAGCTACTCACCGGGAAGCCAGCATGGCCTTCTCTGCCCTGAGGAAAGAAACAGACCCCTGTAAACTCTCTCTCCTCAGGCACTGGGATAAGCGTAAAACGGTTGATGCACAAAGGGGACTGCTGGGGCTGCTGGCTGGACAAATGACAGGGGGATGCTCAGGGCTACGTACCTCAGGGCCTGGCAAACTAGCTAATGCTCTCTGAAAAGGAAAAGATACACATTAGACCGCGGATCCTCGCCGTCTTCCTCCTGCCTCCCTCAGCGATGTCCAGAACTGACCCTCTGCCAAGGGAGGGGCTGACCCATTAGGAAACTTTGCACAAACTTCAGCGGGCTTTGGCTCAGGGTCACTGATCTGCTTGCTAAGGGCGATGTGCCCCCTCCCCAGCGTGACATGCCCCAACCAAACTCGGGTTCTATGGGGTTGGCCCTTTCCCATTTATCGCCACTTATTCCCTCTCCCGCTGACGTGCTTTTATCAGCTAGGGGTTACAGTGCACGAGAAGCTGGATATGAGTCAACAGTGTGCCCTTGTTGCCAAGAAGGCTAACGGCATTTTGGGTTGTATAAGTAGGGGCACTGCCAGCAGATCGAGGGACATGATCCTGTGGTGTATTTTTAGTTATAGCACTGGCCTGGTCTAGCTCCCATTTGTCTGCGTTTCACCTCCAGCCAGCTCTGATTTCCCTTTGCCTAAACCCTCCGCTCTCTTCTTTCCTCTTCCAGCCCTTCCCGCTTGCAGGGCCGGCCTCTCTGAATTCACAGGAGTATCAGCCCGCCGGAGTGCTCTCAGGCTTGGGGCTTTTACTCCACGTTAAACATGTGCCTTTCCCCAGGGAGCAGCTCCACAGCCCGGCCCAATCCCGCCAGCAGTGACACACCTGCACCCAAGCGCAGCCCGGCTCCAAGCTGCACGAGCCATGGGACGCTGGGGCCCCAGGCGGGGTCAACACCAGCCCATAGTAACTCCCCAGTGCTAGGCCACTGCTCAGCCTGGTGCTAAACCTGAAGGAACTGGCACATAGCAGCTGGGTGTGGGTAGAGAGGGAACAGGCTGAGAACAGCCTGGGCCCAGGGGACCCAGAGACAGAAGTGCAGGCCGCAGGGGGACGTGTCCTTACCTCTTCACCCAACTCATAGGTGACCTGCCCCGGGGGTCCAGGGAGCCCGGGGGGACCTGGGGAGCCCACTCCATCTTGGCCTCGTTCACCCTGAGAAAGACAATTCAGTGCAGGCTTCCTTCCTACTGCACCCAACCTCAGCCCACACTGCCCCCTCTCGCAACTGCGGGGCCCTCCCCCAAAGCCTGCCCCCCCTCGCAACTACGGGCCCAAGCCCCCGAGCCCACCCCACCACTCATAACTGCGGGCCCAGGCCCCGAGCCCAGACCATGCCCCTCACTGGGCCCCCGAGCCCAGACCGTGCCTCCCCACCTTGCTCCCATGGGACCAGGCCCTGAACCCAGACCACGCCTCCCCCACCTTGCCTCCACGGTGCCAGGCCCCTGAGCCCAAACCGCGCCCTCCACCTCGCCAGGCCTCCGATCCCAAACTGCACCCCCATGGGGCTGGGTTCCCAATCCTAGCCCTCCCTCTCTGCCTCCCCCAGTGGCCTGAGCAGCTGGGGGTGGAGACAGAGCTTTGTGAAAGCCTGGCTTCCTCCCAGGCGTTCAGAGCAGCCCAAAGGCTGATGGACCAGAAGCTGAGCTGGGACAGCATGGCAGGAAGGGAGCCAGCCAAGCAGGGATGTGACACGGTTCAAAATCAACAAGGGACCAAAATACGCACACAGCCCCCCCGCCCTCCTCCCGAACCAGAACAGAGCTCAGGGGGCTGGGGGAGGTGGCTCCGTGTGCTCGCCTGAGGGCTCCCCAGAGAACAGCGGCATGCCCCGGCACCCAGCGCTGTACTTACTTTAGCCCCTTGACTGCCCTTGTCACCCTTGGGTCCCTGCAATGAGAAGTGAGGGTGAGAGCTGCTCACCTACGCGCCCAGGAAAGAGACACAACACACGGTCTTCACTTTGCTATGGTGGCCTCTGAATCCACACTCCCGGCGTCCAGTTGCAAAGTGCCAGCAAGGTAGAAGGGGCAGGCTCTGGTACCTATGAGTGTCTAATGCTCACTTCAGAGACAAACTAGTCCTGCCTCTGCCGTCAAGGGAACAGCAGGGGAGCTGGTCCAGAGAGAGCAAAGAGACAGAACAGGCTCAAATGTCCCGGGACGTCTCCTGTGGCTACCAGGCTGTTCCCATTAGCAACTGTGCAGCAAGGGACAGCCCTGGTGGGAATGGCGCCATCACACAGGCGAGCCGCATGAATGAACCATGAATGGAGGAGCTGAGCCTGACGAGGTAACCAAATGGGGTGAAACAGTCCTTCTTGGGCTAGCGGGAGCTGCATCTCTGCTGATGAGAATGCCCCTGCCTCTTGGCATGGCCTGGCCTGTCCCCAGGAAAGCAGCAGATGCCCCCCGTTATCTGCTAGTGGAGTTTATACACCAGTGCAGACTCTGCACTGGGGCAGGGCAGGGCACCAAAAGGAATCGGAAACCTGGCCAAACATCACAGCAGAATGGGACTCTCTGGACTGCATGTAGAAGAGATGTGAACCGGGCAGGAGTGGGAAGCGATGGCCAGGGACGGGCTGTGAACAGCCCAGGCAGGTCTGCTCAGCTGACGGAGAGCAACTCAGATGCATTTTATCAGTCCGCAGCGAGGACTTCAATGACAGGGCAAGGGACACCTGACATTTGCCGCTGGGGAGCAGAACATCTGTGTGTGTCTCTTGAAGTGTACTGTGAGAACAGTATATAGCTGTGAGAACAATCCAGGCCCTGCTGTCTAAAGAGGGCTGTACCTGCAACCAGCAAACACTTGGGCAGGTCTCTAAGAATATCAGACTTCAGAGTCCACAAACAGCAGTTAGGGTGGGTCAGGGAGCTGGAATCCTGACACTCACCTGAGGTCCTGGGAAACCTTCCAGCCCTGGGCGCCCATCCACACCCGGAGCACCGTGGTCCCCCTGGAACACACAGACAATCATAGCACATTGAGACTTTGCCTTCGGCACGGAGAGCCCTGGTCCTTGGGGGTGTGAATCGCATTCTGGCTGCCACAGAGCCCCACCCAGCTCTAGGCAAACCCCTAAGCCCAGCAGCCACTCTGGGCAACCTTGCTCTAGGGTCCACATAAGGGTTTTGGGTGGATTCTGTATCACAAGACCACACATTTTACAAATCAGCCTGATGACACTGTTGAGCATTTTGAAATATTGACCTGTCATTCCACCTCGCCACCCCTGCCCCCAGAACCAGTAAGAGTTTGCGTGATCTGGGGCATACAAAATTAAATTCTAATCTATGAAATGCATGTATTTAACACTTGCTACAGCCATCAGTAACTATGTGTTTGAATCACAGGGGTACGGGGGGGGGAGTCGGGGCAGCCCTCAATTTTCATTAGATACACCGACCACTCTTTTAATGTGAAAAATATTCAGCCCATTATAAATATATTCAATAATAAGAATAATTTGAACCAAAATCTTAACGTTGGAATCATTATACCTGAATACTAGTGATCTCCCTCATTCAGACTATAGCTGAGTGCCCCAGGATGAGTAAGACAAGTCACGGCTTGTGATCTCCCAAAGCGAAAGCTGATTTCGTTAGGTCATTGCTACACACCACAGCTCCCTGCCCTGGACAGAACATGGTCCGCGGCAGTTTGGCGCGGTTGCATATGCATCTCATAGATGTACAAGGTGCATCACTCTCACAAGAGCACCTGTTTAACTTCAAAATATCCGGAGAGCACGCACGGCACTGTCTGCTACGGTTTTGGGAAGGAGAGACTTGTCTGCGCGGATCCATCCCTAATGGATTCCAAGCACTTTTACCCACCCACGCATGAAGATGTGCTCATTTTCCATTTTCTTTAAATGCTTCGGTTGTTGGGGGTAAGGAGGTGAGCTCTGGTGGTGCCTTTGCCAATTTTTGCTGCCCGATTTCTGCCGTGTGTCCGACATGGTGGCACGATTTGAGTGTCCGTAGCAGGCAGCCACGAATTTGGTTGCCAGTTCAATGACACCAAGCTCTGCTGCACTGATGTCACCCAGCAGAGAGAGGGAGCATCTAGCACACCCAATCTTCAACATAGTGCCTTTGCCAAGTTAACCACTGTATCCCAGCCTGAGTGCATGGGCAGCTAACAGCCCTGGTACAAGGTGAGCCTGTTTCTAATTAGCAGTAGCATGCATGTCTAGTCCAGCTCTCCCTTGGACTGGGGGGTTCCATGCTCACTAAAGACGCTGTGTCCTGTTTGCGGTAATGGTGCAAGAGCAAGACAAATACGTCAGTGTCGTCTGATAACATGGATATTCCCACCAGTTCCTCTTTCGTGACCATCACCATTTGTTGTACAAGGATGCTGTCGGCCTCCTCATGAGAGATGGCCATATCTTCTCCGTTGACCACCGCATCTCCCTGGTTTATTTCAATCGGGCTACCATCTCTGCCTGTGATGATTAGATTGTGCTTTAGTATGAGTCGGTCGTTAAACTTCTTGTCTTGAATGAGTTCTCTACAAATCTTATCAATTGTGTCTTATTTTCAGTAACCATCAAGACAATTTTCTGTGGAGGTGTGACAGAGTGTACCAGGCCCAGAGGTCCCTGCTGTAGGCCACAGGGTCCTATCATATCTGCCATAGAAAAAGAGCAGTAGAGAAGCCCTCCAAGCAGCCTAAAGAGACTGTGGAGGAGGCAGCCAATCAGAGAAAGGCTCCAGGGAGCAGCAAATCCGAGGGTTGCAGACCCATGTAAAAGGAGCTGCAGAGAGAGAGTCAGGCAGTTGCTGCCTGGAGCTGGAGGAGTGAGGACTGTGTTCTGGGCTGGCGGAAGGAGCAGCAAGGCCACAGACAGATCAGTTGCTGGCAGGGACTGGGGGAGCAAGAGAGAGATCCTCACTGGCTGCTGGGACTGAGTGAAAGGACTTCGGCCCTACAGTAAGGGTGAAGCATTTGTGAAGGTGCTGGAGCGGGGGAGTGGGCCAGGGAACTGTAGCAGCACAGTGATTAGTTAAAGAGGTTTTGTTTTGTTGAAAGCTCACAGACAGTGTGAGACTTGGCCGGAGGGCTCAGTCACCGAAACCGCCTGAGAAACCAGCAACAGGGGTCACCACAGACTGAGGGAGGTGCTCACAAGAGGTGGGTACCACCTTGTTACAGGAGGTAGTTGTGTGCTTATACTCAACAGATGCACACCGCTTGTTTCTGTAGCTCTGCTAGATCTTGTGACTCTCTTTGTGCTGAATTCTTGGTACCTGCCAAAGACAAGATACACATCACATGCTGCTAGCTTGTGCTCAAGGCAGACTTTGAAACTGGTCATAAAGTCCTTGATGATACCACCTGCTGGCCAGTGAACTATCCAAAGAACTGTGGAACCGCCAATGACCAAGCAGGTGATTTCTTGTGAAGTATGTCTAGTTGACACCTCCGTCTGCAGCTGCTTCTTGAGGCTACACTGAGCCTTGGTAGAGGAGCAACTCCTGTGATAAAACATTCTTGATGTCAGCCTCTCATGAACTTACTTATAGGCCAATCACTCTTGAATAGATAAGGCTAGTGTCCAATACCAACCTGTACATGCTTATTTTTTGTCACTGCCTGTGTCTCTACTACCCTTGACATTGTGTCATACAATCGTCTGGGCCAGCTACATTAAAATTCTGGCATTTGGCGAATAGCACTTGTAAGAGTGTGTTCGCTCACTGCTTGCGGCACCTCCTGCTGGCCGTCCTGGGAATTAGCTCTTGCGCGCTCCCTCCAGTGGTGTCTTCCCCCATCTTGTCTCACTCTGTGGCCCCCGCTCATTCCTGGATCGGCAGTCTTCTCTTCATGGCTTAGCCTCCAGCCAGATCACTAAGGTCCTCCCCTTCCGGTGAATTCAAAGTCTTTCCAGACCCACTGTCCGGCTGATGTCTCCCATGCCCTGGCCACACCCCAGTGGCTGGTAGGGGAACCCAGGCCCACCCTCTACACTGGGTTCTAGTCCAGGGAACCTGTAACAAGGAGTCACGGTCCGGGTAGAGTTCTATGCCATGCTGCTGTTTCTCTGGGCTTCTTCCTACCTATCTGACTTCCCCCATCTCTGGGTTTGCCAGCCTCCAACTCCCTCCCCTCAGAGGGACTGCAGCCTACCCAAACACCAGCTCCCATCTGCAGTCAGTTACCTGGCTTTATACAGACACTGCCTGTTCCTGTATGGAGGAGCCTGTTCCTAATTAGCTGCCTCCAGCCTAAAGTGCCCCTGTTTGCAGCCTCAGTAGCTGATTGGGCCCTCCTAATGAGTGTGAGGAGCACATGCCATCACAATGTGTCATCTACACTGACCAATGGTGGTGCCACTCTACCACCAATGTCTATTATTGCCTCCTGGTGCTTAGTGGGGGTCTAAGGGATCGATGCACAGCTCTAGCTTCTTCAATGGCAGGGGTGGCTCCCGGCACCAGCACAGCGAGCGCGTGCTTGGGGCAGCAAGCCGCAGGGGGTGGCGTGCTGGTTGCCGTGAGGGCGGCAGCCAGGCAGCCTTCAGCGGCATACCTGCGGGAGGTCCGCCGGTCCTGCGGCTTCGGCGGTAATTCGGCGGTGGGTACGCCGAAGATGCGGGACCGGCAGACCACCCACAGAAACGCCGCCAAATCCGTGTGACCAGCGGATTGCCCGCAGGCATGCCGCCGAAGGCCGCCTGACTGCCGTGCTTGGGGCGGCAAAAAACATAGAGCCGCCCCTGTGCAATGGCTCTCTGTCCGGTGCATCTGCAGCAATCCTGGGTTTCATTTCTTCTTAGGGAGCACTTGTATGTGCGCCTCACTGGTGTCTTTCATGTTTGCAATGTCTTCCACCAGCCAGCTGCACAGGCGGAGGCTAAGAGCCCAAATCTTGAGCGCCTCTGGCTTCAGGCTGTTCCCAATGAGGCACATCTGTCGCCCTGACATGGCATCCCGGGAAGTATGCTGCCTGCCAGGGGCCCGTATCCGAGACACTATGGAGGGATTGTCGAGGATCATCCAGCCCTCTATTACCCCATGCTACTCATCCATGTGGGCACTAACAATACTGCGAGGTCTGACCCTCCACAGATCAGAAGTGACTACGGGGCTCTGGGAATATGGGTAAGGGAGTTGGGAGCACAGGTGATGTTCTCTTTGATCCTTCCCGTCAAGGGTAGGGGACCTGGCAGACACAGATGCATCCTGGAGGTGAATGCCTGGCTGCGAGGGTGGCTTCAGCTTCCTTGACCACGGGATGCAGTTCCAGGAAGAAGGACTGCTCAACAGAGCTGGGGTCCACCTATCGAGGAAGTGGAAGAGCATATTTGGATACAGACTGGCTAACCTCGTGAGGAGGGCTTTAAACTAGGTTCGGAGGGGGCAGGTGACCAAAGCCAACAGGTAAGTCAAAATTATGGTGACCCGGGAGAAGATTCGGAATCTGGGGGGAGCTGTTATAGCAGGGATAAAGGAGAGACAAGAGAGAACTGGGGGGAGGGGAATTAAATCAGTATCTTAGAAGTCTGTATACTAATGCAAGAAGTATGGGGAATAAGCAGGAACTTGAAATGCTAGTCTATAAACACAACAATGACATAGTTGGCATCACAGAGACTTGGTGGGATAATACATGATTGGAATATTGGTATAGAAGGGTACAGCAGCTTGCTCAGGAAGGACAGGCAGGGAAAAAAGGGAGGAGGTGTTGCCTTATATATTAAAAACGTATACACTTGGACTGAGGTTGAGATAGAAATAGGAGACAGACTTGTTGAGTCTCTGCGTAAGGATATAAGGGGTAAAAAACAAGGGAGATGTCATGGTAGGGGTCTACTACAGACCACCTAACCAGGAAGAAGAGGTGGATGAGGCTTTTTTTAAACAATTAACAAAATCATCCAAAGCACAAGTGATGGGGACTTCAACTACTCAGACATCTGTTGGGAAAATAACACAGCAAGGCACAGATTAGTCAACAAGTTCTTGGAATGTATTGGAGACAATTTTTTGTTTCAGAAGGTGGAGAAAGCTACTAGGGGAGAGGCTGTACTGGATTTGATTTTGACAAATAGGGAGAACTGGTTGAGAATTTGAAAGTGGAAGGCAGCTTGGGTTCAACTGATCATGAAATGATAGAGATCATGATTCTAAGGAATGATAGGAGGGAGAACAGCAAAATAAAGACAATGGATTTCAAGAAGGCGACTTTAGCAAACTCAGGGATTTGGTAGGTAAGATCCCATGGGAAGCAAGTCTAAGGGGAAAACCAATTGAAGACAGTTGGGAGTTTTTCAGAGACTTTATTAAGGGCACAAGAGCAAACTAGCCCACTGCGTAGGAAAGATAGGAAGTATGGCAAGAGGCCACCCTGGCTTACCCAGGAGATCTTCAATGATCTTAAAATCAAAAAAGAATCCTACAAAAAGTGGAAATTAGGTCAAATTACAAAGGATGTTTATAAACAAATAACACAACTATGTAGGGACAAAATTAGAAAGGCCAAGGCACAAAACGAGATCAAATAGCTAGAGACATAAAGGGTAAGAAGAAAACATTCTACAAATACATTAGAAGCAAGAGAAAGAACAAGGACAGAGTAGGCCTGTTACTCAAGGGGTGGTGGGGGGAGAGAATAACAACAGAAATGTGGAAATGGCAGAGGTGCTTAATGACTTCTTTGTTTCGGTTTTCACCAAGAAGGTTGGTGGTGACTGGACATCTAACACAGTGAAAATGAGGTAGGATAGAGGCTAAAACAGGAAAAGAACAAGTTAAAGATTACTTAGATAAATTAGATGTCTTCAAACCACCAGGGCCCGATGAAATACATCCTAGAATACTCAAGGAGCTGACTGAGGAGATATCGGAGCCATTAGCGATTATCTTTGAAAAGTCATGGAAGACAGGAGAGATTCCATAAGACTGGTAAAGGGCAAATATAGTGCCCATCTATAAAAAAGGGAATAAGGACAACCCAGGGAATTACAGACCAGTCAGCTTAACTTCTGTACCCGTAAAGATAATGGAGCAAATAATTAATCAATCAATTTGCAAACATCTAGAAGATAATAAGGTGATAAGTAACAGTCAGCATGGATTTGTCAAGAACAAATTGTGTCAAACTAACCGGATAGCTTTCTTTGACAGGGTAACAAGCCTTGTGGATGGGGGGAAGCGGTAGACGTGGCATATCTTGACTTTAGTAAGGCTTTTGATACTGTCTCACATGACCGTCTCATAAACAAATTAGGAAAATGCAACCTAGATGGCGCTACATAAGGTGGGTGCATAACTGGCGGGAAAACCGTTCCCAGAGAGTAGTTATCAGTGATTCACAGTCATGCTGGAAGGGCATATCGAGTGGGGTCGCACAGGTATCCGTTCTGGGTCTGGTTCTGTTCAATATCTTCATCAATGATTTAGATAATGACATAGAGAGTACACTTATAAAGCTTGTGGACGATACCAAGCTGGGAGGGGTTGCAAGCGCTTTGCAGAATAGGACTAAAATTCAAAATGATCTGGACAAACTGGAGAAATGGTCTGAAGTAAATAGGATGGAATTCAATAAGGACAAATGCAAAGCACTCCATTTAGGAAGGAACAATCAGTTGCACACATACAAAATGGGAAATGATTGACGAGGAAGGAGTACTGCGGAAAGGGATCGGGGGGTCATAGTGGACCACAAGCTAAATATGAATTAATAGTGTAACAACTGTTGCAAAAAAAAAAAGTGAACATCGTTCTGGGATGTATTAGCAGGACTGTTGTAAGCAAGACACGAGAAGTAATTCTTTCGCTCTACTCCACACTGATTAGGCCTCAACTGGAGTATTGTGTTCAATTCTGGGCGCCACATTTCAGGAAAGATGTGGACAAATTGGAGAAAGTCCAGAGAAGAGCAACAAAAATGATTAAAGGTCTAGAAAACATGACCTATGAAGGAAGATTGAAAAAACTGGGTTTGTTTAGTCTGGAAAAGAGAAGACTGAGGAGGGACATGATAACAGTTTTCAAGTACATAAAAGGTTGTTACAAGGAAGAGGGAGAAGAATTGTTCTTCTTAACCTCTGAGGACAGGACAGGAAGCAATGGGTTTAAATTGCAGGTTTAGGTTGGCTATTAGGAAAAACTTCCTAATTGTCAGGGTGGTTAAGCACTGGAATAAATTGCCTAGGGAGGTTGTAGGGGACTGGACTAGATGACCTCTCAAGGTCCCTTCCAGTCCTATGATTCTCATCCTTCATGAACTATTCTAAGATGCTACCTGGCAAGTATTCCGTGGGTCGCAGGTAATATAACCCTTTCCGCATGGATAACAGTATGAACCAAAGTAAGCCTGGTTTTAGGAGAACCATAACACACCAGGGATTAGCTTGCCAGAGAGCATGGTACAAGAACATCCAGCATTCTCAAGAGATGGTCCAGGAACACACTGCCCCTCCTTAGAGAAGGATGGGAGGACAGGACCATGGATTTTGTTCAATCAGCAGGTACAAGGTACAGGAGAATGACAAAAAGCATGCGGAACAGAATGCATAACCTGTTTGTACTGATGTATGCAAGGAGAGTGGAAGGAGAGCCATCTCTGTATCAGCCATGGGGACATTCCCAGTTATGCTATTGAGCCTTTACCTTGTCTCGGGTGTTAGTGTCCCTGTGACCCATTGGACAGGGCGCTAGGACCGTGCTTTGCTAACAATAAACCTGGCTGAGTACCTTTGCCACCAAACCGAGCCTGTGGCCTTGAGTAACATTGAGATCTATGGATCAGCAGACTGTCTAGAGCCGCTAGCGCCGGTGCTCCCGAACAGCAGAACCAGCAGCGCTCCGCAGCACGACCACCTCCGTGCAGAGCGGGCATGCCCAGCTGCCAGGAAGTAAGGCAGCATCAGTGTCACAGTTTCTAGATGCAGCCGCCCATCTCCTCTCTCTACTCTTATGTACATCATCACGTCTCAGTTCGGGGTGGGTGAGGGGGAGGGACGTACTAGCAAGGTATACTGCTAATGCAGACATCACATATGTACCTTGGAGCGAACCATGTTCCATAACAAGATACTACTCTGATGTTTTCATTACAAATAACTGAAATCCAACAAAGGTGGTTTCATGTGTCACCTGGCTTGTCAGTCAGGAGGGGCCTGGTATCAAGGGCTCACATTTCAAAATGCTCAACAGTGACAAGGTGTCAGCAGGCAGATTCTTTGAACTCAGGGTCTTGACATTCAGAATCCACAAAAAAAACCACCCCCACTGTCTGGACACTAAAACACGGTACTGCCCAATGCTTGCATTGGCTCCCCGTCTACTCATGGACTGGGCAGGGCATCATCCCTTCAGTGGAGCCATCATCCCTTCACTGGAATTCCTAAGAAGGGGTTGAAGATTTTGTGAAGCTGTATGAAGTGATCCTACCTTTTGTCCTGGCAAGCCAGGCAGCCCAGGGCTGCCAGCGTCCCCCTGGAAGGTAAAGAACAGTAAATCAGTACGGAGGAGGAGCTCTCCTGCGTGTAGCATGGAAAATGTGTGCTGGAAATGCACGTTTCAGAGGTTGCATGGACCACCCCATGGATCAAGCATGTGAGGGGGGCCAAGGGGCTGACAGCAACAAGCTGCATGTGTCCATGCCATAGCTCACCAACACCGTCCTTCCTTCCAAGGCAAAGATTTCTCAAGGCACAAAGGGCAGTCAGATGGCTAATTCCCAATGACTCATCAGGAGGCAGGTCCCTACCTGCCCTTTGTGCCTCTAGAAACCACCCAGGCTTTCAGAGCACTCCTGGGGATGGGGTGGGCTTTGTCCCTGCGTAAAAACAGCTCCTCGCTGGGAGAGGCGCCGCCTCAGCATAAACGACTCTGCTCTGAGGCAAAGGAATAGCGAATATCACGGAAAAGTCCTGGGGGGACATCCTGGCTCCAGGGAATTTAATGGCAAAACTCCCTTTGCTTCAGCAGGGCCAGGATTCCTCCCCACGTGTCTCCCTTGCAGACTGACGGCGGGGCCGCGCTCGACTGGATAACAGCCCAGCGATACCCTATGTAATATGTACTACGAATCGGTCAGCGCTCAGAACGGACCGGACACGTGCTGGCCAGAACGACCACGCAGAAAGGCCACTGCCCAGATTTTTTGAGATAACAGCATAATATTCTAACTCCTGCTTTTCTCTCCGCTGACTTCTGTACTGCTCCTGGGGCGTTCCCACGTGATCTGATCAATGCCTATTAGAGAAGAGGGAAGGATCTTCTGTAACACATGCCAGAGGGCCGGGGAAAGTTCCCCACTCTGCACAGGAGGGGGACTCCCCCAAGAAGAGCTCTGCCCAGAGATGGGGGCTGGATCAGCCCCAGGGACTGGCCATTTCATCAGAGGACGCGTCTCACTGTACTGGTTGGCTGGGGTTGAACAGCTCAAGTCCTGCTAGGGCAGATAGGTACAAACAGATTCCCAATGGCTCCTGACCTTGAGTCCGGGGAGTCCCGGTGGCCCCTGTATGAACAGTGAATAAATACAACACGGTATCAGGCAAATGAGCCGAATGAGCACGTGTCCCCTCAGAAGCCCCTGAACCGCTGGGTACTTTGGTGTTTGTTAATAATTTCACTGCAAAATGACACCAGTGGAGCCCCCAGATCACACGCTGCCCCTGGGGCGCTGTCACTCACTCCCAGCCAGCACCAGCAGGAGACAGCTTTTACCAGCATCCCCCCTCCCCTACTCTGCAAGCACCTGCCCCTGCTGGCTTCACACTCCCGGCCTCACAAGCTGGCCTGGGGGTCCGGGCAAGCGAGCCGGGGGTCCGGACGGGCACTGCCCGGTGAGCCGGCCTCCTGGGGGTCCGGGCGGGCGCTGCCCAGCAAGCCAGCCTGTTGTGGGTCTGGGCAGGGGTTGGCAGCTACAGGCTGGAGCTGCAGGCATGAAGTCCATGGACTTGGGGTGGTGGTGTTAATTTCCTTGCTTAGCACCCTGTGCAATGCCTGGTTTCCTGGGCAGGGTGGAAAAATCCTCCGGAAGGGAGAGCCAGAGTTAACCGACGGTCAGGGGGACTTACCTGTGGCCCTTCGGGACCACGCTCTCCAGGAACGGCAGAAAGGAACGGCATCCCCGAGCCTTCCATGTCTCCCTAGGGTAACAAACACCCGGGGAGATGCAAACACGGCCCACTCTGCCACCCGGGACCGAAACAAGGGCAGAGGCCCGGGAGCCAGGCTGTTTTGCAAGGCAGAACCACAGCAGGCAAACAGCGAATGGGAGCGGTGTCAGCCGGGAGCCCAGGGCCTAGCCGGGAGCTTAGCCTTTTCTTCACAGAGCGAACCAGCTGTGGGATGTGGTACCCGGGGCACGGCACACAGGCCTCCGAGCTCGGACAGCAAAACAGCAGCCGCCCTGGGAGCGCCATCACTGCACAGCTAGAACGCCCAGAAGCAGGCCCTTCCCCTCCCCGTATCTGCTCCAGAGCACTGGGAAGGGAAAGGCTCCCCACACACTGGGAGGGACACCGGAGTTCTGCCCCACCACACAGCTGCAGGGCCTGCCAGCTCAAAGCCACTCAGCTAGTGGGTCGCAGGTCAGAGCGAGGGGGCTGGGAACACACGAGTCAGCTCAGAAAGGGGGTCCTACAGGCAAGAGCTGGGATCCCATTAGGGTCCCAATGGACAGTCCAATGCAGGCACCAGAGCGGGCGGACAACACGCTCCCCACCGGACCCCCTGAGTGTGGCCCCCCAGAGCACACAGGCAACGTGCCCCCTGCATGACCCACACAGAGCACACGCGCAACATGCTCCCAACGGGATGCCCCAAGTGCGGCCCCCCGACCGTGTGGGTAACGTGCTCCCCGTGGGATGCCCCGAGTGGGGCCCACCAGACCACAGGGGTAACGTGCTCCCGATGGGACACCCCAAGTGGGGCCCTCCCAGAGTCTGTGGGTAACGTGCTCCCCGTGGGATGCCCCGAGTGGGGCCTCTCCAGAGGGCACGGGCAATGTGCTCCCCGCAGGACCCCCCAAGTGAGCTCCCCCAGCACACAAGGGCAACGTGCTCCCTGCAGGACTCCCCGAGAGGGGCCCCCAGAGCACACGGGCAACGTGCTCCCCCTGCAAAACGATGGCAGGAAGAGAGTGTAAGGATTTCAATCTGTTTAGCAGCCATGGCTGATACTTACAAATCCGGCCTCGTAGCCTGGCCCAGGAGGTCCAGCAGGGCCTGGGGGACCTGGTAGTCCTCGTGGTCCCATTGGTCCAGGAAGGCCTGCCAGCCCGGTTTCCCCTGGGGCTCCGGCCAGCCCCATCTCGCCCTTACCGCCCTGCAAGTGGGAACAAAAGGAACCATGCTCTGAGGCCGCAGAGCCCGCAGGGGGAGAGTAGCTCCTGGGCACACATGGCCCTGTCTCGCCAGAGCAATGGGATCTAACAGCCTGGAGCTGTTCCCTCCCCCGTTCCCCCCAGCCGAAAGCACACCACAAGCCAAGACTGAGCAGCAATTCAGACAAACAAAACAAGTGACCCGAAACCCATGTCAGTTACCAGCACTTCCCAGCCAGTCCCAGAACCACCGACGCTGGCAGACTTGATTAGAACACAGGCACATTCCGGGTGAACGCACCTTTCAGGGAGGGGGGAAACTCAGCCCTGTAGTTAGTGCCAGGTATGGTGCGGGCAGTCCTGCGTCCTCACTGCTCTGCGGGGGCACCCTTCCCCCGCCCTGCAGCACCCGTTCTCTCCTGAGCAGAGACTATATTGCAAGACCAGCGCTCTCCTCAATGTGGAAAACGTCCCCCGGGGTGCGTATGTGAAACTACCAACCTCATTTTTCCTTAGGAAATGCTGCTCAAAAGCCTGCCAGGCTGGAAAGGCAACGAACTGAGTAAAGGTACCTCTCCACACACGTACAAGGAAGCAAGGGAACGGCTAGTCTCCCTCTGCAAGTCACATGTGCAGATCTCTCTTCTCTGCACTGTCTCTCCTACTGCAATTCTGTATGTCCTGGGAGCTCAGAGGCATGCCCCCGGCTTAGCCCAGCCCACTGCACGCTTTCCTCGCGTCAGACAGAGCTAGTCCAGGGGATGCTGCACTCAGGAGTTTGACTTTGCATGACATTTCTCCCTATCAGAATGTTAAGGCTCACGCAGACGGTGGGCAATACAGAATGAAAATACAGCACGGCAGGAGCAATATTGGACAGAAACTGTGAACTACGTTATGCACACACTAACAACTCCTCAGACCATAGTAATGAAAAGGTCAGCATTTCAAATGCTTTCCTGCTTGCACTGAACAAATGCCTTTCCGAGTACCTATAAACCATACACTAGAGAGACCGGCCATTAACCCAGACATGCAATTAATGCAGGGGATGGATGCTTCTCAGGCTTGCTTTGCCTCAGTCTTTCACTAGTTTGTGGTCCTAGGCTGCCACCAGACTTCTTTCAATCCAGTAGCTCTTTATGTTCAACAACACATGGCATTTCCACTTATCTCATGGAAAAAAATCCAACCAATTTTGTAGCATAAAAAATGTCATTCCATAATTGATAACACGCGATCACTCGCCCCCGGCATCAGGCAGGCGGCCAGACCCTGCATGGCTGGGCAGAGTTCGGATGCATTGGACTCAACCTTTGGCAACAGCCTCCTACAAACACAAGCTCAAAGAGCGCAGATTTGCCATTGATAACCTGACATGCAGAACCACACAGAGCAACTGGATTTAAGGGACTTTCCTCCACAGGATTCTCCTATTTTTGACAGCGAGAGCTCTGAGACACATGCGCCTGTCTAAGTCATGCCGTCGGCACGCGTGCATGGAGCCTTTACCTCGAGCCTGGTCTCTCCCACAGGGGGGGATGTAGAGTAGTAAGAAAGCAGCTCTAGCAGGTAGGAAGGGATAGGAGGCAGGTTGCTCTGATTAGATGGGAAAAGAGTGAATGGAGACAGAGAGAAGAATGACAAGAGAACAGAAATCATTTCCTACGAGCACTGGTGGCAGAGCAGCCATTACAGCCCCACGGTGTTCCAGAACGACTCTTTGCTGGGAAAAGGGGTCAGGAGTTCGAATTCCTACCTTCTGTTATGTCAGCCCCAGATTCCACCCGGGACATAGCAACGAACTAAAACCCAGGAGCCAGCTCCTGCCCTAGCTGGTGTAAATCAATGGAGCTCTGTCAACGTCACAGCTTGATGCCAATGTGCACCAACTGGGCGTTGGCCCTAGCAGTTTAGGTTTAGTACAATGGATCCCTGTGCCCTCCCACTACCCCCCCAGAAGAGCGTCCATCTGACTGGTGCCCAGGCCTGGTGCCCAGCCTGTGCAGAGCGATGCATCTCACCCGCTCCCAACAGCTGGTGACACATCCTGGAGAACTAAAGATCTAGGTCCCGATTCTTTCTAGCACTCAGGCCCGCGTTTATCGTGAAGCCTCTGTGTCTCACTGCTGTGACTGAGTCACAATGGACCCAGTGCATGCTCCAGGGCTTTGGGGAATTGCTGTCTTGGCCCAGAGCTTCCATGGGGTTGAGTGGTTTTGTGGTTGATGCCCACAGACCCTCAGGAGGAACATGTGTGCACGTGCTGCCCTCACCCAGCCCAGCGACAGGGATGGGAAGGTAACATCATCATGACATGATCGTCATCAGTTACATGTGCGCTCTGGAGAGCAGGACAGAGGAAAGAGAGGGACAGAACATAACCCCAGTGGTGGGCAGAGGGGAACATGCAGGGAATAGGGCCCACAATCAGGAGACTGAAGGAGCCACCGAATTGGTCGTGGGTAAATGGCCTAGCTGTAGGTACCGATCCACTGTATTCATTCCCAATTCAAAAACCTCTGTGCACTGCTAGTCGACCTGGGAATGGTTGTTTCAGGAATGGCAATTGCTGTACGTTAGCTGGCCAGCACACCTCTTCTTATGTGGATCAACTCCTGGATTTGATTCCGGATTTCTATTGCTATCCTATCTATTATTAAAACCTGGTTAACATCACAAACTGATTCAGTGACAGAGCTGGCAACAAGATCTCCGGTCCCAGGCAGTGTCCCGGTACCATGCTGCCGGCCACCACTCAGGAGACATGTGAGCAGCACATCACATGTCACGTTTTCCCAGTCTCTTCCTGAACTTAGCCACATGTCACAGGCCTGCCTGTGATGCCTGCCACGAGCTCTCCCTTCCACCCACCCTGGCTAGGTGCAGCCTGCAACTGAACGAGAGCAGATCGATCCCCAGTGGAATCTGGGGGCTGGTTTCCGAGTCACCTGCACTACAAGAGGCAGAGGGTAGTGTAATCTCAGAGCCGGGGACGGGCGGTTACTGTACCTTGGGTCCAGGAGCTCCGGGGAGGCCTAGGTCTCCTGGGTCCCCCTGGGAACAAGAAGGGAAGGAAGAGTGAATGGTCAGACAGAGTGCGGCAGGCCAGGGAGAGGGGGAGCTGCCCAGTCCAGTGGCACACTAGGACAGCTGGGGGGACTGTGTAACCTGGAAGTCGTGGTGGGTTACCTGGTCACACACTACTTAGGAATCCTTTCTCAACGCACAGCTGGGGATACAGTATTACCTCACATGGCCTTAGCTACAAGTCTGGGTACGCTTCCGCCAGCAGAGCTACCACAGCTCCGCACCAGATCCGATCCTGGGGACCCAGGACAGCCGCAAGAGCGACCAGAACAGCTTCCCCCACCAAGAAAGCTACCACAGTTAGCCCAGGTGCGGAGACTCCAGCCAGGACAGTGAAGATGTGGCACGCCGTGAAGGACTGCAGCAGACTTGCATAGCTGCCTCACACCTGCTCCACGCAGCGGCTGCACCATGAGGGGACGTTGGGAGCAGCGGCACCGTCCATAGTCCCGAATCAGCCGTGACTGTGTGCCGGGCTACCCTGCTGCACCCGGCTCGGAAACGGGGGTCTGGGGTAAAGTGGTTTAACAGCTGCAGGTTTGCACTCTGTGGGCAGGAACTCAGCCTGCGGGGACCAATGGCAGCCCGAGTCAGTGGCTAGCACCAGGCTGCCGTCAGCTGCGGGCGTGCCGGGCAGGGCAGATGCCAACTGAACTGGGGGCGTATGAGTGGGGCGTGGGCTGCTTTATTTTCCACCCCCCGATAGCTGCATTTCCTGCTGTGCCTCCTGTCCTGCCCCTTCCATTCGCTCAGCACACCAGCAGCGTGCAAGTTCCCTCCAGCACTTTGCCACCGACCCCTGCCTTGGGCCGGGCTTGCTCCTGAACTGGGGTTTCTGACGATGCTGTATGATGTGTACTATTCTAGCGCCTAGAAGCCCATGCATGGCCCTGGATCCCTTCGTGCTAGGTGCTGCACAAACGCAGAGCAAGCCCGCACAGCAGCAGTCAGCTCCCAGACTGCATGCACTGGCCTGCCCCCAGCCGCAGGTGTGATCTATCCCATACTTTTCACTGCCCAAGGCAGAGGGGTACTCGTTCTGACTCCAGGCAGGACAGAGCTACCCCCAGGCTCTCGCCTGCCCCTAGCCAGCGAGTTACTGCAAAGACTCTGTGGTTCTAGCCAAGGCCCCGTGAAGAGGGGGCACATACCCGTTCTCCTCGAAGCCCAGGCTGGCCGGCCAACCCACTTTTTCCTGGAGAACCCGGAGGACCCTGCAAAGTTAGAGAGTTAATCTCAGTTGGAGGAAACATTTCAAAACTGGCATTTTCATGCTGGTTTATTGCATTAACTCTTTACATGTCAGAGGAAAAGGCCCAGCTGCCCTCAGTAGTACATGGCCACCCCCGCCAGGCTTCTCGCCAGCCACGCCCCAGCCCGGGGACTGGCCATCACCCATGTCTGATTCATGGCCAGCCACACCCCAGCCTGGGGATGGACCATCACCCCCACCCGGCTCCTTGCCAGTCACACCTTAGCCTGGGGACGGGCCGTCACCCCCACCGGGCTACTCGCCAGCCACACCCCAGCCCGGGGACGGGCCGTCACCCCCACCGGGCTCCTTGCCAGCCATGCTCCAGCCCGTCACTCTCTCCTAGAGCTAACACTTTTCCTCGGGTGTCTCCATCCACTCTATCTCCCCCCCAGCCTCCATCCTCTGACCACCCAAGCCAAAGGCAGAGCCTGAGTATGGCTGCTGTTCATGTGCACCAGGCATCTGTACATCCCAAATTCCAACGAGAAGCACCCCCCATGCTCCAGCACCTCCGGCCAGAGCTAGGCCCAAAGGCCCTGGCATTGGCCCTGCCATGGGAAATGTTGGGGCACTGCCCTTAACACCGGCAAGCCCCAGAACAACCCTGGAACACGTCGCCATTCCCAGCACACGCCCCCCGCCACACTTACTGGTGGGCCTTGGGCTCCGGGGACACCATCTCTGCCTGGCAGGCCGGGGAGGCCGGGGGGTCCTGGCAGCTCAGTGCTGTTCATCCCAAATCTTCCTGGCTCTCCTGGCAGGCCAGGCACCCCAGGAGGCCCGGGGGGCCCTGGTGGGCCTCGGGGGCCCTGAAAAAAAGAGTAAAGGATGTTTGGCGGCACATGGGCCCACATTCTCGTGCGCCTGCAATGCCATCTCCAGACACCGGCTGAGAGTCCCTCGGCAGGCCAGGCCTGCTGCCACTTGCCATGGCAGTCTGTAGAATGCTGCCCAACACCAGGGCCAAGCAAATGAAGCCTTAAAGACACAGCTGTAGCAGCCCCCTTCCCTGCACTTCACCACTCACCCGGAAGCTTTCCAGATCGCCTCCAAACCCAGAGCCTTCCATGTCGATGAACGTCTGGAAGAGAAGTACACGGGCACAGACGTGACTCCCTTGTTTCCATGGAGCAGGGGAGCCAGCACGCATTACCAGCAGGGACTCGGCCCACTTCTGTGGGGCTGGGGAGCGAAAGGTTCAATGGCCTGGATCTCTCCCCCAGCCAGGCCCCTGCTCCTGAACTATCAGAAAGCGCCTCCGGAGAGGCCAAGGGAGTCAGGCTGGACGTGGGGAAGAGCAGTTTCCTATCCACACCAGCCACGAAAGACAGGGCAGTCTGACTACAGAGGGCAGATACTCCCCACAGAACAAGGCTCACGAACCCACTCACAGTAAAGCCTGAGGGGGGCTGAGGAGGTGCCCAGACCTTGGGCTGGCCTCTGCGCATGGCATCGGTCTACGGGACCCGGCCTGCTTTCTCCGGCAGCGCGGAGCGCGGCACCCGCGTCCGGGACCCGGCCTGCTTTCTCCGGCAGGTAATTTCTCTAACTGGTAATTTCCTACTGCAATTGGTATAACAAAACAGTATAAAAATAAAATAAAAAATAAAATAAATGACAGGACCTATTAGACAAGGACATGACAGAATAGGCAAAATGTTTCTATTATCTAAGATTGAAACAAAAGGTTTTGACCTCATTGAAAGGAATAAACTCATAACTTGTCACTGAAAATTGATGAAACTGGTAAGTTCTGGTGGAAGGTTTGATTCCATGGGATCGGCATTTCCCACCAATAAAGCGTTGCATAGAGATAACTCTGGCCAGCTCTAGCTGTGAGCACCCGTCACGTTGCAGAGTGGAGCTGCTCCGTGTTACGGCCGTACTAACTTCGCAGCAAGTGCCAGCTCTGCCAGCTGCTCAGTGCCATGGCATGAGCCAGGATCTCTGTGCTCCTCAGCAGGAGGGTCAGCACCAGGTCCTCGGACCCAATGCCACATGCCAGGTCTGGGCCATCCACAGGCCCCCAGGAACGTACCAGCTTGTCCTGTTTGGAAGAGAGACCTGGTGTCCCAGGCGGTCCGGGCAGTCCAGGGGGGCCTCTTGCGCCGACTCCGGGCTCACCCTAAGCACACAGAAGAGACGACAAAGGTTGTAACATGGGTTCTATGTTACTCCACTGCACATGAGCCAAACAAAACAGGGCGGTTCCAGAGATGGCTTGCCTGGGGCCAGAGAGAACCAGTTAGACGCTGCCACTCAGCCCGTGTGCCAGGAACTCACCTTCTGCCCCTTGAGGCCAGGCTCTCCGGGAGTTCCAGGGAATCCCTGGGGCCCAACGTCACCCTGCAAAGGGAAACCAAGAGACTGATGGGGAGCCAGAGCCAAGGGCTGACTGCATCCCAGGGGTAAACTGGGGGCAGTTCTCTGTCACCAATGCGGGGCTGGAAGGGATCTCAAGAGGCCATCTAGTCCAGCCCCCTGAGCTGAGACAGGGACAAGAAAATCTCCTAGATCATCCCATGCAGGTGTTTGTCCAGCCTGTTCTTCAAAACCTCCAGTGATGGGGATCCCATGGTCCCCCTTGCAAGCCTGGTCCAGAGCTGAGCTACCCTCAGTTAGATACTAGGAAAAACTTTCTAGCTCTATCTCCCTTGCTGCAGATTCAGCCCAGTACTTTTTGTCCTACCTTCAGTGGCCCTGGAGAACCATTGACCACTGTCCTTTTTGTAACAGCCCTTCACGTATTTGAAGTCTGTTCTCAGGCCCCCCCTCCGTCTTCTCTTCTCAAGACTGAACATGCCCAGTTCTTTAAGCTTTCCTCACGGGTCAGGTTTTCCAACCCTTTTCTCATTTTTGTTGATGTGCTCTGGTCTCTCTCCAATCTGCACACAGCTTTCCTGACACGTGGCACCCAGACCTGGACCCAGGACTTCAGCTGAGGCCTTGCCAGTGCCGAGCAGACCGGGACATTACCCGCCATGTCTGACACACGACACTCCTGTGAATCCGCCCCAGAACACTAGCCTTTTTCGCAGGTGCATTCTAAGCAGTGTTCCTTTAACACCCTGCTATGCCTGCAGCTAGGCATGCTGCTGGGGGTGCCGGACGTGTTCTGGAGCGCATGAGAGGGACTGTGCGTTGGCATGGAGCATTAGGAAGCATGCACTATATGGTAATGATTCAGCCAATCCCGGGTGGCCAGTCACATGACTGTCTGCAGGTGGCACACGCTGACACCAGCACACTGGCAGGGCGTGGGGGAAGCAAACGGGGACACTTACAGGTTTCCCATCTTCACCAGGATCACCCTAGAGTCAACAGAGATGGAGAGGTGTTAACGAGACAGATAGATATTCACCGCCCAGGCACGCCCTGGGGGATGCATTTGCCGGCTGCACTGCCCCCTGGCTCCTCAGAGTACTCCCCATTCTCCCTCACCCAGCACCCTGGGGGCTTTGGTAGGATTTCAGCAGCACCAGCCAGGTGCTGGCATTGGCCTACTCTGCCGGGCGTCTGTGGCTACTGCCGCATTTTGCTCCGGCTCGGCAGCCTCCCTCCAGTTCAGAACATGCCAAAGCCCCTTTTCTCCCCACAGCACATCTGGGAGGGAGGATGAGCACCCCGAGATCACCCCCCGCTCCAGGACCAAACAGCCAAGAGTGGCTGGGCCTGTGCTGGCCCCAGCAGCTCTGGCAGGTGGCACACAGGAAACTGGGGTGGTGGGAAGTGCCGGCCTGGAGCAAGGAGGAAGGCAAGAAAGGGCAGCAAGGAGACAGGCAGAGGCAGGGGGCAGCCGGTGGACACAGAGTGGTAAGGAGAAAGGGGAGCTTTCTAATTTCATTCAGGTGGGACCGGTGGAGAGGGAGAGGAGATGGAGACAGAGTGAAGGACAGAGCAGGTGGCAGTGGGGGGAAGGCAGGGTCCTGGGCAGCAGAGCCTTGGGGCAGTAGGGGACAGATGCAATGCAGCGGGACCCAGCCCACAGCCTGCATAGGATGCAAAGGGACAGGGTGTGTGGAGAGGGCTGACGAAGAGCGTGACAGGGCCCTAGCTGGACAGAGGGAGCTCTCTGCAGCCAACATAGCAAGGTCCCGATAGCATTCCGCTGGCATCTCCTGGGGCAGGAGGGCATTTGCTGCCCCCCATCCCAGAGAGAGCCCAGCAGCCCCCAGCCTGCTCCCTGAGCTTGCTTGGGTAGAGGGTTTACTCACAGGCTCGCCGTCCTTGCCAGGGAGGCCATCTTCCCCGGGCGGCCCTGGGGGACCTCTTGGTCCTGGAGGCCCGGTGACTTGCTCCACCACAGAGCCGTCCAGGCGCTGCACTGTAGAGCCAGGGGGCCCAGGCGGGCCAGCAGGTCCGGGAGATCCCTGGGCACCTGGCTCCCCTTTCTGCCCCTTAGAGCCGGGATACCCAAATCCTGCACTTCCCTGGGGATGAAAGGGGAAACCATGAGCCACCAGTTGCACTCCCCGACCTGGCCTGGGCACTGCCTGCGGCCGGGATCCCCAGGGTTCCTTGCTCCCTCGCTCTGCACTGATGCTGTGCCCTGGAAATGCCAGGCTTTGGCCTCGCAGAGCTGGCTGGGGCCAGCATGGGCCCAAGGGGCGATACAAAATGCCCACCTAGTTCCCTCAGCCAGTCCCACATGGAGAAGGAACGACTCGCCTCTGGGATTCCCTGGCTTATTCATAGATTCATAGATTATAGGACTGGAAGGGACCTCGAGAGGTCATCGAGTCCAGTCCCCTGCCCGCATGGCAGGACCAAATACTGTCTAGACCATCCCTGATAGACATTTATCTAACCTACTCTTAAATATCTCCAGAGACGGAGATTCCACAACCTCCCTAGGCAATTTGTTCCAGTGTTTAACCACCCTGACAGTTAGGAACTTTTTCCTAATGTCCAACCTAGACCTCCCTTGCTGCAGTTTAAACCCATTGTTTCTGGTTCTATCCTTAGAGGCTAAGGTGAACAAGTTCTCTCCCTCCTCCTTATGACACCCTTTTAGATACCTGAAAACTGCTATCATGTCCCCTCTCAGTCTTCTCTTTTCCAAACTAAACAAACCCAATTCTTTCAGCCTTCCTTCATAGGTCATGTTCTCAAGACCTTTAATCATTCTTGTTGCTCTTCTTTGGACCCTTTCCAATTTCTCCACATCTTTTTTAAAATGCGGCGCCCAGAACTGGACACAATACTCCAGCTGAGGCCTAACCAGAGCAGAGTAGAGCGGAAGAATGACTTCTCGTGTCTTGCTCACAACACACCTGTTAATACATCCCAGAATCATGTTTGCTTTTTTTGCAACAGCATCACACTGTTGACTCATATTTAGCTTGTGGTCCACTATAACCCCTAGATCTCTTTCTGCCCTACTCCTTCCTAGACAGTCTCTTCCCATTCTGTATGTGTGAAATTGATTTTTTCTTCCTAAGTGGAGCACTTTGCATTTGTCTTTGTTAAACTTCATCCTGTTTAACTCAGACCATTTCTCCAATTTGTCCAGATCATTCTGAATTATGACCCTGTCCTCCAAAGTAGTTGCAATCCCTCCCAGTTTGGTATCATCCGCAAACTTAATAAGCGTACTTTCTATGCCAATATCTAAGTCGTTGATGAAGATATTGAACATATTCTCAATTAAGCATCTGATAGTAAATCATTGTTCTATTGTTAATTAAAAGTATTGTAAACTGAAATTATGTAGGTTTCTGTTGGATATTTTATGATGCATATTGAGAGTTTTAATATTTAATCAGTTTGCCATAATATATCACACCCTCTAAAAGGGCTGGTATTTAGAAATAACAATAGTTCAGCCCTTGATTCAGGCCTGATTCAATACCCACTGGAGCCAGTGGAAGTTTTTCCGTTGATTTCAGTGAGCAATGGATCAGGACAACAGAGCAGATAATTGCTGGTGATATTTCTAACATTCTCAAAATGCAGTTCTGCTGTGAAGAAGGAGAGAGGGAAAAGAGGCACTTTGACATTCTGCTTGTTCACTGTTTCCTTGTCAAACATGTTCAATTTACAGTGAGGTGTTACATAAGTATAATTTAGGGCAGATTTTGTCTCTGCAATTGGAATGTAGGGGTTGTCTACATGTGAAAATTAATCCGGAATAAGGTAGGGTGTGAATTTAAAGCAGTTTCACTGTTCCTGATTGGCTTCATGTGTGGACGTTTTTATTTTGGAATAAGAGTGCTTGAAGTGGATTAAGCTAAATTGGAATAAGGCACTCTGGTTCTGGAATAGGAATGTCCATGTGGAATTAATCAGGAATAGCTATTTTGGAGTAAGTTCCCATGTAGACAAGCCCTTAGTTAACTGTTCTGCTGATGATACGCAAGGCAGAACTAAATCTTGCTCCCACTTCAAGAGAATGTTGGCATGGGAGTGTATTTCGTGTGATGATGAATAAAATGATCTAAATCCCTGTGTTAATAATAGCAAAGAATGCTAGTAGTGAAAAAATTATTTTGTCACTGAAATAAAGTTATTTTTTCTGAATAAGTAATGAACAGAAATGTTGAATAAGTAGTACTGTTTTAACTAGTCATGTCTCAGAGCAGAGTTAGGTTTGAAAGGACATTTAAATAGCCTAGGCCTTTGGAGCTTTTGCACTTAATGACTGAGATCTCCAGTTTTGGGCCCTAAACAAAGGCATTAGTCTGGAATTGCTTCCCAGACTATGCATTGTCTTCCCTAAATGACTATCTTTGTATCAAGATCAGTGGAACAGGAATCAGAGGGATGGACTGAGGGAAACGGTGGGGGCGACTGACCTGTCTGGTTTTAAGATTAAGTTGGATAAGTTTATGGAGGGAATGGTTTAATGGTAAAACACAGTAGCCAAGGAAAACCAAGCAATGGTACGTAAATAGCATAATGGCCAACAAGGGTCAGGCTAGAGACTCTTGCCTACATGCTCGGGGTCTTACTGATCGCCATATTTGGGGTCGGGAAGGAATTTTCCTCCAGGGTAGATTGGCTGAGCCTCTGGAGGTTTTTCGCCTTCTCCGCAGCATGGGGCAGGGATCACCAGCAGGAGGGTCTCTGCCAATTGAAGTCACTAAAACACAGGATTGGGGACTTCAACGGCAGAGTCCAGGGAAGGGTCTTGTGGCCTGCAGCATGCAGGGGGTCAGACCAGATGATCATAATGGTCCCTTCTGACCTTAAAGTCTATGAGTCTATGAACAGAGCCGGTCCCAAAACAGACCCCTGCGATACCCCACTCGTTACGCCTTTCCAGCAGGATTGGGAACCATTAATAACAACTCTCTGAGTACGGTTATCCAGCCAGTTATGCACCCACCTTATAGTAGCCCCATCTAATTTGTATTTGCCTAGTTTATCGATAAGAATGTCATGCGAGACCGTATCAAATGCCTTACTAAAGTCTAGGTATACCACATCCACAGCTTCTCCCTTATCCACAAGACTCGTTATCCTATCAAAGAAAGCTATCAGATTGGTTTGACATGATTTGTTCTTCACAAATCCATGCTGGCTGTTCCCTATCACCTTACCACCTTCCAAGTGTTTGCAGATGATTTCCTTAATTACTTGCTCCATTATCTTCCCTGGCACAGAAGTTAAACTGACTGGTCTGTAGTTTCATGGGTTGTTTTTATTTCCCTTTTTATAGATGGGCACTATACTTGTCCTTTTCCAGTCTTCTGGAATCTCTCCCGTCTCCCATGACTTTCCAAAGATAATAGCTAGAGGCTCAGATACCTCCTCTATTAGCTCCTTGAGTATTCTAGGATGCATTTCATCAGGCCCGGGTGACTTGCAGGCATCTAACTTTTCTAAGTGATTTTTAACTTGTTCTTTTTTTATTTTATCCGCTAAACCTACCCCCTTCATGGCTTGGCTCTGGCTGCACACACATGAGCCTGGGACATGCAGCCGATAACAGTGGAGTCCAGTGCTCCCAGCCCGCCCTCCACCACCTTCCACACAGAGGCTGAACTGGCTGATTTCCCTGCCCCAGCCTCTGTTCTTGGCCTGAGGGCTCCTTGGAGTAGGACATGCCAGGAAGGGGCCTGGTACATAGCAGGTCCTGTTACTGAGACAATGCCCACCACCACCACCACCATGGTGTCGGATACTGCCACGGGCCATGCCAAGCCAGCGATTCGTCTGCTCCTGAATGCCCGGGGAGGGTTATGAGCTATGAGCTTGGGTAGCGTGTCTGTTGTGAGACAGCAGCATGCCAGATACCCGCTGTGGAAAGACAGGTGCTCTGCCTGGCTCTGGCGTCACTCCCAGCTTTCCTCTCCCAGGTCCTGTCTCACCCGAGTGGCCATCAGTGTATGCTCCCTCTCCCTCTCCTGCCGTGGCCTGGGCTGCCTGCCAGCCGGTCTCACAGGGACTCGCGCAACACGCACATTTGTGGGAGGCGAAGATGCCAGGCCAGGGGAGTGAGGGAAGCATGAGAACTGAGCAAGGCCCCTGGGATTTGGTCCTGGGCGATTGCCTCCGAGGGTCCGACTCAGCACTGGCACCAGCCAAGCAAACTAGAGCCAGTGGATTCCTGTGCGAACCTGGGCCTGGCTTCCTGACACGCTGAACCCGGGAAGCCAGCACCACACACCCCCAGGCCCCACAAGAAACAAGACTTGTCTAGTCAGTCCCCGCAGCTAGGGAGCAGTGCCTCTCGCTGACACATGGGCAGCACAGCCGAAGGCCATGCCACGGGCCTGAGCCGACACCCAGTGAGAACGCCAGCCAGGGAGAGTACAGCTCATGGGCACCCTGCCTGTAACCCCCCCTTCTATACAACACCCCGTGGTCACCGTGCTCACCTTAACGCCCAGGTCTCCTTTTTCTCCCTGCAGAATAAAAGAGCAAAACATCATTGCATCTGACAGCCATGCTCGTTTGCCCCTGGCAAGTCATGGCGCGTGCTCCCCGGACAGCACACTCAGCGCACACACTGCTAGAGCCGAACCAGGTGCTTCCCAGTGCGGCTCCACGGAGCCGCACTGTACAGGGGAGTTCAGTGGAATTCAGTCTGCTGGAGCCTGGACATTACCACCCCTAGGAGAGGTAGGAACGTCGGCTCAGCCCCCACGCGCACAGCTGCCCCCAAGGAGTCTTTCGCCAGGGGCTTGATCCAGCCTGGTGGGGAGTGCTCCGGCCACCCTGCTGACATCAGTGGGTGCTGGAGGCTGTCGGCACCAGGCAGAGCTGCTCTCCTCATGCTCATCTGGCAATGCATGGGACAGACTCTGCGCACACACTGCTTCCCTAAACACGGGGGACGCGCTCGTGGGAGCTGCTGGGATTTGCCCAGAGCGAGTGTTTGCAGGGCTGGGCTGCTCTGCTCGAGAGGAGAGCCTCTCACGGGGAGCGGGGGGAGCCGGCCTGCAGTCAGCACAGAAGCAGGGCAGGACTGCTGCCTGCTCTGAGGCCCTGGCATGGGCGGATGGTGTGGAGCGCCTCACACCATCACTAGCTGCAGGAGGGGGAACGGCTCAGCTGTGCCTGACAAGCCCCTCCGCACGCCTTCGCTCTTTGTCCCAGGTCATAGCCTTCTTCCTTGGCTCTTCCTTACTGCCTGGCTTACTGTCATCTCCCTTTCCCTCGCTCCCCGATCCTCGCCAGCGGTGCCCAGTCTGCGGCACAGCCAGAGACTGGATACGGACATGACCGGCTCTCTGCTCTGTTCCCCGCTGAGCCCCACTGCTGCACTGCACACGAGGGGTGCTCGGCAGGCCAGCGGCTCCAGGGACTCTCCACTGAGGCAGGAGGAAGGGGTGAGTGCGCTGGTGTGTCTGCAGGCAGGGGCTGTGGTGAGGGGCGGTTTGAAATGTGCTTCGGAGCCCATGGATGAAGCTGCTAGAGAAGCACTAAGTATCATCACTGACCTTGTTGCCTTTGGTGCCGCCGGCTGCTAGAACCCCGCCGGTTCCGGAGTCCCCTTTTGGGCCACGTTCACCTTTCTCTCCCGGGGCCCCTTTTTCACCTTTTGAACCAACCGTGGCTGGAATGAAGAGCCACGTGCAGTTACAGGCGAGGACGCAGGGCCCTGCTGGACAGTGCTGATCGCTCTGCTCGGGCGGGGCTGGGGTGTGAGACAGCCACACCACACGCAAAGAGTTGTGCTGAGGACACCTGGGTGTGCGGGCTGGGCAATCTGGGACTCTCTGACACTTCCCCACAGGCGCTGACTTTGTCCTTTCCTGGAGCATGCTTGACCACCGCTTTGCCCCAGACCTCACCCCCACTCCACCTCTTCCCGCAGCCCCCACCCTGCCCTGTTCCGCCTCCTCCCCTCAGCATGCCCTGCCCTCGCTCAGCTCCCTCCCCGCACCTCCTGCATGCCCGCGGCAGGTGAGAGGCACTGATAAGGGGGCTGCTGGTGGGTACTAAGCACCCACTATTTTTTCCTGTGGGTGCTCCAGCCCCAGAGCACCCATGAAGTCAGCGCATATGCTAGCTGCTGCCCCCAGTGCCTGATGGCAGAACAGCCAGGGAGTTCTGGTGGGGGACCCCCTTCCCCGGGCTGTTCATCTCTCCATCTTTCTAGACAAAGGACTTAGGCCTTGCAATGCTGCGCACAGCAACAATTAAACAGCCTTCCAAATCTGGGCCTAACTGATTTAGGTCCCATTTTCCAAAGGGAGTTAGGCACAATTTCACCAACTGTCAATGGCTCCTATGTGTTCAAAGATGTGGGCCTCAGAAAGCGAAACGGAGGAAACGCCACATGTGATGTCACAAGCGCAAAGTTAGGGCTTCCCCACAGAGGGGGAAGCTAAGATCCCTGCATCAGCCCCACCCCTGCTGGTAGCAGAACAACAGAGAAGGCAGGCAGGCCATGCGAGAAGTCCCTCCCTGGAGGCTCAGCCTGATGTATCTGAGAGGTGATGGGTAGGACAGCCCCCCCGGACCTGCTCTCGTGCCCCCCTGAACAACCAGATGGAGACATGGAGGGAGCTCACAGCTTCAGCCAACCCACCACTTTGCATGGATCTAGCTACTGGCATGTCGAACACATGCCCCAAAGAGGACCCCCAGAGGACCCCTGCTTCGGGGACGCCACAGGAAAAGGTGGCTCCACTCGCCTATCTCAAGCCAGCTGATCAAGTTTGAGGCATTTCTAGTTTCTACCCGCTCCAGGTCATTTGCGGATGTTGCCCTTGCTTAACATCTCTGCAGGCTGGGTGGCAAAGGGGCAAATGCTAGTTTTACCTCCGGTAGAAATTTGCTGTGGTCCTTCCACTTTGGTTTGCTCAGTTTGCAGCTGAGAGTCCACGCTTATTTTCTCTACTGTCTCCCCAGCGGTGGGGGGAGAAGTGACCGGGGGAGGTTCCGGGAGCCGCGACACAGCCAGGGTCCCCTGCGCAAGACCAGAGAGGGGAAGAAACTTGAATAATTGAGAACAAAACCCCTATGCATTCGGTGAGGCCCGTCGACATTCCAGGCTGGGCAGTGGCACAACAAGCACTTGTTTCATTGCTTATTGGAGGTGGTTACAAAGAGTAATGGGGAGTTACAGAATCAGATATCCCAAGGCCAGAAGGGACCGTTGTGATCATCTAGTCTGACCGCCTGTATTGCCCAGGCCATAGGACTGCTCTGAATTAACTCCTGTTTCTACTAGAGCAGGTCTTGTAGGCAAACACCCAACCTGATTTAAACATTGCCAGGGATGGAGAATCCACAGCCCAAGTTAGTATTTGTATTAGTGCTGCAAAGCAACACTGCGTTGTAAAGAAGGTTTTAAAACCCAGAGTTAACCACCCAGAAACAAAAAGGAGGAGATGGCAACATTTGTCACTAAAAGGGGACCCATGAAGACACTCATTCTGGCCCCAGAAATGCATATGCACAGTGCACTAAAGACAGGAGAAAGCTCTGAGGGTCCTGATGAGCCAACAGCCCTGGTTTCCCCCTGAGCTTTGTACCAAATGCTGCTGCTGGTGGGCCCGAAGCAGCTGTCCTTATTCCAGCAAAGTGCCAGCAAAGCACCCTGGGCGTTTTGCCTGAGGAAGGACTGCAGGATCAGGTCTGGTGTGTATAAGGGAATTCAGAACGGTGCTATGTACGGCACTGGATTGGAAGAGAGCCCAGAGAAATACTTCTAGCCATTACTCCTGTCCAGTCACTGGATGGCGTCGGCATTCCGTGTTCACGGGGAGTGCTGTCGGCTACCTTTGGCTTGCAGAAATGTTTCTGTTTTGTGGCCCACCCCTCAAATAAACTTCCAGTGGAGGGAAAATATCCTGCCTTTTCTCCTGCGTTTGACATCTCCGATGTAGACAGGACTGATTCCTGCAGGCATTTCACAAACCCGGAATCTGCTTTCCGGCCAGCCCACTCCTAGTTCTCATTTCATACATACCGAATTCAGCATCCAAAGCATTCTGGGAGCAAACGTCAGCTGTGAAGTGGGAAAATGAAGGCTGAGCTGTAAGGGGTGCCAGTCTTTCAACCCCAGCAGGTCTAGCTCTCCACCCCAGAGGCCACAAGCACAAGACTGTATCGCCAGTTTCTCTGTCCTGTTCTTCTCCCTTCATTCCACTAAGGAGCACAAAGGGAGCAGAGTATATCGCTGGAGACTGCCCAGCACGGGGCACACCTGGCTTCTCCCTGCCCCTCTCCGCACAGGGTGCATGTCACAGAAGCAAGGCCAGAAGAGACCACGATGATCATCTAGTCTGACCTCCAGAACACAGACTGAAGACTCTCGCCCAGCGACTCCGGCACAGTAAGTGGTGGCTAAGCTAGACCAGGTCTCTTAGAATGACATCTAGCCTTGATTTAAAGAGCCCAGAGATGGAGAACCCTGGGAAAGCTGCCCAGGTGAAGCTCCCTCACTCCCAAAATGGGTATCTGATTTCTGTCCAGTTTCAGCTCCCAGCCACTGGATAGGGTTTTCTCTATGTCTGCTAAAGAGCCTCCAGCCATCACAAATCTCCTCCCCACGTGGTTACATACAAACCACCAGCAAGTCGCCGCTTCACTTCTCTTGGATAAACTAAACAGATCGAGCTCCGTCAGGATCTCACCATTAGGCAGGTTTTCCAGACCTTGAATCATTCTTGTAGCTCTCTTCTGACCTCTCTCCAATGTTCAATGTCCCTTCTGACGTGTGGAGACCAAACTGGGATTCCAGTGATGGTTTCACCAACGCACTATACAGAGGTAATACCAGCTCCTTACCCCTGGTTTACTTGTCCAACCTCTCAGTTGGCTTACATGTACAATGGGGGATACCACCACCTGCGGCCTTCTAGGCCAGGCTCCACGCACAGCTGAGCGCTAAGGGCTCTCACGTGCAGATACACAAACGCCAGTCGAGAGATGTCAGAGCAGAACTCAGGTCTTCTGGCTCCCAGCTGAGCGCACTGTCCCCTGGGCAGGGAGGGATCTCAGTGAGAGGGAAGTTTCTCGCTCACGACCCTTTCCTCAGAAACATGGTACCCTCGAGAGCGCTGTCATCGGCGGGAACTGACCTCTAGCTGCACCAGGGTGTGTTGCTGTTTGGACGTACGCTGGGGGGAAGGCCAGCTGTCAACCGGGAGAGGGGTGGGGGGGAATACAGCATTTAAAACGCCAGCACTACCACTGCTCTACAGGGAAGCAGCAATGATCTCCTTGGAACAATGGTGTCCACGGGTGAGTATTACCGTACACCAGCATCCAGCTAACATTCCCCAGAGTGAGGCATGCCTGGTGCGCCAGCCAACCTCAGCATAACCAATCCTGCTGAGGTACCTAAGCCAGCCACCGTGTCACAGCCTAAGTCCTCACTGTCCTCAGCAGCTAGGAGCCACGCCTATGTAATACTTCGCCCATTCCAGTCATCATATTTTCACTTCCTTTAGGCAGATCCTGCAGGAAGGACACTGGGAAAGGGAGGTTCAGCCAAGCAAAGCCCCTTGCAAACCACCTGGAGCTGGGACACGCAAGCCAGGCATCACCACTGCTAGTAAAGCAACGGTGGGCCAGGTCAGGCCCTTAGTGAAAGCCATGCAGCCCAGCTGACCTCAAATCAAGCTTTCACTGATATCCGATGCTGTGGAACGGCAGTAGCTTTGCACAGCTTTAACTGATTGGAACGTAAACAATTCTTTGGCAGCACAAGACGACACCCAATCTGCTCTGTAACTCCCACAGCTGTGCTGTCTCTGCAGGGTGAGCGGGGATGCAAACAGCAGGGTTCGGTAGGTTGGCACACGTGACTCTGAACACACTAAGAGAGCAGACTGTCTTGGTGCCATTCGTTCTGAGTCACTTTTCAGAGCAGAGCCGCTGGTGGAGAGAGTCGGCACAGAGCTGCGGCACTGGGGCCAGAGTTACAGACGAACGCGAGTACTGCAAACAAACACACCACGAGCAGGAAACGCCAAGTCCTTTTCAAATCCACCCTCCTCGGCTGCTCCAAAGCATTAGCGCACTGCATCGTCCCCCCCCTGCCCTCCAAACCATCCTTCAGAACCCAGACACACTGTTTGGATTGAAATCTGAACTCGTGATGGTAAAAAGGCAAGTTTCCAGGTGCTAATGCACATCCGGAGGAAAGGGGAGGCTTAATAATTCTTTGGACTCTTGGAACCGGAATGAAAGCTGGTCTTGATAGCTGAAATTTCAAGGCGTAATGGGCTTTACGGTAATTCAGGGCTGAATCATGATGCCATGGCAGCCAGATAAGGCAGTTGTGCCCCCTACTTTCCTGAGCAGGTAGTACAGAAACTGTACTACGTTACAGATGCTTTCCCATTACAACCCCGCGGATCAGGCCGATGGCTGCTAAGAGCATGTGTGTGTTTTTGCAATCTGTACAAACTCCTAACACAGCCTGCTTTCGGGATGCTCGTCTGGAGGGACCCCTGGCTCGGGGCAAGAACAGCAGCAGGTGTGGGCTTTCTATTGCAGCCATATAGCAGTAGGTAATACACAGGGGAGAGATTAGACACTAGCCTGAATAGAGAGCCAATTCCTAGCCCAGGGAGTTTACACTGCAAGCCTTCAGGAGTCTGGTTCAAAGGAAAGCTCTAATCCAGTTATCAGTCTCTTCAGATTCTCAGCCAGTTTTCAGATTCCCCGTTGGCTTTTGTTCCAGATCCACTAGTTAAAATGTGTGATACAACCTGACTTACAGGCACGGAACTTCTCCGTGGCTCAGTGCATCAGGGAGACGTGGTCAGGACAGCTGGCATGATCCAGGGTAAAGCACTGTGCTGTTCGCC
This sequence comes from Trachemys scripta elegans, assembly GCF_013100865.1. NCBI lineage: Eukaryota > Metazoa > Chordata > Testudines > Emydidae > Trachemys > Trachemys scripta. Next base: position 62,417,578 of record NC_048308.1, on the reverse strand, counting down.
CCTTTCCCAATGGTTTCACTGATGGCACGAGATCGGGGGTGGGGGGAGAGAACCAGACACAGGATAAAGTCTGTGGCCTAGGAGCACATCACAGAAAATATGTTTATGTTAACAAGGCGTTTACTTCCTGCACTTCTGGGCTGACTGGAAAGGGAGAAATCAAGACTCCAAATCACCACTCGTCTTAACCTAGGAAGACCAACCGTCCATTGGCAGAATGACTGCCAACTCCCCCCTGCTCTCTGCTGCCCACTGCAGCAGTAGTGTTTAGCCATGTTTGATGGGGCCTGTACCTGGAAGAGAAAAGCAAAGCCAAGCTGGAAAGGAATGCCCTTGGGCCCACGGCCTCAGACTCACCCGTTCCCTTCCTGATAGGTGGGGTCTTTCTTCAACTCCACTTCCAAAATCTCCAGATGCCTACATCATTCCAAAGGAGGGGGGGGGGAGAGAGAGAGGGAGACACAGTCAGCAGACAACATATCCAGCATATATGAGTGTTCTGATCAGGGTACTCGACAGCACTGGCGGCTATGCCCCCTTCCCACAGGAAATAAAACCCAGGCCCCGCATTCTCCTGGTGGAAAGTGATCACCTAGCAATGAGATCCTTCTCCTGGTTGCTGAGAAGGGGATTCACATTTCCGCCTGTCTCGGGGTTCACTTTGGGTCTCACACTGATTCTAACAAGGACTTATAAGCCCAAAGAATCAGCCGGTCCCACCAGCGGCACAGGCTGTTCGCTAACATGACTCAATAAAAAAACCAAAAGGGGAAATCCTGACTCTGTAGAAGTCAATGGGAGTTTTGCAAATAAATTCACTGGGGCCAGGATTTCACCCCGGTTCAGTGCGCAGAGGGGGCTTTGGCTAGGAACGAACATTCACAATGGTCACTTGACACTAGTAGCTGTTAGCCTGTTTCCTCCCCCGTGGCAAACCTCAGTGCCCAGGGAGCAGCTGGAGAAGACACGCCCATTAGCAATGGCAGGAGGCGATACTACCCCCTGGGGTCTAGTCTTCCATGAAATTCCTGTACAACCCCCCAGCCATCAAGCACTGGGATAGGGCAGATCTCCTGAGCAAACGTCTGACCTGTTAAGGGAATGGGGGGGTGATGAAGAGAGAAGGGTGAGTGCCCATGGGAGTTCCTGTCTGGGTGTGAGGACACTGCACTGCCCGCTCTCCCCACCCGCCTTGGGGGTTGCTATTTCACAACAGCGGTTGTATCTGGTATGGCAGGAGCCTGGGGCAGGTGCAGGGAAGAGAGACTTCACACGTCGAAGAGCAGACCAAAACCACACAATATAATCTATATATTTTTAAAGCTCCTGATTTTTGGTCCAATCTCATGATTTGTTGGGGTCAGGCTCATGATTTTTGGACATTTGGGATGGGTGATCCTGTGTGGTAAATTGCATATTAACTTCCAGCAAGCGATCGGCTAACAGCTGGAACCAAGGTAAGTTCTACACCCCTCTGTGTAAGCAAACTACAGCTACAATACCGAGCCATGGCAGACAGCACTCACCACATCGCTATCCTCGTCCTGCTCCTCACACTGGAGATCAGCTGCCTGGCGATCACCTGTCACTTTCAGATCTGCAATCACCCCCTGTAAGAGACACACCAGCAATCACCACCAGCAAACAATGCAATACATCATGGGTAGCTTGCGGGAGAGCGTGTTATCAGAGTCCGTTGCCACTTGATAGTGGCCGATCGCCTGTTAGCTCACTGGCTGGTGGGAAAGGTTCACAGTGTGAATTGCAGGCAGAGACAACCAAAGGCAGCTCCCATTTCAATTGACCGGGAATCAAGTCCAAGGAATCCGATTGGGATTCTCCTGCAGAGATGCATTCCCAGGGTAAGTGAATCAGAGCCTGTGCTTAATCACAGTGGCTTGCTAATTTCTTAAACCAGGGCCAACACAGCCGCTGCACCCATACAAACTTCTAGGTTTAATCGAGTTGTTTCTCACTAATAATAATATACGGAGATATACCTATCTCATAGAACTGGAAGGGACCCTGAAAGGTCATCGAGTCCAGCAGGACGAAGTACTGATTTTGTCTGAGATCCCCAAGTGGCCCCCTCAAGGACTGAACTCACAACCCTGGGTTAGGAGGCCAATGCTCAAACCACTGAGCTATCCCTCCCCCCCCAAGGCTCAGTGTCAAAGCTTTGGGGGAAGGATGGAATGAGCCCATCCCCAACCAGCGAATAGTTGCCTCCTCCTCTCTGCACTGTGTGGGCCACAGCAGAATCAGCGCTTCCCATTCTCATTGGCACTATTGGTCATGCTCTACTCACACAATGAGCAGTGAGGTGACTGGCTCTTGAACTGAATTCTCCCTAATTTAAGAAGTCAGTCAATTGCTGTGATGAAGCACCATTAGCCTGGGAAGATACGAAGCCTGTTTGCACACAAATCCAATTTGCCACAGTCTTCTGTTATGCAACCGGCAAGCAGTTAAAGGATTTATTCACCTTGCTTGAAATAATGTTTCCTCACAGCTGTGACCCATCTCACCACAACAGATTTGGAATTTGCCTGTCCCATATTAACCTCCAAAAAAGAAATGGCAGAGTCCCGTCGATTTTCTGAAGGGTTTAGTGCTATTCAAATGCAACTTTTAAGGGCTTGCCTCATATCCACAAAAACCGGACATGGAGTTCACACCGGTTTTAGGGTCATGGTTTACTCAGCTTCCAAACTTTAAATGAACTGCTGACAGATCTCTCAAGTGTAGGCGTGAAGAGAGGCTGGAGCAGAGTCAAACGGGCTGCAGTTATCCCGTGGCACAAGCAGGGAGAAAGACCGTGCCCATGGAGAAAGACGGCCTTTTTCGTTCCTCATACAAAAAACTCTTCACTGTGAAGTGTAATCTCCCAAATTGTCAATAACTGCTCTGTGATCGGAGCGTTTTTGCCATCATGTGTTACAGTGGAATGTGACGAGATACAGTGAATTAGTTACACAACAAAGAACAATGGATTTGGTCAATTCCGATTTGGTTGATTTTTCTGGTGAGATAAAAGCAGATAAAACTGGGAACCTCATTTTTTGTCATAAATTGAGCTCTCAATTATGTCAGGTTTCACACATTCAACACAAGTATCAGGACAAGAAATGCCAATGGTTTTCCCTCCCTGCACCAAACTCTCAACTGTGCTAAAGAGATGACACCATTCCCACTGGCCAACCTGCTCCAATTGCTAACTAGGTGTCTGACAAGTGTGGCATGCCAGAGATCAAAATTACACAGGAGAAAACACGTCTGAACTGTTTCCTAAGAACTATTGTTGACAAAGCATGAGATAATTAAAGTCAGGGCAGGAGCTGCTACCATCGGTCTGGGACGCGGATAGAGAAGATCTCGTCCTCTTCTCTGCTAGGGCCCAACGCACCCGGTGCAGAGAGCCAGCATTGTGACTATGCATCACGTCAGTGCCACTCCAACGTGATTTGAGGGCTACAGGCACGTGAGCCTCGGGCCAGTCCTCAGCCCAGGGGGGAATTGCCACCCTAGAGAAGAGGACATCACAAGCTGCAGCTGACTGTGGTGTCTGTGTGCAGCCAGTGTTCACGTGTGCATCCCCCACACAGCCCTGTCCCTTGCTGATTTTCAATAGCCCACGTGCTTGGAAAGAATGGAGTGCAACCGAGCTCTTCCCCAACCGCCAAGGAATCCAAGGCTCCTAGTGCTTCTCCAGGGCCACATGGTGGGTTGGGGCTCTTCCCTGGGACTCCACACACTGGGCCCGGGCCAGGGCAGGGGCCAGATTAATGGCATGGCGGAGAGGGGGCCTGGCCACCCTGAGTGTTGCTGTGATACCGTGCGCCAGGTCGCAACAACCACAGTGGGGGGACCATAGGGTTACCATATTTTGAGTGTCCAAAAAGAGGACACTCCACGGGGCCCCCGCCCCAACTCCACCCCCTCCCCTGCTTCCCGCGAACATTTGATTCGCGGGAAGCCTGAAGCAGGCAGCAGGTAAGCTGGCGGGGGGTGGGGGGAGGAGGCGTGGCCCAGTCTGGCCCCCCCAACCGAGCAGCTCCCTCCAGTGGCCGGCCCCGGCCCCAGCGTCTCCAGCCTGGCTCGGCTCCTGGGGTGCCAGCCCCGGGCTGAGCACCCCCGGCCCAGCACCGCCGGCCCCCGGCCCAGCACCCCCGGGCCCAGCCCAGCGGCGCCAGCCCCTCCCTATTTTCCCCGGACATGTTCGGCTTTTTGGGATTTCCCCCCAGACAAGGATTTGAGGCCCAAAAAGCCGGACGTGTCCAGGAAAATCCGGAGGTATGGTAACCCTAGAGGACCAGGACCAGCCCTGCAGGAAAGGATCCGCCACCACAGGGTTAATGCAGAGCAGGATCGCTCTCCAACACCCGCCTCCCCACCCCCAGGACTCCCCTCTGCACCAGGCCGGGAGACGGGGACATTGGCCTCGGCCCCGTCATGGGCTATTCCGGACCTGCCAGGGCAAACTAGAGCTGAGCAGTGACCTCCAGCTGCACCGTGGTCAAGCCAGAGCTGGGTGTGAGTCGAAAAGGGCTCGGTAGAAATGGCTCCTCTGCATCCACGCACCAGCTTGCCCCGGGGCCCCTCTGAGGGACTGGTGCCTGCTGCGATGCAGCTCTAGTAGAGAGCCAAGGACGGCACCGCAGCCTGCTGCATGCGTGAATGCTGTGAGGCGAACTCCCCCACCACAACCAGCCCGCCTGGCAACCGCAGGCCATGGCCTTTCTGGCTGCGCCGACCCTTTCGCAGCCATTCCCTGAGGGGATCAAAGGAGGCCACAGCCCGGCCAGTACTCTAATGCAGAACGTCTGCCCACACGTCACACCCTCAACCCCTCCCACCGCGCACTCACCTACTCACACAAACTGCCTCCCCCTCCTAGCCACACCCCATCCTCAGACGTGCACCTCCCC
>NC_048308.1:62390415-62407727 GCF_013100865.1 Trachemys scripta elegans | reverse complement strand
TTGCCCGGCCCGCCATGCCGCGCTCCCATGCCCCACCCCACCCACAGTGACGCCCTGCCTGCCATGACACCCCATGTCCCGCCCACAGTGACGCCCTGCCCCCCATGACACCCCATGTCCCGCCCACAGTGACGCCCTGCCCCCCATGACACCCCATGTCCCGCCCACAGTGATGCCCTGCCCTGCCTGCCATGAGACCCCACCATGGCCCGCATTGATGCCCTGCCCGCCATGACACCCCATGTTCCGCCCACAGTGACACCCTGCCCTGCCCGCCATGACACCTTACCATGCCCCACCCAACCCACAGTGACGCACTGCCCGCCATGACACCCTAACATGTCACGCCCACAGCGATGTCCTGGATTCGACTCGCTCGCTCGTGACCGGACGCTAAGAGACAATGGTGTTTCCAATTCATTCTGCTGCTTTATGTCTCGTCAGCGGGTCAGTTTCTTGACATGGCTATGCAAACCGCTGTGCCTCAAGAGAATTACTCAGAACCACAGCTCCTGGACGGGGTTACCAGCCACAGAGAGCAGGAGGGCCAAAGGTTCGCTACATATGCATTTGGCTTAAGAGGATCCCAAATGGCTTTTGCTTGTGTGACTGCAGTTTGGTTTTCTAGCTGATGTTGGGGGAAAAGCAATCTCCAGTGACCGAGGAGAGCATCCAGCGTCTCTGTAAGGCTCCACACCAACACCTTCGAGTGTGAGAGACGGGCTGTGGACTGAGTCACTGACTCCTGGTGCTTGGGGGGGGAACATCTATGGGGCAGGACACGGGGGCAGGAAGATGGCAGTGGAAGAAAAATGTGTTTGGTAGGAGATCTGTGGCTGCTGGAGGAGGGTGGAAATGTAGACCCCTTGAAAACCAGCCAAGCCTATTCCAATTCAACAGCATTGGTCCAATGGGTCAGTGTGTTCTAGGACTTACATTGACCATGGCAGCTAATGCTCTAACAGACCCAATCCAGGCTCCCCTGGCCACTCCTGGTGTCAGCTCTAGAGTCTGCCAGGTTTTGTGCTCTGGGCTGGCACTAGCTTCTTCCCACTTTACATGGAGAGTACTTGGGGGACAGGTGTTGGCAGCTGGATGGCTGCACAAGCCCACAGGTAGGCTGGGGGATCCCCTGTGGGTAAGGTAACTGGTCTATGGGACATACCAGAGACCCTGCTTTGGGGCCAGTACATGGCAATTTTGAATTCAGAGAGGCCCCAGAGAGTTAAAAGATTCACTTGTCTGGCTGTACTGCAAGCCTTAGCATGTCCATTAATTACACGCAGACAGCGCTAGCAGAACCCAGGCCAGGCGATATCCAGGCGTCGGAGAGAGGTGGAATTGAGTCGTTTACACTTTTGTGGAGGGTTATTCCAGATGAATTCTCCTTGCACTCCACTTGTGTACACAACCCCTGAGCAGGAGGCAGCGCTGGCCAAGACGCTCACACAGGGAAGAGCACCTCATGCTGATGCGTTCACGGATAAACGCTCCTTGACCTAGTTCAATAGCACATGATTCATCATCATTATCTAAACCCTAACCAAGGATCTGGCACAAGGAGACACTGACTGAACAGTGTGAAAGGCTTTCTGATAGCAAGCGTGAGTCTCGCTTTCATGTGCTTCCCAAGTGCTCTCTCTTACAGCACTCTACCGGCTTTTTTGTCTACTAATTATCCTCTCAACTCACAGTCAGTAACATGAATAAAACGTGGTTATGTAGAAACCTTCCCCCTGCTGGAACCCAATCTCACATGCTCAGACAGCATTCCTGAATGATTTGGGGATGGGACACGTCAAACCAGCTGCCTTGACATGCACCATTCAAACCACACCAAAGTAAACACAGCTTTGAAGATACTGATGCTGGCTGGTGTTCACAGATTCATACAATCGTAGATTCCAGGGCCAGAGGGACCATTGTGATCATCTTGTCTGACCACCTGTATAACACAGGGCAGAGAGCCTCCCCAAAATAATATCTACAGCAGATCTTTTAGAAAAACATCCAATCTTGATTTTAAAATTGTCAGTGATGGAGAATCCACTATGACCCTTGGTCATGCTGTTCCAGTGGTTAATTACCCTCACTGTTAAAAATGTACACCTTATTTCCCGTCTGAATTTAGCTAGCTTCAACTTCCAGCCATTATATCTTATACTTTTCACTGCTAGACGGAAGAGCCCATTATGAAATATTTGTTCCCCATGCAGGTACTTACAGACTGTAATCAAGTCACCTTAACTAAAGAGATTGAGCTCCACGAGTCTATCACTGGAAGGCAGGTTTCCTAATCCTTTAACCATACTCCTGGCTCTTCTTTGAACCTCTCCAATTTATCAACATCCTTCTTGAATTGTGAGCACCAGCACTAGATACAGGATTCCAGCAGCAGCTGCATCAGTGCCAAATACCGAGCTAAAATAACCTCTCTCCTCCTACTCGAGATTGCCCCGTTTATGCATCCAAGGTTCACATTAGCTCTTTTGCCCACAGCATCCCACTGGTGTGACAGACCCAGACCAGTGGAGTACAGGAGTCTGGTAGAGGGCAAATATACTGGTCACTGGATGAGTAGTCTTCTGTTCCCTGAGTGACCAGAGCAGGGGCTGCACTAGAGTAATCAGGAACCTGCTAGAACCAGTTAAGACAGGCAGGCTAATTAGGACACCTGGAGCCAATTAAGAAGCTGCTAGAATCAATTAAGGCAGGCTAATCAGGGCACCTGAGTTTTAAAAGGAGCTCACTTCAGTTTGTGGTGCGAGTGTGAGGAGCTGGGAGCTAGAGGCGCAAGGAGCTGAGAGTGAGAGGGTGAGCTGCTGGAGGACTGGGGAGCACAAGCGTTATCAGACACCAGGAGGAAGGTCCTGTGGTGAGAATAAGGAAGGTGTTTGGAGGAGGCCATGGGGAAGTAGCCTAGAGAGTTGTAGCTGTCATGCAGCTGTTACAGGAGGCACTATAGACAGCTGCAGTCCCAGGATAGAGTCCCCCATCCAGTAAGTATGGCCTATGTCCTTTGTTCCTAGAGGTATACTTTTACATTTAGCCAGATTAAAATGCACATTGTTCACTTGAGCCCAGTTTACCAAGCAATTCAGATTGCTTTGAACCAGCGACCTGTCCTCTTCATTATTCACCAGTCCCCCAATTTTGGGGTCATCAGTGTGTTTGACACCTTCTGTTGCTCCAGCAACACAGCCCAGTCAACCCTCCCCCCCCCATGGGCCGTGTCTATTCCAAGCTCTTTCGGGGAAATGTCCCCCTGGTGCAGCACCACCAGCAGCAGGACGGCAGGAGCACTGATAAAGGTGGTGCCTTGTCGACAATTCTAGTTTGCACTGGTGGTTCTTTGCGTGACTCCACAGACCAGTTCGGGAAGAACAACAGAGCCGTTTGTCTAGCTGTCTTGATGGAGTTGCCCGTTGTTTCTGTGCCCGGTGCAGTGCTTCCAGCTGCTCCATGTAATTCTTCTCAAAGTCCCGGCCACCCTGCACTCACTGGTTAGCAGGCCAATGCTCAAACCAGTGATTTGTAGCCCTTGTCTGTGTGGCAGTTAGGTGGGCATTCATGAAGTTGAAACGCATTAATTACAGTTCAGTTTAAAAAATGGAAAATAGTTTTACTCAATTTAATTCAGGCAAAAACTAGATCAAATAAATGACTTCAGAATCATGCTCCCGAGCGAAGCAAATGTTTGACTCACCCTGTGCTAAACCCAGGGTTGTGAGTTCAATCCTTGAGGGGGCCACTTAGGGATCTGGGACAAAATCAGTACTTGGTCCTGCTAGTGAAGGCAGGGGGCTGGACTCGATGACCTTTCAAGGTCCCTTCCAGTTCTAGGAGATAGGATATCTCCATTCATTCATTTATTTATTTTATTTATAAATCCGCATCCTTCCTCAGATTCAATGAGAAGCAAATAAACCTTCAACTTTCCCCCAGCTCCTTAGAAGCAGTAAGCCCATTGGAGATACTATATATTCAGTGCCTAGTTCACTGGCACCAACCCCAGAGGGCCAGACAGCTGAAGGAGAAATGCCACCCAGGTTTGATCTCAGTGGGAGGCACAAAGCATACCACAAATACAAGGGTCGCTAGCCCCATAAATTTGAAAATTAAGTCGAAGATGAAAAGTTAGTTATTTCCACTTCATCTGTCACTCTGGATGAGACACTGGAATAAATATTTGGATTCACTTTAACAGCACAGAGAAGTTTCTGTAGAAACAAACTTCAACAGAGGCAATGCTAATAAAAAAGAAGTAATCCCCTAGAGCCCAGCAACTCTGAGAACCAGCGTGAAGGCACTGATCTAGACTGTTTTCCTTGCGGTGGTTTAGGAAATGATCACACTGCTTTGTGCACTTTATCAGCTGCTTCAGGGGATGCATCTGCACCAGCCTTCCTGGTCAAAGACAGTCACAGATTAACGCTCCTTACATTTTTTCATTTTTGACTCCAAATCAATATTCTATTTCTAAACACCCTGCCTGAAATCTCTGCTCAGGGTTTCATAGAACTTACTAACAGTAAACCCCCTCCGCAATTCATCATTAAATTTCTGGCAGTGCCCATAACACTGGGACACGTCTCCGGCTAAATTCCATGTGAGAAGATAAACCATACTTACGTGATGGGGGACTCTTTCAAAATCATGGGTTCCCAGGAAAAAGATTTGGGGGTCATGGTGGATAATCAGCTGAACAGAAGCTCCCAGTGTGATGCTGTGGTTAAAAGAGCTAATGCAAACCTGGGATACATAAACAGGGGAATCTTGGATAGGAGCAGAAAGGTTATTTTACCTCAATATTTGGCATTGGTGTGACCGCTGCTAGAATCCTGTGCACAGTTCTGGTGTCCACAATTCAAGAAGGATGTTGAAAGTGGAGAGGGTTCAGACAAGAGCCATGAGAATGACTGAAGGATTAGGAAACATGCCTTGTAGTGACTATGCTCATTGAGTCTATCTATGTAGCTTAACAAAGAGAAAGCTGAGGGGTGACTATAAGTATTTCCATGGGGAACAAATATTTAATAACTGGCTCTTCAGTCTAGCAGAGAAAGCTCTAACACACTCCCATGGCTGGAAGTTGAAGCTAGACAAATTCAGATTGGGAAAAAAGCATTTATTTATTTTTAACAGTGAGTAATTAGCCATTGGAACAATTTACCAAGGGGTATGTCCATCACTGACAATTTTTAAGTCAACATCGGCTGTTTTCCTAACAGCTCTGCTCTAGGAATGACTTTGGGGCAGGTCTCTGGCCTGTGCTGTACAGGAGGTCAGACTGGATGAGCACAATGGCCCCTTCTGGCCTTGGGTCTACGAAAGGCGCACACACCAGTAGCCACACGCATCCTGCCATTGCTGTGTACAACTGCAGAGCATCCCGCTGTAATCCATCTATGCAACAAGGCGGGTTATGTCTCCCACTGAGAAGCACTACATAAATTCTTCCAGCTTAGGGCACGTTTACACTACAAAATTAAGTCAACTTAAGTGAAGTACAGCCATTACAGTAATTACTGTTGTTTTTTATGTCCACACTACCCTCCTTCTCTCGGTGGTGTGCATCCTCGCCAGGTGCACTTCCACCCACTGAAGTGAAGCACTGACAGCTGGCTCCCCTGCCCCCCGCTCAAGCTGTCAGCCCCATGGCGGGGGAGGGGCCACTCCAGCTCTGAACCCCATGCGGGGTTGCCAGCCAGGTGATGTAAATAATGCAGGGTCTACATGGACACTGCATTGCCATGACTACACCACCCTAAGTACTAGGCCTCTCGCAGAGATGGAGTTATTAGCTCGGTGTACTGGGCGACTTACATCTGCGGGAGTGACACTGTAGTGTAGACACGTATAGAGAGTTAGGTCAAGGTAAGCTGCCTTGTGTCGACCAAACGCTGTAGTGTAGACTAGGCCTTAGATTGGGAACTGTGTCCAAAGCAGCCTACGCTATGGATATCCCCCACCGCCCTCAGCGACTGCATGGTAAGGCCACAAAGAGTTAACCAGGCATAGAAGAACAGGCATTTGCCCAGTGCGTTTCCCCACTCCCACTGATTACCCAGAAGGAATCCTTTTTGCTAGTTATTGAACAATAAAATAACTAATGCCCAATTGTCCGATTGCCCCATTCCAGTCTAGTGGGATTTAGCCCTGGATTGTCAGCATCTCTATGGGAGTCAGGCATCTGAGTTACACAGACAGTCAGACCAGATAAGCAGAATGGCCCCTTCTGACCCTAAATCTGTGAGACACACCTTCTGTTGGGGGTGTAGGGAGGAGCTGGCTATACCATGGGGATTTTCCCAGGCCTCTAGGAGGCTCGTCCCAGGGTGGGCGTGTGGGTGGGTATTAAGGGGGCTTTGAGCCACCTTTGTCCGTGCTTGATCCTGGGTTGCTCCAAGGACTGGAGAAGCCCTGGGGTGACTTAGATAGCCCCAGAGCCCTGTCTGCTTTAGGGCAGCCTCTGTGGGCTGCCCCAGGTATGCAGGCCAGGGTGCTGCAGCCCACCAGAGCACGCCTCCTCCACCAGAACTCAGGAGGTCCCTGGAGGGCAGCCTTCCAGCTGCTTCTGCAGTGCTTGCACTGGGGGAACCCTCCTACAGCCAGCTACTGGGGCTTTAGGGCCCCATGACACCTCTCCAGCCCATACGCCTGGTGCACAGGGACCAGAATAGGGGTGAGCAGCTCACTCCCTTAGGCTTCCTTTGAAAATCCCATCCTATAGCACTACGCAGCTGGGACCGCTCCATGAATCTGAACCGGGGCAGGGTTCCTGTGAATGGCATCCCTCGGCATCTCCCGCCAGCACTGCCAACGCTCACTTCGGACAGTGGCTGGAAAGTAGCAGTCAGCAACTCCAGTGACAGTTGCTGGGGAGACGGATTGTGTGTTTGTATTAACACCCTTCTGAACCCTGCGCCATTCACCAGCATAAAGCTTTCTCCCCACAGCACTGCGGGCCAGCTCTGGGGAGGGACAGTTCCTGGTCTTTTAGGAGAAATTCATGAACATCCTCTTTCTCTCACATGCAGTTTTTCTGCTCTAGAACCCTTGTTTTCCAAATTGATCATGCTTTCGCACCGAACAAGCAAACACCTGCCACCTACCAGGAATACTGGGTTCAAGGCTCTTACTAAAACGTGAAAGATTAACTTCCCCACTCCAGGGCAACCTGAGAACAAGCAGGCTGACCAATAATTATTAACTGTTCTGGTTCCCTAGGGAACTTTAGTGACCTCCCTCCCTCCCCGCGTTAAGTCTCTTGGGTCTGAACTGTAGCAATTATAGTCACTAGTTCAAATAATTTTTAAACTTAGAAACAAGGGAACTTTGTGATTCTATGATTTGTGAGACTAGTAACTTTAAAAACAAACAATCATAGTTTTTCTTAGCATATGTTGTTCCTGTACAAGGAGTTCAATCTAAGACAAAGTTCTAACTGCAAGCACTACTGGTTGTTAGAAACAGTTGTGCTCTGTTCTCACGGTAATGTTTCCACGTAGGTTTAAAAGAGTTTCATTTACAACATTGTATAACCCTGTTAAAAGGCCATCAGTTTTAAAAACATGTCTCCACTAATCACCTACTCTCCTTGCTTGTCTAAGTATTTGCAACTATCTTGGCAAATAGTCAAATATCCGATAACAAAGATAGACTTTGGTGCCATTAAAATTTTCCAGCGAACACATAATATTTTATCAGCCAAGCCAACAGGCAGCAAAGGAGAAGTATTTTTAGAAGAGCGCGGATTCAAACGGCTCTTCACGATAGGGCATGCTCTCGTTCTGTCAGAGACTTGGAAAGCAGCGCTAGGTGCTGCGGAAACAGAGCACCGCCACTGAATCCCACTTGCATTCCATTCCACACGCTAGTGCTCCCATTCTTGGAAATGATATGCAAACTTTCCCATTGTAAACGATTTCTGAGAAATGCAGATACATGCTCTCCCAGGAGTGTTCACTAGGACATTGCCACAGCCTGTTAAATATAAAACCCTTTTGACCCCCAAATCTAGGCAAAGCCCCACCAACGAGGACCACGTCTGGGCCAAGTTTCAGGGTTTCACCTTCAGCTTTTTTGCTGTAGTCCTGTTAAAAAAGGAATTAAACAAAAAACCAAGTTACACCCCTCACTCACTCTCTCTCTCTCTCTCTCTCTCACACAAACACACACACGCGCGCGCGCATGCGCCCGCTCTCCCTATCCATTTCATGCTCCTGATTTCATTGGAACCTGTGATTTGGGGCTGTGGGGGACTTACCTGGTATTTATCTGGATCAGCCCCTCCAGCCTGAGCCACAAAGAGCCCGGCCCCATCCTCCAGTTCCATCTCATCGGGAGAGCGCTCAAAGCGAACCCGGCGAAACTCCTCACAGTTCAGGTACAGAACCACCTCGTCATCCTCCACGCTGATGGCAAAGCGAGTCCACTCGTTCACTAGGGAAGGCACGGAGAACGTTGCAGCTGCATACGAGCTCTCGGAGCCCGGCTCTGTGTAGTAGAAGATGATCTGTTGCTTCCTGTCGTGCACGGCGGAGAGCTTCACTCCGACATAGATGACCGTCTGCGAGGCATCTGTGATGGCAAAGAGCACGCCGGCCTTGTCGGTGGTGGGCTGAACATGGAAAAGGAGCGAGAAGTCTCTATAAAAGGGGTTAGACAGGTGGTACCGGGCCACTTGACCGGTGTTGGCATCCGGCCCGAAGACATAGGCGAGAGTGTTGTCGGGGCCATTGACTTTGGTTATTTGCTCCGGTGGGGGATCTCCAATCAGCTGCAAAAGACTGACTTCTGTGCTGAAATGTTCTGTAAGAGAAGAAAACAGAGACGTCAAAAACAAGCACATCATGGTTCAATGCAACAGCGGGACACGCCCCTGCAGAGCCTCGGCTGGGAAGATGTCAACGCTGAGTGCACCGGAACCACAGGCCTTTACTGCCCACAAATGCCACCCACAAGAGATCACCTTGTATGCTGACACCAACAGGGCTCTGTGCAGATACACAGATTGAGCCACACGCGTGCCGCTGCCGGGGTAGGACGATTGGAGCAGAGCACGACGGCTACAGTGCTAACCGGTCACATCAGGAGTAATACTAGTTCCTAGGCTCCCCTTCCTCACTGCAGTCTGCACTGCTCCCAGGCGTCAGGGTTGGGAGTTCCTGAGATGCACGGCATCTTATTAGCTGACTGGCTAGAACGCTGGGTGAGTATTTTAAAAGTGCTGCTGTTCTTCTGAAGGTGTAACGTAGTGACTGTAGCTTTAGGCGGAAAGGTTCACACTCCCATCTCTGCTCATTCGTTACTGGCATAAACTGAATGAACCCTGGTTGGTTCTGTAGCTGGTTAGCCTGGACTTTTTAAACAATGTCTTTCATGGGTAAGATTGTACTCTGGTGCACCGGTGTTAGTGGCTGGATAAATCTGATCTGAACTAGGGGCACTGGACTGTGAATGTTAGACCACCTGACAATGAGGCGGTACATGGGGGTAGCTAGACTGGCAGAATCCCTGAGAGTTCTCTCCCAAAGCTGAAGACAATCAGTAAGGCAAACGAGGTTTATATGGCCCTCTTTCTGATCACATTCCTTTACGTCCACCACACAGGAAACTCTCCTACATGCCTTCACTGTGGTGGGAAATACCACCTCTGGAACAGAAACGAGAAGCCAATCACATCAGGAGCAAGTGTGTTATCGAAGCAAACAAGGGAGATACATTTTGTGTTGCTGTGCCTAGGATCTGAGACAAGCAGACCCTACCACAGCAGACCATTAACGGCGGTTAGACAGAGCCACAATTATTAGGAGTTTTGCAGGCAAAGGCATTGAGGTCTGTGGTGGGGTGTCTGCCCCACCCCCATGCTAGAAGGGGCTGCAGCAGGCCAGTGCACCTGTGCAGCCCAGCAACCAATAAGAGAAGGGCTTATTGGGAGCCAATCAGGGCCAGGCACAGCCCTATAAAAAGGCTGCTCAGAGAGGAGAGTCAGTCTGTCCCAGACCTTCAGGGAGGAAGATCTGTCTCCTGAGCAGGAGACCAGCACCCAGGACAGCGCAGTGCTGGGCAGGCTCAGGGAAGCAGAGTGGAGCTTCAGCCTGATACCTGCCAGACTGCCGGCCCTGAGTAGAAGGGCCTAGAGAGTGCAATGGGGTCCGAGGGGAAGTGACCCAGGGAAGGCTGAAGGCAAGGAGAGAGAAGGAGGGCCGAGAGGCTGCCATTAGAGGGTCCCTGGGTCAGGACCCAGAGTAGCGAGCGGGCCTGGGTCCCCCCCTTACCCCCTTGTGCTGCACCAGGCCGTGGAGCAGTGGCCGAGTCAGGCTGCAACCTGCCCCCTGACGTAAGAGGGGCTAGACTTGGGGGTTGCGGCAGGCCGCTGAGGCCAGTGCAAAGACTCCTGTTAATCCCCCCACCCCCACAAGGGGGTGTGGATGGACTAAGGGGCACTGCCGGAGGGCAGTGGTCCGGAAGAGGACGCCGCAAGCCGGAGAGCGACGCGGGTCCACACGCCAACCAAGGGCGAGACAAGGGGCGGGACACCACCAGAAGAGGGCGCTCTACTGGACTGAGCTAATTCCCGAGCCCACCAGTAGGAGGCGCTGCGGTGGTGAGTCCCAACCCCGTCACAAGGTCCAAGGAGCATGTTACATTTTGAGAGCCCCATTCAAACACTGCACATGAAGTGTGCTCTGCTGAATCAGGGCCTAAGTTAACTGGGTAAACTTTTTGCTGTGCTTGGATCCATACAGGAACGCGCTCAGGCTTGTGACAGACAACAGAAGCTTATTCTCCAGCGACACTTGCCAAACTTGGCCCAGCAAGTCCAGTAACACCTGTCCACCCCCGTCTTTCCCATTTCCTTCCTCTGCTTGTAGTGGTTAGTTCCCATACGGGGCAGCGGGGACTGTTTCCAGTGGAAATGCCACAGCACAGCCAAGGGCGAGATGGAAACAGGCAGCATGCAGAGATGGAATTCATACAAATGACAAACGTGTCTCCTTTCTCTGCAGTTCGAGGCTTGGAGCACCAGCCAGCACATACATAAATATTACTAATTATTCTTCCTTATAGCAACCAATGGTTACAGTTCATACAAATTACACAAGAGAATAGAGCGGAGTCCAAGAAACACCTGCTGCCATCCATGCCTGGCCTGCCACCACTACCCCGGAAACGCTGCCTTTCTCCAGCAGCCCAGGGTTTTAATCAGCAGAGGGGATTATCACCAAGAGGAGAAGGGAATGTGTGTGCGTGGGACCCGGGGAGGGGAGTAAGGGTCATGTGATAGGTTTCTCCGTTCCCTGTCAGATTCCCCCAAGGAAAGCAAACACATGCTACTTCTTTCCAGGGTTTATGGGAGAACTCCCTGTGTCTCTCAAGAGCGCATCATGTTTGACAGGCACAAAACAAGTTACCTCTGAACTTGGCTCTGGGGTGGCTTCAGTCAGCTGCCAAGGGCCCTCGCAGGGCAGGGCAAAGCACAGGAATGAGGTACAGACCACTGGCACTCAGCCGCCTTTCCAGGGTTCACTGGGAGTGATATCAAGGGCCTAAGTTCAGCCGGAGAGAGTTGGCACCTGGGGGGTGAAAAGCCCAGACAGGCTCGTTCAATAGAAAACGACCCCACTGCCAGTGCTAGGACTGATCTGCTGTGGGAACATCTACAGCTCCACCGGTGTAACGTAACGCAGCCCCGCGGCAGCGCAGAATACGTGCAGCAGCTCCCCCACGGGCATGTCTACCCTGCAGCCAGGAGGTGTGACGGCAGCACGCGCACACATACCCAAGCTGACCTTGCTCTAGCTAGATCAAAGCTAGTGCGAGTAACAACGAGAGCCTGCGGCAAGGGGCAGCCTCTCCAACGCACACCCGGGTCCTGGGCAGCACTGTGTTCGAGAGGCCGGCTCGTGCTCCTGCCGCCCCTACACGGCTATTGTTAGCGGAGCTCCCTTTGGTCTGATCCAGCGAGGCTAAGGGTAGCTCAGGTATGTCTGCCTGTGCTGCGATCACACCTGCTGACTGCTGCGTGGGTACGCCCAGCTGCTGTGCGCAGGGCCGGTTTTAATGGGGGCGTCAGTCTCCTCGTCTCACATGAGCCCAAGTTGCTTCCTGCTGTACCTTAAGGGCCATTGGTTTGCTGCCTGTGAAGACTCCAGCTCCCCACAGCCCCGACTGGCAATTGGGTCATCACAGGGAACCTGGAGCCGGATCCATTCACTCTCTGCAGCTCATGCATTACTTTTCCCCGAGGAGGCGACCGCCTGCGTGTGTGTTTAAATGCCTGGATGCCTGCTCAGCCCGTATCATGTCTGACTGGCACTAGACGTGGCACATGCCGGTCAGAGAGGATGGTACATACGAGTGCCATAGGGAGAGAGACGGAATGTACCTCTCCCACTCTGCCCTGGTGGGGATACAGCTACAGGTAGAGATGCACCATGCCAAGCAAGCCCCAGCCCACCACTCTCAGCCCTTAGCACTGACCTGCACCCCACCACGGCCCTGCGTGCCTTGCTCCACTCTGCTAGTTGCAGCTTACAGACTGCAGAGGTACCTGGGTTCTAGAGGGAGCTAAATCAGGTTCGGACCCATGTTACACCCAGAATCAGGGTCGTCATTTCTATGCAGCATGTGACGTAGGTGGGGGAGTCTCTAGCGAGTGTAGGCAGCAGTAAAGAAACGGCGAGGGCTCTCAGGAAAAGGTGTTCTCCTGGGATACTCTGCTAGCCAATAGAACGAATTAAGCCTGAACTATTGCACAAAAGTATCGGTCTGAGCCTGGCCTCTTGGGTAAGCTTCGTCTCTGGACTAAGGGCTTTGCCATCAGATCCCATGGTGCGGTGCTGTGGGAGTGTATTTAGGGGGGGACTGGGGGCACTCCTGTATGAAAAGGACTCAGGGTATTGCCCCGCTGTATTTGAAAGCCCTGAGTCCTGCTATGGTGCCAACATTCACACTCACTCAGTTACAACTCAAATGCAGTTAAAAGGAAAACACAACATGCTACAGGCTAATTGCTTAACAAGGCCTCAAGTAACGGAGGATGGGGCAGACATTGCTCTAGTTCTGCTTGGCCCTTTCCCTCCCCTCCCACCGCTATGCCAGCTTGCATTAGGCTGCTGCTGCCCCCCCGGGCACCAAAGAACGTGGCTCTTGACAGCATACTTTGGTGCCCGGTGCTCTCTTCAGATGAACCATGTACAGCACTGCCGGTGCCTTCCGCGTGCGAACGTGCTGCTTACAAGTCACAGAGACAGACCAGCACTAGTGCAGATCCTCAGTCGTGATTCCATTCCCAAGGCCACGCTCCCACGTGCCCCAGCTCCTAATGGAGAACATTGCAGATTATGAATGCTCATGTAAAGCAGCATCTGTTGCTTTCTGGCAGCAGCTGTGCTCTGGGGGCCAGTTGACACTAGCACCTGTTCAACGGAGTTTCAGTTATTTGTTCTTGGATGGAAAATCGAATTCCTCCTGCAAGCGCGCTGGGATTCCCTGCAGCAAGCCTCTCGCGGCTCTGCTGAGGGGTCATGCTGGAAACTTCTTCCTGCGAATGTGAACTTAGCAACGCTTCCTTCCCCTTCTGTTCTCACAGCTCGGCCACCAGGAGCCTACACAGCTCTGACAACTCTTAGGCTAGGTCTACACTACCTGCCTGAATCGGCGGGTAGAAATCGACCTCTCGGGGATCGATTTATCGCGTCCCATCGGGACGCGACAATCGATCCCCGAATCGACGCTCTTACTCCACCAGCGGAGGTGGGAGTAAGCGCCGTAGACAGAAAGCCGCAGAAGTTGATTTTGCCGCCATCCTCACAGCGGGGTAAGTCGGCTGCGATACGTCAAATTCAGCTACGCTATTCACGTAGCTGAATTTGCGTATCTTAAATCGACTCCCCCCTGTAGTGTAGATGTACCCTTAGCCAGTCAGCCAAAAAGGTTACAGAAAAACCTGAACCCCAGGCTGGGAATCTAAGTGCACCGCAGAGAACGCCAGGTACAGACCAGTGTGCTTGGGAAAGTGGCGAGCTGCATCCCAGGGCAACATAATTCCCATAGGCCTGACCTCCAGAGCATGCACCGGCTCAGCTAAAATCGCTTTTCAAGTCAAGTCAGTGAAACCATTGCACACCCAGCCAGGATAACAGCAGCCTACATTGCCTGCACCCAGTTCAGAGAGCTACCATGCAACTCGTAGGCTTCCCCCTCTTCGCTACAGTCCCCCAGCACGCAGGGCTGCATGTTCTGAGAAGGTGAGCATGCCACAGGGGACAGTGCATGCTCACCCTTCTCAGGACATGCTGGTGGATCCCAAAGGAGGTATTTTAAAGAAAACTGTTCTAGCCCACTCCCAGTTACTGGGCTTGGCACAGGATTCACGCTGTGGAATTCTAGGCCCCATCCCACAGAAGAGGTCAGTCTTGACCATTATGGTCCCTTCTGGCTTCCGCATCTTGGAACCACTGGCGGAGCACAGGACTGGTTGGCAATGGAGTGGATAGATCAGATGCTATGTGAAGGACCTTTCAGGTAGGGACAAGTTCCTCAGCACAGGGGAGGAGAGGAAGTCAGTGGAAGGACTCAGATGCAGGCAGAGTGATGGGCAAGGACAATTACCTGAGCAGCAGTGGCAGTATGCTGAATGGACTCGCAGGGGATGAGGTTTCGGTAGTCAAGCCATGAGATAAGGGGATTTGGTGGGATGGACCGAGAGGAAAGTCTGGATCTGCTCCCTGAAACACAGGCAGGCATTTCCAATGATGGGGTCAACAGCAAGATGTGGGTGTTACAAATATTTTGCTTTTGCAAAAGCCGAATTTTACAACTACAAGAGAACACCACGTCAGGCTTAGAGACTTGAAAGCATCTTACCCATGGAGGTCGGGCAGCAAAGGAAGCAGTATGAATTAACAGAGCACCACACTGATCCATCAAAGGCAGACAACTCAAAGTCTTTGTTAGAAAGCAGGAGGTTGTGGGAGGAAGGGACAGGACATAAGACTACTAAGAGAGTACAAGATCCCCAAAGACTTGAAGAAATATCCACATGTACAAGCCTAACACTTTGCAGGCAATGGGGAAACAGGTGACATCTGGTTGCCAACATGTGTATTTCCTTTAAGCCCCGTGGATACGCCACACCACAGGTCCATGGTGATAGGAGAGCTGGAGGGGCCTTGGTCTATTTAACGAGTGGGTGTGTCCACCCCCTGGGGTAGCAACAGCAAGCCTGTAGCCCTGTCTATGGGGAGCATTGCTGGTGAGAATGGAAATAAAAGTCCTTCTCCCGCCCCACCAGCAGTGCCAGCCAACCTCACAGACTCCCTTCCCCCGCTGCATGGGAAAGTCTCCTGGATTGACACTCCATGCCTGGAGTCTGAAAGCTTCCAGATGAGCTAATTACAAGAAGACAAGCCCTTTTATTCTTCTCAAGGCATGTTGGGATTTTCTAGCCAGAAGGGTCTCGCCTACCAGCCCCAGCTGAACATCTGGCTCTGTGCAAGTCAGCCGGCAGTAAATTCCTGTCGTTTTGGCAACACTGTGCATCCTCTCTCCCCAGTGCCCACACATTGGGCGTGAGATTTTTCCTAGCATATGTCAACAGTTAGGGCTGGTGCCAACTTGGAGCAAGTGAGCTACACTGCACTGCCATTTAACTCCCAGTTTACCAAGAGCAACAAATCAATCCCATTACCCTGCAATTACAGCTGCTCCTTGTTCTGTTCTGAACACACAGCTTCTTCCTTTGATCACTCCAGCGCCTGCCAAATTAACAAAAACCTGTGCAGCCAAATTAAACACAAATCTGAACCCAGAAGTGGCAGTTGTGCAAATGTACATACACTACAGTTACAACAGGGCAAAATACAGTCAGAAACGTGCCCTGACTCACTGGCCAGGAACTGTAAAGACCCCATGGCACAATGACTGAACACTGGCTGATTCCCGACTTCAGATGAAATTCTGGAAGCATTCGATGAGCTGGGCACGTTGCAGAAAGGGTGCAGGCTTCAGTCCTTAGTAAGCACAGTACATTCAACCTTTAGGGATATTTTGAGAATATAACTTGGTTGCTCCACTGAAGTCAGGGAATGAGAACGAGAACATTGGGGTCCTGGTAGCCGAAGCTCGCTCAGACGGTGGGTGAGACAGCTCAGTATCCCTCACAGCCATATAATGTGCACTGCAGGATCTGCAAGAGTGAGGCGTTAATGCGCTGAGTCCTCACCGTTCCAGGAGAATGGCCTTACGGGGTTGTGTGGATTCAGGTGTTCTTCTTTGTCCCATTCAGATCTATAAGAACTGAGACAGTTTTTGTGGCAGAGGAGAGGAGGGAACCTAGGGTGAAACTGATCCTTAAGCGAAGCCCATAGGGCACCTATACAGCTGTACCACAGCTGGTACCAACCTCTACACAGAACTTGGCTCCACATCCCTGCTACTCCCCTGGCTGACCAAGTTCCTAAGGCGAGAGCAACCGTGGTGCTGGCTCTGGGACACAAAGCGTCTCCAGCTTTCAGTCCCACCCTGCAGGACCTACTCCCCACAACAGGAGCAAAGTTTAGCCTGGCCTGAATGGCTGAGCTGGGGTTTATGTGGCTGGTGAGACTGGGATCACAAGGGACCTCTGAGGAACAGCTGCTCTAAAGAATGCTGTAGATCATCACTTGCCAAAGCTGTCTATGTAGAAATTCTAGGCTCTCCAGGGCAGGGACTGTCTTGCCTTTTCGTTGTGTGTACAGCACCTAGCACAGCCGGGGGGGAGGGGGAGGAGAGTGTCTTGATCCTTGACAGGGGATGAAGCTACCACAATACAAAACCGAATAACTTTTAACCAGAGTTCTCTGAGCTGGCTCTGCATATTCCCACTCAGGGGTACGGTAAAAGCCTCTTCTAGCAGTGTCAGCTATAATGCTCCTGCGCCCCCCACCTCCCTCTTCTCAGCATCACGATGCACTGAGGGCGAGGCGATAAAGGGGCAGAACGCCCTCACCACTGCAGTTCCTTCCCCCACACAGACAGCAAGGACTCTGACAGACAGGGGAAGGCGGGAGGGAACTGGAACTATGCAGAGCTATCTCCAATAACTCCAGTTACAGGTAGTGTTCACTTCTTCTTTTGTGTTCACAGAGTCCTGCACTTAGGACGGAAGAATCCCATGCACTGCTACAGACTAGGGACCGAATGGCTAGGTAGCAGTTCTGCAGAAAAGGACCTAGGGGTCACAGTGGACGAGAAGCTGGATATGAGTCAACAGTGTGCTCTTGTTGCCAAGAAGGCTAACGGCATTTTGGGCTGTATAAGTA
>NC_048308.1:62215039-62385471 GCF_013100865.1 Trachemys scripta elegans | reverse complement strand
GGGGGCGGGGTTGGGCGGGGGGTGTGGGCGGGGCCGGGGGCGGGGCCGTGGGCCGTGGAGTGTCCTCCATTTGGAGGCACAAAATATGGTAACCCTAGAATTACAGGTTTGAGACAGAAGAGAAAAATAGTCAATCTATTACTGTAACACCTCTGGTCACTGTAGGGTTGTGACACAGAGACCCACTGGCAAAGGGTCTCAGTTCTTTGCAAATAACTCTCACTTCAGACCTGACAAACTCATTACACCAAAACATGTCTTGCAGGATGTTTAAACGTAACAAAAAGCTAACAAAACCAGGAATCTGCTCAGAGAGGGTGCTTGCATTCAGTAATGCTCAGCATTATCGTAGTACAGAAAATCCCGGGAAGGGATCAGGGCCCCACACCGTACCCACACAGATGGCCCATGCCCAAAGCGCCTAGCTTACGATCAGGCAAAGCAGAACACTGAAAGCCATGCAACAGAAATCAGTCGAAGAAAACAGACATTCCGGGAGCGCAGCACCCCCAGAGGAAAGGAGCAGACAAATACACACACTTGGCAGCGAAGGGGCAAACATGCAGAGAAACTAACTGCTCCATGTCCTCCTCAGTGAGCAGGGAGCTCTGTGAACAAACCTGTCCATAACCAGGGTGATGTACACTGCTCCACAAGTACCAGAGGAAGAGCTGTATCACTGCAGCTCTCACGTGATCACCACCGTGACAGGCAGATTTCTAAGGTCACAAACAAGCCAGTCATGCTGGATTTGCGTCTGTAGCGCCACCACTGCCCATATAATCTCAAAGAGAAATAATCTTTTAACAAACTTAAAATAAGGGTCACCAGAAAAATGGGCATGTGGATGGTATCTATCAACTTTTTTATTATAAAAGACACAGATAACTGAACTCCCTAGAAAACACCTACTTCCACTGGCCGCTGAAACGTGGGAAGCGCAGAACATTTATTGTAAACCTTCGCTACAGATACAAAACACCTTCCAAGTATGTAAATTTAAGCCAGCTGATCTCAGCAGCTGTTGTGTGCAGTTCTGTATAGTGCCTGTGATCGAACCATGGAGTGGTTCTGGGAGAACAGGTAGAGCATGCCCTCCGAATCTTTCATTTTATGGTATAAACACAGGGAGGCAGGCAGACCTACAAGCGGAGCACTTTGCTTTCTCAAAAAACAGCAAAGGGCCTCTCATTCCCTGCACTGAACTGAGATTGTGCCTCCCTGCACTTCCCAACAGCGGGCAAAGATGCCACAGGCATCCTGGACAGGAAGCATCACGTACTTGTGGTAACAGGCAAGCAGGGGATAACGTTTCAAAATCTATGGATCTCGGTAATATAAAGCTAGATGCAACTACGTGTAATGACCACAGCACCCTGTGAAGGTGTGGGATTGCTTCTCCTAACGTAAGTCCACTCCTCTCTGTTTACAAAGGGGCCATAGAGCAAGGTGTGGGGCAGCTTTTGAAGTGCACTTGAGACAAATGTGACTATTGTACATACACCACCCGGCTCTCAAAATAACTTGTCAGCGAGTCGATCTGGGAGAATTACATGGTTTTGGTTCCAGGAGTTAGTGGAAGTATTTCAGTGAGCAAGAACTATTATTTTAAAAGGGGATCACTCAAGATTGCTTTTTTCCAAAATTGGATTCAGTCAAGTCTGACCTCCAACATAACACAGGCCACAGGTCCCTGAATTAACTGCTGCTTTAAGTCCAATAGCTGTCCTGGAACGAGAACATCTCTTTTAGGAAAACATCCAGCCTTGATTTAAAAATGTCCAGTGATGGAGAACCCACCACCAATCCAATGGTAAATTGTTCCAATGGTTAATCACTTTCCCCATTACACATTTGTGCCTTGTTTCCCGTTTCTGAACATGCTTCTGGCACCCTGAGCACATGAAGCAAAGAGCTGTCAACTTAAAAGTTAGCCTTTCCTAATGGCACCAGTGTGTTCCTGAAACAGTCCATCAAGATTCATCTCTCAAAAAGTTCAGAAGTATTTCAGTAACCAGCATTCTCCTTGTTAACCCTGACATTTGAGTACCACCCAGGGGGCCAGTCAAGGTCCTGTGGCCTTGGGTGCTGTACAAAGAGCCAGTGCCTTTCACATGGAGATTACTATCAGTATTGCTCAAAAAACAGTTACCTTTTCCGTAACCGGTGTTCTTCGAGATGTGTTGCTCATGTCTAGTCCACAATAGGTGTGTGTGCTCGCCACATGCACCAGTGCCAGAAGTTTTTCCCCTAGCAGTACCTGTAGGGGGGGAGTGCCCCCCGCGACCCTGGAGTGGCATCTGCCTGGTGTGGTATAAGGGGAGCTGCGCACTCCCCCCACCCTCAGTTCCTTCTTGCCAGACAACTCCGGCAGAGGGGAAGGAGGGCGGGATGTGGAATAGACATGAGCAACACATCTCGAAGAACACCAGTTACAGAAAAGGTAACTGTCTTTTCTTCTTCAAGTGATTGTTCATGTGTATTTCACAATAGGTGACTCCGAGCTATATCTGTTGGAGGTGGGTAGGAGTTCACAAGTTCCCAGGATGGAGCACAGCCCTGCCAAACCCGGCGTCATTCCTGGTTTGGGGAACGATCGCATAGTGCGAGGTGGACGTGTGAACCGAAGACCACATGGCGGCCTTACAAATGTCCTGAATGGGGACGTGGGCCACGAAGGCAGCCGACGAGGCCTGCACCCAAGTCGAGTGTGCCCTCACAATGGGTGGCGGGGGAAACCCACCAGCTCATAACAGGAACGGATGCATGAAGTGATCCAATTGGACAGCCTCTGAGTGGAAATCGGCTGGCCCCTCGCACACCTAGCCGAGGCAATGAACAGTTGCGAGGACTTTCTGAACTGCTTAGTCAGCTCGAGGTAGAAAGCCAGAGCCCGCCGCACATAGAGCGTGTGGAGACGGCGCTCCTCACTGGACGCGTGAGGCTTGGGGCAGAGTACCGGTAGAAAAATGTCCTGACTCATGTGGTAGGCGGAGACCACTTTCGGGAGGAACGTGGGGTGTGGGCGGAGCTGGACCTCGTCCTTATGAAAGACCGTATATGGCGGCTCGGAGGTCAGGGCCCTGAGCTCCGAGACTTGCCTGGCCGACGTGATTGAAACCAGGAAGGCCACCTTCCACGAGAGGTGAGACCAGCAGCACGTGGCCAGTGGTTCAAACGAGGGCCCCGTGAGACTGGGGTCAGGGCTGGCTGACTCTGCCGTTCCCTATGGTTGACCGACTCGATCACCAAGGAGTTGGGTGCCGGGTGGGTATACAAGTACTTGTGCCCTTTAGTGGGTACAAAGTACTTACGTTCTGCCTTTTTAGAGATGGGGGACAATGAGGGCACAGGGTATTTGAAATCTTAGCCACCCCTTCATGGAGAGGCAAGGCCACCCTACCTGGTGCCGATGGGGGCAACACGTTAAACAGGGAGTCCGAGGGCTCCTCCATCTCCTCTACCTGGAGGTGTAGGCTCGCTGCCACCCTCTTTAAGAGTTCTTGGTGGGCCCTGGAGTCCTCCCGCGGGACATAAAGGGGTGGGGCCGCAATCGCCTGCTCCAGGCGGGGCGAAGAGGCCGGTGCGGTGCTCTGGGTGTCGGCCAGCACTGGAGGGTCCACCACCTGGTCAAACTCCAGGCACGGTGCCGAGGACGTATGTCCCACTGACTCCTTCCTCGGGGGTCTGGAGAGGGAGGCCAACAGTGCTTCCGAAGAGCCGGCCACCGAGCGAGCCCCCACTGGGGGCTGCGCCGGAGGCCATGGTGCCCACTGGTACCATTCGGCCGGCCACGACGCTCGGTGCCACTGCACCTGCTGTGGCACTGGCGGGGCCGGCTGTCCGGGTTGGATGGCCTGGCCCATCGAGGGATGGCTATGGATGGAGACCGGGCTGGTGTAGGATCCGCTGCTGTCCCTGGACTGGGAGGAGTGGCGGTGCTGGGATCTATGACGGCCATGGGACCGCGATCTTGACGTGGAGGACTGGTACCAACGGTAATAGCTGCTCCGCGAACGGCCTCGACGGGTGGACTTGCGACGGCGAGACGCCAGCAACTGACGCCCGGGGCTGCGATGTCTTGGCGGAGACTTGGAGTGGGAGTCCGAGCGGGAATGGCGTTGACAACTGTGCCGTGACCAACTGCGGTACCCTCTCCGAGACGAGGACTGACAGCGACACCTGCCATGGTCCTGTTGATATTCGCTCCTTGAGGACGAGCGGTGCCATGAGTCACAGACGGACGGAACCCAGCCAGACAGTCTGGTCGGCGTCAAGGGCGATCCACCTGGACTCTGCCCCAAGCGGTCGCTGGGCGGTGATCAGTGTTGGGAACATTCCCTCGACCGAGACTGGTACTGGGCCGGAGGTGGCTGTGGAGATCCCAGCGGCGGCTTGCCTCTGGAGTGCGGGGCCGACATTGGCGGCGCTCCTGGCACCGGCATGGACATGACGTCCTGGGCCGCCTGGAGGGCTTCGGGCATGGATGGCATCCGGACAGCCGGAGAGGCCTGTTCCGAAGGGGCCGGGCTACTCCGCTCAGCTTGAGTTGGAGGCCTGGGGCCCGATGGGGATCAAGGACTGCCCAACATGGGCCTAGCCTCTGTCCCAGATTTCCCTCAGTGCCGCTGCGAAGAGGGAGTCTTCTTGGTCCTCCTGACGTGCCCCGTGGACGGGGAGCAGTGCCGACCAGAGGGTCGCTGAGTACTGATGGGTGCCGGGTACCAGTTTGGAACGGCGTGCCGGGGTTGGGGTCAGCGCCGACTCCATCAGGATGGCCCAGAGCCTAATGTCCCTTTCTCTTTTGGTCCGAAGCTTAAACGACTTGCAAATCTTGCACCTTTCACTGATATTGGGTTTCTCCCAAGCAGCACAAACAATCTGCGTGCGGGTCGCTCCTTGGCATAGAACGCCGACAAGAACCGCACGACTTTAACCCCAGGGCATGGGGCATGCCCCGGCCTGGGCTCACTGACTAACTAAACTAACTGAACAGCTAACTAACTCGGGTACTAATGCTGAACGAACGAACAGTTCTGGGGACAAGCTACAGCAAAGCTGGAGCAGAGCACTTCCAACACACCTTCACTGGTGGCAAGAAGGAACTGAGGGTGGGGGAGTGCGCAGCTCCCCTTATACCGTGCCAGGCAGTCGCGGGGGGCGCTCCCCCCATGGGTACTGCTAGGGGAAATACTTCCGGCACTGGTGTACGTGGCGAGCACGCACACCTATTGTGGAATACACATGAGCAATCACTCGAAGAACCATACAAACTCCTGATCTCCCATCACTTGGTTCCAGCAACTTTCCCTCCCTAGTGTCTGCCAACATCCCAGCCAAGAGATCCCCGGACTCTCACAAGAGCACTCCGCACACATAAGGGTATGTCAACACTGGGGCAGCCAGATTCGGGCTCGCTCTGCTTGAACTAATGTGGTAAAAATACCAGTATGGACGTCGCAGCTTGGGCTCTCAAGACCATGCCCAGGTCCCGCGGGTCTAAGTGCTAGGAGCTAGTTGGAGTTTCTGCCCGAGCCGCAACGTTCCCCCAGCTATTTTTAGCATGCTAGCTCGAGCCCCACTGGTGCGTGCCTGTCTACCCGCGCTGCAATGCTCACTGCCGGCTGCAGTGCCGGACCATCCTGCCACCACAATGCAAACTGTGGCTGCTGCTCCTACACATTGGGTTCTGCTCCTGCACGCTTCTGAATTGCAACGCGTTGTGCCCCACAGCCGGATCCCCTGGCCACGAACCCAGGCAGGTATTTCAATGCAGAGACAGGGCTTACAAATTCTGTCCCAGCAAGCCAGGGCAGAGCTGAAAGCGACTGTGTGCAGGGTGGTGCCAGTGAGGCTGATAAGAAGGGGGAAGCAGACAGGGGTTTGCCAGCAGGGTGGGTGGCTGCATTCAACGTGAAAGACTGCATAGAGCTGTGTTCACTTCTAGGGCTGGCCAAGAGATTTCCCAGTGCTGCTGACTACAACAGCGTATTGTCCTAGAGCCGTTTGCAGCTGGGAATGTTACAAGGAAGGAATGCCAGAAAATTTGGGATGTGATGCAACCATTTTGCCCCTGAGCTGGTACCGTGAACGGAACAGCTGCTGAAACTCCCCACAATCTCGTAGGAAGGCTGATAAACCCTGTGCCAGAGGCTGGATTGTCTTTGAAACAACTAGAGTCTCCCTGAGCCTATGGGATCCACGTGTGTCCCATGCAGAGCGCTCGGGAACGTAGCATTGCCCTCCCCTGCCTAAGCGTAAATGATCAATCCCTTAAAACCCCTAAAGCAACAGGCGAAAAAACAAAACAACTTTTCACTCAGGACGAAGAGCGATGGGAAGAGTCAAGCCCGTGGTTAGAAGCTGCCGAGGGATGCAGCAGTTACTCCTACACGTGTAAGATATCAAGGTGACAGCAGTTCTTCTCCCTTTGGAAAACACTGGCCCTGATCCTCCTCTCTCCCGCAACACTTTACACCAATGTAAACCCTCGGGGGCCAGTTCCCAGTTACTCCATTTCGACCATGGGGCAGGAACAGAGGACTGGGGGGTCTCCGCCACCTTTATACTGCCTATATTCTGAGACCATGCAGAGACCTGCCTGGTGCCCAGTGAAAGTTAGAGCAGCCTCAGAGTTATATTCCACTCCTCACAGCCCCTTGTGGCCGCAACTCCCATGCTGCCACTGACAGGCTCCGAAACCAGACGGCAAAAAGTTTGTAATTTAAAACACTCATGAGTTTGGGGGCTCAACTCCGGCTCCCTGAACGCCTCTGGCCGACTGTAGTGAAATGTCCCTGTTGCTTCTGGAACCCAGACACTGGAGCATCACACTGGCATGTAACACTAACCAGACACTGAACCCAGCAGAAAGAGATGCTGACATCAACATCGACTCCTTAAGCTCGGTGCATAGCCTTAGGAAACCATGTAAACGGGTCACAGGAAACGCGCTCTCTGATCGCTGTCTAAGGCCCAGATCCTCACTGCAGGACTGGGACCAGCTCCACACCGGCACTGCCAGCTCTTCCTCCCTCTCTTAAAGCACAACTTGTTTTAATCAGACAGTCTCTTTAAATATGCGTTATACAGTACACAGAGATCTCCCTCCTGACCTGCAGAGCATCAGAAACAGGCAGCACGGAGTTCTTAGGAATATTAAGTAAAGAAGTAATGTAGTAATTTGAGTGTGAAGAAAAACTTGAAATTCTATTTACTCAAAGCTAAGATATATTGGCGTGTAGAGACACTAGTTGGCTTTATGTGGCACTTTTCATGTCCTAGCAAAGGAACGAGACAGCAGTAGTGGAGCGACTGCCTAGCTGAAAGCAGCAGCCTTTCCATGCTCAGTCGTCGCTCTCACGCAGCCTCGGATGTTAGATCTGTTTTCCAAGCTCTCCATTGTGTGTGAACAGGACCCAAAAGGAGGGACTCCATAAGAACGGCCACACTGCGTCAGACCAAAGGTCTTCCAACAGTGGCCAGTGCCAGATGCCCCAGAGTGAATTAACAGAACAGGGAATCATCAAGTGATCCATCCCATCGCCCATTCCCAGCTCCTGGCAAACAGAGGCTAGGGACACCATCCCTGCCCATCCTGGCTAATAGCCATTGATGGGCCTATCCTCCATCAACTTATCTAATTCTTTTTTGAACCCAGTTATACTTTTGGCCTTCACAACATCCTCTGGCAAAGAGTTCCACAGGTTGTCTGTGCGTTGTGTGAAAAAATACTTCCTTTTATTAGGTTTTTCAACCTGCTGCCTATTCATTTCATTTGGTGATCCCTACTTCTTGTGTTACGTGAAGGAATAAATAAAAACTTCCTTATTCACTTTCTCCACACCACTCATGATTTTATAGATCCCTATCATATCCCCTTAGTCTGTTTTCCAAGCTGAACACTACCAATTTTTTAAATCTTTCCTCATGTGGAAGCTGTTCCATCCCCCTACTCATTTTAATTGCCCTTCTCACTTCACACAAGGGAAGGGGGAGCTTGAATTGATATGGGGGGAGGGTCTTGTCATGAACACACACAAAAACTTTCCTACAACCTTGGCTTTGGGGCTCCGCATCTCCATCATTGATAATTACAACAGCAAACAACGACACCAACAGAAGACTCATAACATTGGGTCTAAAATAAATGAAGTCCCTCTGTACGACGTACAGTTGAGAAATACGGCAGCTGCTGCTTTACAAGGAGGTGTGAAGCCACAACAAGGAGGTCACTTCCTCACTCTTGGCAAACAACTCGATTTTAGAGTGCCACCCAAACATTCACAAGAGAGCAGTCCAGCTGACAAGCTGTTATAAGCCACAGGGAAAGAGAACGGCTTTCTCTGCTCATTGCAGTTTTAGGCCAAGGAACAAAGTTTCTATGAACAGAAGCCATCAGCTGGGTTGAAATGCCAGGTTCAGGTGTCAGGATGAGGAGCCACCTCTTCCAGTCTACAGTAAAAACACACACATCTAAGGGGTTACACTCGCCGTGCACTCTGCAAGGACTGGAATGAATGTTAGTCAATCCGGTACATTTTGATCCTAACCATCAACCTTTGGAAATTATTGATCATACAATCAAGATAAATATTTGCGACTACAGAGAGCCCAGGAGAGTGGAGGCATGCTACCTTGTGGGGCAATGTTTGAACCCACTTTAAATACACCTAAAACTTTTCACAAATCTCTATTGAAAAGAGCCAAAAATATTCCCAGAGCAGCGATGCCAGGTGGCAGGGCCTTTCCCGGACTTGGCCTGAGCACTCAGCAAATGGAACAGCTTTGAAGAGAAGGAAAGGACGAACCATTCCTGACATCAGCAACGCTGTGACCTGGAATCGCCACACACTGCATCGAAGATGGCAAAGCAGCTCAGTGCTGCGTGAGACAGGGCATCAAACACCACGGGGCTCTTCACGGAGGCCAGAGTCCCACAGCAGCAAGCTGCTGTTAACGAATACATGCCGAGAGAAAAGAAAGGGGAGCGGCAGCAGCACAGAACTAACATGGGATGTAAGAAGGTGTGAAATCCAGCACTACTGGCAACCCCAATCCTTCAAAAATCGTGAGTCAGGCCTCAAAAAACAGGAGGTTGACTTAAAAATCATGAAATTTTTATAAAAATCACAAACACTCGGTTCTCTAAATTTGTCTCCCGGCTTCTGAGCCCTCAGGGCACACTCCGGTCACCTTTACAGACCTCTCTGCCAGCACAAGGGCTAGAAGCTTATTTTATTGTTTTAATGAGAGCAGAGATCAGTTCTCACCTAGTCACTTGACTCCCGGAGCTGGGGCTTTAAGGAAGAGATTGAATACCAGGAGTTGGCACTGCTTAAGCACATTCCCCGGACTCTCTCACCCC
Source organism: Trachemys scripta elegans (assembly GCF_013100865.1). NCBI lineage: Eukaryota > Metazoa > Chordata > Testudines > Emydidae > Trachemys > Trachemys scripta. Next base: position 62,376,104 of record NC_048308.1, on the reverse strand, counting down.
CATTAATTGATTTTCCTAGACATCCAATTCCTGGGACCCTTTGGCAGGTAAGTTACACCCTGTGGGAACCCCAGTGGGGCGTAAAGGTTCACCAGGCCGCAGGATTCAAACCCCAGGGCACCGTACCTTTGTAGGTCTGAACTGGAGCTTCACTGAATGCTGGAACATCCTGGGGCAGTCCACGGACCTTACAAACCGCAACAATTGCAGCTACTCTGCAGCTGAATATTGTGTGCCAGTGTGGTCTCACAGCAGTCACACTAAACTCCTTGACATCAACTCAATGATGCAATGAATATAGTGTCAGGGACGCTCAAATAAATCAACTCCAGTCAACTGGCTCCCGGTTCTACTGCACATCCAGCCTCCGCAGATTAGAAGAGCTGCTCAGACATCTCGCTTTCCATGCAAGCATGTCAGTGCAAACGCAAGAATCCCGCTGCACGATGACCTGCAGAACCTGCCAAAAACGAGACTAAAATCCCGCAGCCCCCTATGGAACCGCAGCGAGACCCTCACACCCAGCTTCGATGCGGAGGCTCAATGGAGAGTCACATGGAGCATTTCGACCGCTCAAAACAAACAGCTCGTTGTTGACCCTGCCAAGGACCCACCACCGGGTTTTGTGTCGGAAAGACGGATGCAGATTGAATGGCAGCAGGTCAGCCCCTGGGAGATGTGGACAAACCCTCTTTAAATGGAAAATGAGGCAAACACCTGCATGTGACTGTAGTCACCAGGCACAAACCACAGAGCACATCATATCGGAGTGTCCCCTTCATTCTTTTGCCGGGGGTGTGAAGGACATTCACCAGCTCACTGCTGCGGCAACGTGCTAGCTAGCAAACTCAGGTGTAAATTTGTAGTTGTTGCTACGCCCCAAGCCATAGGAAAGAGGACAACGGACGGCTCCAGGAGGGCTGCCTCACCAACCACACCCCTGGGTCTAAACTGCAATTCCAGAGCAGAGTGCAGCTCCACTTATCACTGCAGGGGTTCCTGCTGAGGAGTGCTCACCCGCTCCTCCGCCTTCTCTCACGCCCTGGCTTAGCAGGGCACCGGAATTACAGACCTTGGAGGACGTGCTTTTCAGAGACAGCCCCGCCCGTTGCACGCAGCAGGTAGTGCTCCCTGCTGGCACAGCTATAGGCAGCCTGGGGATGCCGCTGTATGTGGTGGAGGAGGAAGCGGATTTGTGGCTCCCTGACCCAGGACTGCTCCGGCTGCCTTGGCTCCCCCAAGCTGGGCAGCATGGAAGCGTGTTAGCACTATGGCCATGCCCCCATCACACCCCTGCACTGGAGTCATCCCCAGCTGTTCTCTCCGGTTGGCTGGTACCTTTGCACTGCTGGAGTGACCATGCGGCCAAGACAGGAGCCAGGATCAGGCTCTGCTGCCTTCAGCCACTCACGGGAGAATCCCTCCCCATTCTGTGCCAGGGAGCTGGTCCTACATCTGTCTGCTTGGAGGCACAGGGTCAGCCCCAGAGCTGCAGGGTGCGTGGGGCAGCTGGCGTCCTGCTGCCCAGTTTGATTTGTAAACTGCTCGATCCGTGCCTTGGGTTGATATACCTTCTGTACACCTTCGCTTTCTGAGAGACCCCTGCCCAGGAGAGCTGTGCCTAGACACGCTAACAGAGCCACTCATGCTCAGACACACAGAGAGAAGGAAGGATCAAAGGACTCATGCCTTCCACAGGTTCAAAGAGCCCCGATACCTGGCAAACTAGAGAAAGAAAACAAAGCTGTTGTGTATCTAGAGAAAACAACCAATGAACCTAATTAAATATGCAATTTAGAAATTAACCCATCCTAGTGGGCTGGGTTACCGGGCATGGTAAAATACAGCAAAACGGGGCAAACTTTACACAGCCTCTCCCATCTGCATGGAACGCCAGAGAAGGGGAGGAATGGGACAAGTTAGGTACCCTGCTGGGAGACAGAAGTCCAAACCCCTCTCTTTCTGCAGTATCCCCATACACTCCTGTGGAAATCCCCAGGCCATAGCAAATCCTAACTTCAGGCATGTAGCAGGAGCAGCTGAACTGTTAAAAAAAAAAATCAAACTACACAAATACCCCATTGCCCTTTAAACACCCTAAGCAACGTGAAAATCCAGAGAATGTTCTATAAACTTAGCTTTTCCCTAAATACAAAATGGTGAGTCAGCTGCCTGGCTTTGTCCCTGCTCATAGCCCCATGCCAACAACAGCTTCCCCAGCTCGCTTTTCTTTTTTTGGACTATTAGCCTGGGAACTTTTAGCTGTGCAGGCCAATACGCCCTTGTATGTAGGAGTTGAATGACCGACAGCATTCCTGAGAATATTTAACGTGCACCCTTGAGGGACAGCCTAAAACAGTAACTCTTCAGTGTCGGGGGCAGTTATTAATGAAAGGTCAAAGCCAGTAGGGAGCCATTCTTACATCCATAAGAGTATCCCAATTGTCGCTGCCCTCTCCTCCTTCCCGCTGGTCAAACAGACCATCTGCTTCAAGGCATTCTGGGGGCACTTTATACTTGCTGATTGGAATCCCCAACATAAAGAATTACATTGTTTAAAATGGGCCTTCAAAGTCAGTGCAATTAAGCTATATTGACCTTAACTAACTCCACAGACATGACCAAACTAAGGGGAATAAGGAACCTCCACACACATGCAGCTCCAAGACAGCTGGCCAGGCCTGTCTGGGATAGTCAGATGTTCTGTTCAAATTAATTGGTGTTGTGGTGAAAACATCCAGCAGGCCACATCAGCAGTTCCAACCACAGCGAAAAGTTGATCCATGTCTCCTAAAAATATTCACCTCACAGTCATTCTAAACACTGATGAAAGCACCCTGTGGTACTTCATTTCTAGGAATTCCTGTTCTCCCGGGCAGGCACGTACAGAATGTACACTGCTCTGATTGGTGTTTCTAGTCCTTAACAGCCCCTGTACAGTTTGCGTGTGCGCACAGACACACACTTTTTTTGGTTGACTTATATTAAACAAAATGCTGCCCCTGTTGCCCCAACAATGAGAACCAAATATTTGCTAATGTGTAAATAATTAACCACAACAAAAGGAACTCACTCAGCTATCCTGTGAAACACCTTAGGGTATCCAAAAAGAAATGTAAGCAAAGCTTAGTGCAGATGTGGTCACGGCCCCTGTACTAAGAGTACAACATTTACAGGGGAAAGGAGAAACATAGCGGAGTTTGGTTCATAGCCTCCAGTAATTTAGCATCCTGTCTCTGGACAGTTACTGGGGCCTCACGGAAAGCTGAGCTACCCAGTTCAGTACTCTCCACCCCTCTTATTGCAAGGACTAGCCCTGGCTCGGTCTAGCCACCCAACGAGGCAGGCCAGCATCCTGTACTTCCTCCACAGAGACCTGGGTTCTTCATCACCCGGAGTCTCTGTGACATGTTCTGGCCTGTGCTAACCGGGAGTTAGACTAGACGGGGCGGGGGGGGGGGGGGGGGACAAACTTTTTGGGCCGAGGGCTACATCTGGGTGGGGAAATTGTATGCAGAGCCGGGGCAGGGATTGGGGTGCGTGAGGGAGTGCAGGGTGTGGGAGGGGGTGCGGTGTGCAGGAAGGGGCTCAGGGCAAGGGATTGGGGCAGAGGAGGGGTGTGGGGTGTATAAGGGGGCTCAGGGAAGGGGGTTGGGGTGGAGGAGGGGTGCGGAGTGCAGGAGGGGGCTCAGGGCAGGGGTGCAGGCTGTGGCAGAGGGCTCAGGGCAGGGGGTTGGGGGGCAGGGGGGGGGGGGGGGGCGTGGGGCAGGGAGGTGGGGGGGCAGGGGGCAGGCTCTGGCCTGGCACCGCTTACCTAAAGCGGCTCTGGGGTGGCAGCGGAGGGCACCGGGGCGAGGGCGGGCTTTCTGCCTGCCTGCCCTGTCCCCGCGCCGCTCCAGGAAGCGCTGCGGCCCCTGCAGGGGGGCGGGGGGGAGCGCGGAGGGCTCTGTGTACGCTGCCCTTGCTGTGCCTCCAGGTACCTCCCCCGAAGCTCTCATTGGCCGCGGTTCCCCATTCCCAGCCAATGGGAGCTGCAGGGGGGCGGTGCCTGGAGGCAAGAGCAACGCACATGGAGCCCTCTGCTCCCCTGCCTGGGAGCCGCTTCTGAGAGCGGCGCCAGGCCCGCGGCACCACGGGGGGCAATCCCATGGGCCGAAATCCAAAGCCCTGAGGGGCCGGATCCGGACCACGGGCCGTAGTTTGCCCACCCCTGGACTAGACAATCACGATGGCTCCTTCTGAACTTAAAGCCTGTGAGTCTGTGAACTCATGGCGAGCTAAGTTCCCTCTAAGCTGCGCGGCCGCATGGCAGCCTATTAAGCGCCGCACAGGCGAGGCAGGGAGAGATGCCTCTCCCCCAGCCCCAGGCCTGCCGCGGCCAGGGGAGAGGCGCTGATCCTGGGCCCCAGCCCCGGAGCTGCCACGGGGAGAGGGAGCTGGAGAGAATCCTCTCTCCCTGCCATAGCCCTGGGGCAGCCTGCACCCCAAGCCCTTCATCCCCGGCCCCACCCCCAGCTGGAGCCCTGACCTCCCTGCCCCCCAACACTCTGCTCCAGCCCTGAGCCCCCACCACATGAATTTATGCTATGTGCACCAATATGGAGGTGATGTGTCACACAGAGTCATGTCACACCTCACCTCCATATTGGTGCACATAACAAAATTCATTCCGCACATGGGTGGGAAAACTGGAGGGAACACGGATGACGAGAGGTCCCTTCTTCTGCAAGGGACCACTGGGAAGGAAGGCATCACTGCGGGAGAGGAGGGTGGAAGAATCTGCTCCTTATTAATGTAAGAACATGAGAAAAAAATCTGACACAGCCCCCGAGTGGCTGCTGAACAGAATGTCTATCCCCAGGAGCTGCTCGAACATCAGAGCGGTGCCCAGGCTATGTACGTCCAGCAGAATGCACAAGTCCTGCCATACACACAGCGCCAGGAACAGCTCTACTCAGCGGAAGCAGAATACGTCAGGAGGATGCAGCACTACCTAGAGAAGCGTGGGAAGCCATCAGCCAAGGACTCATCTACATAGCCTGAGGAATTGTTAACTTACTGCACAGAACACTGGCAAGCCCAGGGAGAGTTCAACAAATCCCACGGGTTGTGGCAGAGCGTGGGGGGGCATCCCTATTACATCCTCTGCCTCTTGGCTTCTCTCTGGCCTCAGGGATGTCAATGCACAGAAAAGACGGCTCAGGTAATTCCAGAGCTAGTGAAAAGCCAGTGCTCTCGGGCTGTGGGAACGGTACCCTGGTGCAGCATCTGAATTAGGTATAAGCCAGGCACCGGAACAGGGTCTGAACCTGGTTAGCTATGCGAGACATTCATGGGAATTTTTAATCTCCTCAAACAAAAATCCCTTTATTTCTAAAACCTCCTGCAATAGGAACGGAGGATGGGCCCTGCCTGGACTGCCCAGAAAGCAATGATGAATTGACGGCAATATTTATTTGAAAGAGCTGAACTCAGACAGACGTAGATGAAGAAATCTGCCCAAAGCCTTAGATGGAGAGGGTGGAACAGGACTCATTTGTTTAAAGTTTCACTCGGTGCTTTCCCATCAATGCCAGCTCCCAGGCTGTGCTTCCTCTGCCCCCAACGCTGCTCCTGCAAGGTCTAGATTCAAGATGCAGCCCGTGCTGCCGTGCCTCCCGCTCTCCCCCTCCCCCCCACACACTGTATACACACAGGGGGGAAGGGCCGGTAGATCTGTGGACAAATGTATCATTCTCGACTTTATACACTTTAGAAGTGTCCTCTTCACAGAGCAGATTGGTCCAAGGACTCTCCATCGCCCCGAGCACACCTGCTAGCAGACCAGTTCTGACCATCTGCAGATCCCACAGCCAGTGAACGTGGCGGAAGGGAGCCCAGCTCCAGAGCTGGGGCATGTTAATATAGTATTTTGAAGAGCTAGCACAATTAGTATTAATGTCAGACCTTTTTAGGGCTGGGAACCTGACACAGAACTCTCCTCTTTCACTAGTGTACTGTGAGAGACAGACAGAGAGAGCAATCTCTGGAAGGAACTTCATTCAGACCACGTAGTGCAGTGCCCAGGGGACACCCAGAGACAGGGAAGGTGGGAATGCCCCCAGCTCAGCAGTAGGGCATCAATACAGTGCATCGATCCTCAGGACCCAGCAACAAGACTGCACTAGCAAGGATAACAGCCCCAGAATGACAGAGGGACGGATCCGTGCTCCTGGCTGCACAAGTCAGTAGAAGGAGGGAAGGAAATTGGAAGGCAATGTTCAGGGCATCACCCACAGCCAGTGAAGAGACCCTGAGCACCACGGACGTATGGTGCCCCATCCCAGCATTGCGCCATCTTCCAAAGCCATGATAGACAAGCTGGAATCTCCAGAGAGAAAGCTGTCTCCAGCAGCAGACAGGTGATTTGAAATAGACCCAGCTCTTCGAGTCCCCCAACAAAAGTGCAAGGACACTAGGAAAACTGCCCCAACGCCCTGCTAGAACGCACGAGCCACAGATATGGCTCCAAGTACGTCATCAGCAGCAGAGTCGTTCCGTGATTTTGGACCCTTCGCTGGCAGCAGAGGAGAGAATAAGAACGTAAGAGCGGCCACACTGGGTCAGACCAATGGTCCATCTAACCCAGTATCCTGCCTTCTGACAGTGGCCAATGCCAGGTGCTGGATGGATTCCACTCCTCCTCTGCCCTCTGACCCAAAGCTAGAGGGGTTGTGGGGCTGGGCAGAGAGAGGGGGGAGGAGTCACTTGGCAACTGCCATTAACCTCCTTCAGCATCTGGCACGGAGCACAGGCCTCGCCAGCAGTGTGGTCTGGGCACCTGGGCTAGCAGGACTGGCCACAAGCCAGACCCAAGCTGGCAGAGCTCTAAAGAGAGCAGCGTCCCCCTGTGTAGACACACCAATGGAAGGAGAGGGCAGGGGACAGTTTGATGGAAGTCACTGCTTTACCCCCACAAAACCACAAAGTTGGCAAAGCAAGTACAGATTTAGCTTAAGATTACCTGGGGGAAGAAACAGAAAAATTGGTAAGAAACATTACCCCCATGATATTACCTGCAGACACATTTACAAACACACAAGAATACCCAGCATCCTCTGCAGGGAGAGAGTCACATGATATTGGGAGGCGCCCCTCTTTCAAATGAATCCAGCACAGATCTCTCACAGCCTCACAGAACCCCCAGCACGGTGGGGGCGTTATCGGAATAGAAGCATTGCACCCGGGGACCAGCAGCAAGCAGAAAAACCATTCCAGGTAGCGGTGGCACCGAGATGTCAGAAGCCCCTCCCACTCATGCAAAGCAGCCCAAATTTCCACGTCACTGCCATGATGGAAATAATTCGGTAATCTGAAATGCCTTATGCCCAGGTTGTTGCAATATGGCAGGTCGGCTGGGAAGGGCAAGCAGCGACCCGCTGGAAGTGTCAATCCAGGAAAGGAGGAAGCAAGCCCTGCGCTACCATTGTTATAAAGTTGCATAGTGTAGGTTAGTAAATCAAACTCAAGAGATTCAGAATTATTGGCAGAAAAAAATTCCACAGAATTAGTTGCATTCATATTAGAAACAGCATCAGTATGGTTCCTAGTTAAATCAGCCACCGCCATCCCAAAATGCATTATGGAAGGGTCAGTGCTTTGCACTGATTGGCTGCTGTTATTTTTAAGGCTGCGACGGGTACTATTCCCATAAGAGACCGATTGGTTTGAATGTGCAATATAATGGGATAGCCAGCTGTCTAAAGAACCTGCCAGCTGGGCTGGAATCCCGGCATGCACGCTGATATTGGTCTGCAGCTCCCACCAGTCCAGAACACTTGCTGTCGGTGAAACTCCTCCTCTCTTTTCTGAGGCCACTCCCCCGCCAGCCCTTGCTTGTGGGAGGACAGCACCTTCCTGATCCTCTGCAAAGATCTCACCACGGGCATCTCCACCTGGTGAAAACGAGAAAGAAGCACTACCTGGAAGAGCCGCTGCAGGCTTCTGTAAGAGCGCCTGAGTCCTGTTCCAGGCAGGCGGGGGCCCTGCTGGCGTGGGAAGTGAAGCCTCTGGCACCCTGGTCCCGATCAGGCTGTGGCCCTCCCCTGTCAAGTTGGCAGTCATGTTCCCACGGCCAGCCAGCCCCGTTGCAGAGCTTAGAGCAGCCAGGCTGGTGTGAGGGGTTGTCAGAGGAGCAGCGGCTGTGGGCTCCCCTGTGTTCCCGGTCCTCTGATCCCACAGCTGAACCAGGCTCCTGATGCCCTCTGCTACGTCCAGGATCTCAGCCCCCACTCCCGCGATGTTCTCCTCTTTGCCCTGGGGCATGGCAGGGGATGCCAGAGCGGGGACAGCGGTGTCCATGGCTGGTGCCTGCCTCGTGACTGAGAGCGTGCGCCATACTCGGTCCCCTGGTTGCGCGGTCGCCGGCACAGCAGCCTCTGTCGTGGTGGCCACAGGAGAGGTAAGCAGTTCCGCCGTCTGTCCCTCCGTAGCGGGGCTCTCTGTGGGGGGCAGGGTCGTTACCTTGGGGGTTTTTTGGCTCCCCCAGAGCCAGCCAAGAAACTGTGCCTCCGCCAAGGAGCAGCAGCAGGTTAGCAAGAGCAGGAGACACAGATGCTGCTCCACTGGAGCCATGAAAAATCCAGTTCCAGGAAAAGTGTCCTGCAGCAGACCAGCATCCAGGGGAGCTCACATTGATCTGTCCTCTGCAGCTCCTCGAAGCATGCACAAAAACGCAGGGAGGCGTGGCTAGCCAGAGCCCCTGCCAAGCCCTGCTCCCAACCAGCCAGCCTCTCCTATTCCACGCCCTCCTTCCCCGACAGGGCAATGCTCCCTCTGGGAACCTGGGGCTGGCTTCTGAGCATACCTGGAGTTTTATCCTTTGCCCAAACCCTTCTGCAGCTCCTCCCTGGGAGCCAGCAGCACTGCACCCTTGTGCCACACTCCGGAGACGCATTCTGCCATTTACTTCTCAGCCACACCACTAGCCATGGACCTTTAACTCCTTCCTGCCCACAGCTTAGCATGTCCAGAGACGTCTGCCCCTTCCTGGCCGCATGCCTGTGTTTTAGTAGCTGTTCTCCTGTAATTAGACGTGAGAAAAACTCCAGAGCATGCAGGCTGCTTGTCAGACATGCAGAGGGAGCAGGCATGGGAGCTGTGGCAAAGAATTCACAACCTTCATTTTGTCAGGCCCTGTGGTTTGTGACAGTGCTGCTGTCAGAGAAAGCGGAGCGATGATTTGCAGTCAGTCACTTCACCCCCTGGGCTCCATCTTTCCTCACACAGCCCAACTGGCAGCCTCCCCACTCCTTTCCTTCCTCTCCCTCTCATGAGCCTGGCTTCTACAGCAGGTATTTGCTCTTGTAACTGTGGAGATGAGGCATTTCCTGGGTTTCCTTCTCCCCTCAGCTCGGCGGGGCAGCTGCACCTGACGGGGTCGGCCCAGAGACTGCGCTGGACCCAGAGACTGGGTGAACTGGGCTGGACACAAGTGCCTTCACATACTAGCTCCACATGCTGCCTTTTTGACAGGAATGTCATGCTGAGGAACACCACATTGGTGAGAACGGGTAACAAACCATGCAGAGCAACACATGCATGAAACGGTCATTCCACATTTCCCCTGCACGTTCTCCTAGATCATTGCAGCAGCCTAAGCCATCCCCCTCACCCACGCAATTCCCTGGCTAAGCAACAGCCAAAGCCTTGCTGTGTAGGACAGGAGGCAAGACTTCTCTCCCTTAGCCTAGGGCTGACAGTGCTGCCCCGAAGGACCCTCCCACTTCGTAGCCTGAGGAACAAGAAGCCCAGAAGCAAGACAAGAAGCATTCTAACCCACTCATCCCATCCTGTAGGACAGTGCGAAGGGCTTTGATGCAAAGCGCGCAGGAGTCAATGAGAGCCCTTCCAGGGACTGCGATGGACTCTGCGTCAGTTGGCGAATGGATAGTCCTCAGTAATTCACAGATGATTAGAGTACAGGGCCAGGACAAACCAGTACACCCCTCATGTACGGCACAGTGGCTTTCATCCCGTAATTCCTGCATTTTGTGAGGATCCCCTACATATCTGGGAGGATGGTGTTCCCTCCTCCACCCCGCCATGCTCAAGGGACTCTTCTCCCTAGGTTAACCAGACCCCCCTGGATCTCCAGCCGATTTGCTCTTGGGGCTTCCCAGAGACTAACTTCTTAGACAGGACTCTGCAGCGGAGGGGAAATCCTTCATTCCAGACATGCTTTGCGTAATCTGTCAGATCGGAATCAGCATCCTCAGAATTTAGTAAACCAATTACCTGGAAATTCCTTTTCCAATGAGCTCAATATGCTTAATGCCGTGTAATCAGCCTTGTAGAGGAGATTCCTCCACAGAGTGCATTATGAGCCTGAGTGCACAATACGGTCTAGTAATCACACCATTTCCTGAGCTCCCTTCACTCCCCTCTTGGTTCAGATCTCGCCAAACACTAGCAGGGCTTTGCAGTGCCGACTCGCACGGCAGATACCAACACGCGGACACAGCAAGGGTTTTCACACCCAAAAGAAGGAATGTAGGTGATGGTCTGGTTCGCCCTCTATCCCCACCCAGCACTGCAGAGACCCTCCAATACCTGGACACTACAGCAACAGTGGGGAGGGCTATTAATCGCCAGCATCAAGTTCCCTGTCAAACCAGTAACAGTGCAAACACAGGTCTTCATCTGCCTTAGAAAGGCAAAGAATTCACAACCATCATTTTGTCAGGCCATGTGGTTTATGTCAAGGAATGGGCCGTGGGCTACTGTATACAAGGGGAAGGCCAAGCGAGCACCTACCCAGACCAAGAACAAGCAGCCACAAGGGAGACGAACAGGACACACATATCTTGGACTTTGCTGGTGCCTGCGGGCAAGGATGATACGCAGTTGGGAGTGGGGCGATGCAGAAGCTGGTCACACCAACGTGAAGAGACGCTTGAGAACCCTTTACACAATGCAGCCTGGCAGACACCTCTCCCCCAATAATCACGGCCCCAGTTTCATCACTAACTCAGCGAGAGACTCGCCCATCTGAGCTGCAGTGGATCATGCAGCTTCTCCTTCACCATTTCTCTCTTCTTCATACAGCAGATCCCAGACACGCAGCAGCCTCCATTTTAAATTGCCGTGCACACTCCCTTTGCAGTGGCCAGTTCTTCCCAACGTGGAATGGCTGTGCATGGCACAAGGGCTCCTTTTCTCTGGTGTATTTCCCATTCTCCCAGGTCTTGAGACCCACGTACCCATTTAGATCCATCCAGGGTCAGCCCAGGGTACAACACTGCCCGTTCCCAGGAACTCGGTCGCTCCTGATGACATCCCAAAATTGTCTGCCATGTTCCAGAACTATTTTTGTAGGCAGCAGGGTCTGGATTCTCACGCAGCTCTGCCCCTGATTTCCCTTTTCCAGGCCCTCCACGTACCCAGTGCTTCAGTGCACGCAGTCCCCTCCTCTGCTGCTCTGGATACAGTCCTGCTCCCCCTTGCCACTGCATTAGAAATTAATCAGGTTACAAGGGAACAGCCCCCATTGTTAACAACAAACTGAGCTGTCTGTGAAGGACATACAGGGCAGGTAACTACCCTGCTTAAGAAATTAAGGGGACTTCCTACTCAAATGGCAATTTCCTTGTAAACAGCGTAGCCACGCTCCCTGGTAGGTATTGACCGTCTAACGAGGTACGAGTAACTCTTCCCTGTCTGGTATGCAGGGTGCGACAAAGTGGGAATGTTCTTAATGTTTTCTCTGAATACTCAGCTCCTCCTATGCCTTTCTTAAGTATCTAGGTGGTAGGATAAGGGGGTGTGATTGTTGTAGACCCCTAGAGGGCAGGGGCGTGCAGGGATCTGCACAGAGAACGGCCAACACCTTGTCTCCTGAGGGCCTGGGTCCCTCCCCTGCAAAGGTGCCAACTGAAGGTGTTGGAGAACAAAGATCAGGTGGCTTCCTGGCCTGGGAAAAAGACAAAGGCCAAGAGGGGCTGGAGGGGTTTTCCGTCTGGAGCTGGCTGGGGAAATGGAGGGAGGCCCAGACGGGGCTCTGGGCTCCCTGCCCGCAAGGTGGACTTGACTCAGGGGTCCTGGTCTCTGTACCTACAAGCTCTGGTTTAGACCGTGTTCCTGTCGTCTAATAAACCTTCTGTTTTACTGGCTGGCTGAGAGTCACGTCTGACTGCGGAGTTGGGGTGCAGGGCCCTCTCGCTTTCCCAGGAGCCCCGTCTGGGCGGACTCGCTGTGGGAAGCGCACAGTGCCGAAGGGGATGCTGAATGCTCCGAGGTCAGACCCAGGAAGGCCGAAGCTGTGTAAGCTTCTTGCCCTGGAGACAGTCTGCTCCCAAAGAGGAGGCTCCCCCAGAGTCCTGACTGGCTTCGTAGGGAGCTGTTCCAGAGCATCGCCCGGTGAGTCCGTGACACAGGGACAGCCCTTGGCATACTCCAGGGACAGGGTCCAACCGGGGAATGGGCTTGCACAATGACAAGCAAGTGTCCATGAGGCTCTCCCTCGGGAGAGGTCCTTTCCGCCAGAGGCAGGCAGCCTGAGAAGCCCTAGTGTTTTGGGAGCCTCCAGGATAAAGAGATAGGATATGGCCAGCAGCACTTCCGAGCGCTCCTGTGAAGCCGGACCAGCAGCTTCACTCAAACGAGCCCCGTATTGACTAAAGGAAGCATTCAATCCCTTACCAGCAAGTGCCCTTGATAGTCAGAGATTCAGGCCCACAGTCTCACGTATGATTTACTCCAAAGCAGAGCTTGCCACGGGAGAAGCTTGCACACTTCGTATGTCTATAATTTATCCAGTTTCAATTTTCAAAATGGTGAGCAATGGGCTGAAGATGCATGTGGCACCCAAGAGAGAGGAAACCACAGAAAATCTTCTCTAGTCCCCCGGAGGAGGAACTGCTTACACCATCCAAGTAAGGGTCAGCGTTCTCCTCCCTGTCGTTCACAAGGAAGACCTCTGGGTACAGCGTTGGTTGCTACGAAAGGAAGCACACCCACCTGGACTCCTCTCGGACTAACCGTCACAACAACGAAGAGCCTCCGGTCCTCACGGGTCTGTGTACAGTGCAATCCGGAGGTGCGACGGCAGCACCCGCAGACATAACTGTGCTAGCTTTGGTCGAGCTCACTTGCTGAGAATAGCAGTGTAGCCTAGTTGCGGGAGTACAATCTGGCCCAGCACGACTAGCCCTCACCGCCACGGCTAGCAAGCCAATGCAAACAACGCTAGCTCAGGCACGCCTGCACCTGCCATGATCACATCTTAGACATACCCTACGCCGCGCGGTTATAGCAGCTATGTACCGTTCCGGGGTGGCTGACAGAATAGGAGATTGCCCAAGAATTCCGTGTTTCCTTTAGCTGGCAAAAGAATCAATGTTCTTTCCTTCAAGTCTCAATTATTTTCACTATGTTTAAAATTATCTATTTTATTTTTATACTTGTAAAAAATAAACAATTCAAAGAAAGATACATGCCTTAAAGCAAACCGCTGCAGTTGCACTGCTGTCCTCTATGGCTGTCCCCACCTAATCCCCTCCTTCATGCCATAGCTACACCTATGTGCTTCTCTTTCTACACTCCGAGGAGCAACTTTGCTCTGAATGGCACTACCCACAGTGTGTAAAGCCAACCAGGTGTGTAAGTCCTTACAGGACTGAAACAGACAGCAAGGTCTGTGGGATAGGGCCTGTGTTCTCTATGAACCCAAACACACCTGAGTGCTATAAAATAATAAATTGTAATATCCTAAATACGAGCAGTCCATTCTAGATTTCTACGAATATCAATTTTCCTCCATTTGGCTACAAAAAAGTACGAGAGATCAATTTAAAAATTAAATGTACATTTGCTATAGCTTAACGCATGCTTTTGGCAACACTCCAAAAATACTTCCAGGGACAGAATATACTAGTTTACTCCGATAAGACATATTTTCCACTGTATTTTTAAAATGTAGTTTGAATAAGTTTGCTAATTAAAATATTAGTTGACATAGTAACAATGCCATATTTATGCTTTGTTTGAAAAGGAACTGATGTGATGTCACTTCTAGAATATTTTTTGTAACAGATACATCAAACCATGAAAATAGGCTACAACTAATTGAATACAGAATGCATTTGTCTTTTTCTTTCTATAATGTTTCCATATTCACCATTTACCCTTGTCAGACTACACTAGAAAAGTAGCACACTGCTAGGCTCATTTGAGATCTTGACAAACAAATATAAAGATCAAGGAAATGAATTCTTCAAACTTTTAAAATAACTCGAGTGAAATAATATTGTTTAAAAACAAATGCTTAGATATTTCGATCCACAAGTTTCTTCTTTCTATCAGATGACAACAGAGTTTTGTTGCAGTCACCTTCTGACGGTGCATCTGCATTCCCTCTCCACCACAGCCAACGCACTGTGTTATCTGAAAGTGCAGCGTAGCTATCGCATTCTTACACATGAAACCAAAAGGGAACAAACCCGTGACACAATCTGCTAGATATTTTGTACTACATATGTCTGAGCTTCAGCAGGGATGCCAGTACTAAATCACTGCATTTTAGCCATCTCTCTGCTTTCTTTTAGGAGTCTTTTGGTTTGGTTTGGTTTAAATCGGAACCTATTCTCCATACAGTAACTCCTCACTTAAAAGTCGTCCCAGTTAATGTTGCTTCGTTGTTCCGTTGCTGATCAATTAGGGAACATGGTTGTTTAAAGTTGTGCAATGCTCCCTTCTTACGTTGTTTGGCAGCCACCTGCTTTGTCCACCGCTTGCAGGAAGAGCAGCCCGTTGCAGCTAGCTGGTGGGGGCTTGGAACCAGGGTGGACCGGCAGCCCCCCATCAGCTCCCCGCTCCCCTAAGTTTCCTGTGTAGCAGCCGCCCAGCAGCCGATCAATTGCTGGGCAGTTCAGCTGTCCCTCCTCCCACTGCCATGTGCTGCTCCTGCCCTCTGCCTTGGAGCTGCTCCTGGGAGCCTCCTGCTTGCTGTGCTGGGGGGAGAGACGCACTAATGTCAGGGCATCCCCCCTGCTCCTTTCCCCCCGTTTACCCCATCTCCATAGAGCGGGCAGGGACACGACAGGGCTCAGGACGGAGGGAACTTGCTGATCTACTTAAAAAGGCAATGTACTTAGAGTGGGGTCAGAGTACTTAAAGGGGCAATGCGCATCTCTCTCTCACATACAGTGTGTGTCTCTGTCTCTCTCTGCCATGCTGTCTCCCCTCCCTCCATTTGTGCTGCCTTGTAGAATGTGAGGCTACATTAACAACAATGTGTTAACACTTGAGGGCTCAGCCGAGTGCTAGTTCATCATTTAGCAGTAAGGCATTCCCTGGGAAATAGCCCACCCTCTGACTCCTCCACCTCAACCAAGCTTCACAATCATCATTGCTGTGTACAGTATTAAATTGTTTAAAACTTATACTGTGTGTGTGTGTGTGTGTGTGTGTGTGTGTGTGTGTATATTATATATGTCTTTTGTCTGGTGAAAAAAATTTCTCTGGACTCTAACCCCCCCTTTACATTAATTCTTATGAGGAAATTGGCTTCGCTTAACATTGTTTCGCTTAAAGTCACATTTTTCAGGAACAGAACTACGTTAAACGAGGAGTTACTGTATCTCCACTCCGTGAGCCCACTGCTACCATTTACCCCACTTCTGGGACTCCTCTGAACCCCGTGAGATAATATGAGCACATTCTGCATGTCCCACTCCCAGACATTGGTTCTCCCATTAATACATGCTCTCCTGAGTCCTCAATGGATTCCAGTCCCCAAATCTCTTGGTCCCCTTGGCTGCCTTCTTTATCTAATGGCAATGAAGAGGACTCCGGCTGTTGAATTAATTCACCAGACAGGACAGGAGAAAAACAAAAAAAAGATCCTAGTGCAATACCAAATTTTGGATAACTTCCCCCAAAAACCAATGAGTGAATTTAGCATTTTTTTTTTTAAAGTCAAAATTAAAATTAACCTGAAACGAAATTCTAGAAGAATTCCCCTCTGCCCGTGCGTCGCACTCGCGCGCACACACACACACACACACACACTGCCATTTTAAACACCTGCTTTGGGGAAAAAAAAGTTAGCTTTAACTGCTTGCTAAAGTGTGGTTCTCCTCTGAAAGTTGATTATGTCAAGAGGGCATCTTTCTCAGCAGGTCTAATTCCTGTGCGTATTCATAATCCTACCTGCTTACTTTAGGGACAAATAAGAGATATGTGTTTCTTTAAAACTACTTTTTACTATCAGTCTTACACAGCCATCACAACTGAGAGATGGAGAACGCCTCACCAGCAGAATTGTTACACGAGTTCCCACTACATCTGCACGGCCCCACTGACACCTGGGCAGCCCACCTGGTACAGGTTAACATGAGAGGACAAAGGGACTTCGCAGGTGTAACTAAGAGCATTATTTGGGCAGCAGAATTGTTCTTACTGTTAAGTAGGAGGCAGGAAGAAGTCAGCTTGGCTTTTCAGATCCCAAGATGAATGGGAAAATAAACAGTTTTGCTTGTAAACTGAGACAATTTGATCAGGCATCATTCACACACCATAAGCATGGAACCCCTGGTGCCAGTTTCACAAAGTCTCTTTTCAGAGTGGAACCAGTAGGTGCTTAGACTGAAGGCACTGCAGAAAGCCCCCAGAGAGAGAGATACCTCCCCTTTCAGTGCCAAGAGCTCGCGCCGCCTTCTTTAGTGCAATAAGTCTTGTTTTTAAAAAGTTTAACAGAAGAGATTGAGTTATCTGAGAGCCCTCATTTAGGGCTTGTCTGTGCGAATATTTGATTCACAGCAAGCTGGGGTGTAAATCTAGCCCACCCGAGCCGGCCGTGCACCAAGTACCCATGCAGACCCTGCTGCCGCGCACTGACAGGTCCCTGGTGCGTTTATCCACCCCCATTTCACAGCAGGGCATGGTTACTGTGTGTGTCAGCAGGGTCCACACGGACAGTTAGTGAGTGGCAGGCTTGTGCGAGGCTGATTTACTCCCCAGCTTGCCACGCACTAAGTGTCCATGTCGACAAGCCCTCAGACAAGTTCTGGCAGCCAGACCTGCTTCAGTTAGACTCACTTTCCACACTTGGATAGAACAGGTGGAAATTGTTCTGATACATGTTGTTGTCCCCTACTTGGGGGGCAGTGGGGAGGGAAAGGTCAGATGAAGAGATAAATAAGACCCAGCACCAGCAATAGCCAAGTCAGCCTACACTAACAGCATCAGTCCCTCAACCAAGCCAAGGAACCCCAGAGGAAGTGAGTATGTGGAAAAGATCCCGGGTGTTTCTCTGTACCCCCAGTTCTACCCCCACCCCAAACCATCAGCTTTACTCTTAACCAGGACACCTGCCTGTTGGCTGTTTCTTTCCTGTGTGCCTCTTTCTTCTCAAGTTCACAATCCCTTGGTCAGCACTCAGCGCAGCCTGTGGACAGGCCCCCATTGTGAAGCAGACAATACACAATCACAGAGCTTAAGAACATAGTTTTGGGTATAGCTACATAATTCCTTCCACACTCTCTGTCCATACATTTTGCAATGGATTATGACCACCAGCGGGCTCTTGGTAAAGATCTCACATGCCATCCTTTGGTAAACTTAATACGCCTCCCTCTGACCTAGGGGATTGAATATCAGGGTTGGAAGGGACCTCAGGAGGTCATCTAGTCCAACTCCCTCCTCAAAGGAGGACCAGACAGGTTTTTTGCCCCAGATCCCTAAATGGCCCCCTCAAGGATTGAACTCACAACCCTGGGTTTAGCAGCCCAATGCTCAAACCACTGAGCTATCCCTCCCCCCGAACACTCTGTGACCTGCTCTGCCAGTTGGCACCAAGAGGTCTCTGGGTCACAGCTGCACCGGGGGCAGAGTGAGGGAAAGAGGAGGTAAGGAGGAGAACTCCTGAACTAATTGCCTTAGCTCCTCCAGATGGGCTGACCACGAGGCTGTCTGCTCTGGAAAACTGTTTTCTCATACGGCTGAGAGCGAGCCACTGCTGCCATCCCAATTGTTATGAGTCATTCAAGGCATTTTCCTCTTGTTCAGCTGGGTGATTTTGCTGGGTCTTGTCATAGATATTAAATGAGATCTCCAGATGTGCTGATATCTCGTTCCAAACTATAGAGTCCAGTATAGCTAAGCCCTCCAAATCTGCTCTGGGATGAGGGGCCAAAGGCTCTGCTGGCACCACAAGCACAACATTTGGCTCTCGAGTTTTTTCTCTGTTAGTGAAGTCCCATCCCCCTCCCCTGCCAGCCTGGCAACAGCACTCAGGAGACATGCCGTACAGGTATACGCGGTTCCCTAGGAACTGTCTGGCCAGGTGGGTGCGGTACAGGGATGGGTCACGCTTTGCCTGAACACGAGCAGAGAGTTTGCATCCCCTGCAGTTTGCTAGTTAATATCAGCACATTCTTTCCACTTCGCTAGAGCATGGCCAGCTAGAGGTGTCTGTGGTTGATTTTCTGTAGCATTCATTGATGTCAGTATAGCCCGCTTGGGGGATAAAAGCTCATCTGAGACCAATGCAAGCAGAGCTAGTGCCTTGGAGAACAAAACAGGGCTCACTTTGTACAACCCCCAGAAAAAAACCTTTAAACCCCATGACAATAGACGTATTCATTTGTGTCACAAAGCAGCTGTTTATGAATGAACACGCGCGCACACACACACACGCTTTTAAAGAATGTCTATTACATTTGCATTTTACTTTTGTTTGGACACCAAGTTTCCAAAGGGTGAAGATTTCTCAGGCCATCTACTCCTTCCCTTCTCCCGCAAGCACACACTGTAGCGTGGAGTGTTGGCTCCCCGTCTTCTGTCACCCTAGTCCCCTTCTTTGCCCCCTTCCCGCAACACTCCATTAGACTCCGATTCCATCCAGCATCCCCCACGCGATAGCCTTCCTCTCTCATTAACCTGACAGGCTCTCACCCACAGCCTAATTCATGATTCCAGACCCTGCAGATTCCTGACAAAGCCATTCAGCTCCCGTCTCACCTCCAGGCCTAGATCAATGACCCTCCTCCTTGCACCAGAACAGCCACTCCTTTGCACTGCTCTTCACTAAAGTAGGTCCAAACTCAGGCAGTCACCCCCTTCCTTAACCTTCGCATGCACGGCTGACTGTGCTATTGCTCAGACTGCAAGCTCTTCGGGCACGGACGTGTTTCCTTCTAGGTTTGTACATAAGAATATAATGGCGGCCATACTGGGTCAGACCAGGGGTCCATCTAGTCCTGTGTTCTGTCTTCTGACAACGACCAGACCCAGATGCTTCCAAGGGAATCAACAGTTCGGGGCTATTATCAAGTGATCCGTTCCCTGTGAACCACTCCCAGCTTCTTGCAGTAAGAGGCTAGGGACACCCAGAGCACAGGGTTGTGTCCCTGACCATCTTGCCTAATAGCCATTGATGGACCTACCCTCTATGAACTAAATATAATTCTTTTTTGAACCCAGTTATAATTTTGGGCTTCACAACATCCAGTGGCAACTGGTTCCATAGGTTGTATGTGAGTTATGTGAGGAAATGCTTCCTTTTGTTTTAAACCTGCTGCCTATTAATTTCATTGGGTGACCCCTGGTTCTTGTGTTATGTGTTCTCTTTTGCAAGATGAACAATCTCTGTCTTCTTAATCTCTCCTCCGATGGAAGCTGTTCCATACCCCTAATCATTTTTGCTGCCCTTCTCTGCATCTTTTCCAATTCTCATACATCCTTTCTTGAGATGAGGCGACCAGAACTACATGCAATATTCAAGGTGTGGGTTTACTGTGGATTTATATAGAGGCATTATGATTTTTAATGTCTTATTATCTATCCCTTTCTTAATGATTCCCAACATTGTTAGCTTTTTTGTCTACCGCTGCACATGAAATGGATGTTTTCAAAGAAGAACTATCCACAATGACTCCAAGACGGTGAAGTAGGACTGCTAACGGTCCTCGTCGGACATGTAGCTTGGCTGGGGGTTCTGGGAACGTCTTCCCTGCCCGGCTCCTAGCAACCTCCAGGACACGGTGTACGGCTCCACCGCTTCCGCTGCAACTCTGCTCTCCTGCTCCCCAGCGACGAGCTCGGGAGATCCATTCTGGTCCTCCTGGGTGCTGCTGGCAGCAGACGGTGCAGTAGGACTCTAACCGTCCTCATCCACCACTTCTGCTGCAACTCTGCGCTCTTTCTTGGGGGATCTCTTCATGAAGCCTGGACCGTAGTAAGGAGCAGTTCAACTATAGGCTGAGCAAGTGCAGAATGGTGGTAGAATCTGCCTTTGGATGTTTAAAAGCTCGCTGGCGCTGTTGGTCAGACCTCAGTGCAACCAACATTCCCATTGTTATTGCTGCTTGCTGTGTGCTCCATAATATCAGTGAGAGTAAGGGAGAGACATTTATGGCGGGGTGGGAAGTTGAGGCAAATCGCCTGGTGTCCGATTTTGAGCAGCCAGACACCAGGGCGATTAGAAGAGAATAGCAAGGCGCGCTGCGCATCAGAAAGGCTTTGAAAACCAGTTTCATGACTGGCCAGGCTTCGGTGTGTCAGTTGTGTGCGTTTCTCCTTGATGCAAACCCACCCCCTTGGTTGATTTTAATTCCCTGTAAGCCACCCACCCTCCCCCCTTCGAAATAAAGTGACTATTGTTTTGAAACCATGCATTCTTTCTTTATTAATTAAAAAAAAAGAAAAAAAAAGAGAACGGACAAGGTAGCCCAGGGGGGTGGAGGAGGACGGAACGACAAGACCACATTGCTTAATGTAGCCACACTAAAAATCAAACTGTTTGAATGACAGCCTTCTGTTGCTCGGGCCATCCTCTGGAGTGGAGTGGCTGGGTGCCTGGAGCCTCCCTCCGCGTTCTTGGGCGTCTGGGTGAGGCGGCTATGGAACATAGGGAGGAGGGTAGGTGGTTATACAGTGGATACAGCGGGGGTCTGTGCTCTTGTTGGCTTTCCTGCAGCTCCAACAGACGCTTCATCATGTCCGTTTGCTCCCCCATTAGCCTCAGCATAGCATCCTGCCTCCACTCTTCGCGCTCACTTAATTCTTTCCTGGCCTCTGCCATTGAATGCCTCCATGCATTAAGCTGTGCCCTATCAGTGTGGGAGGACTGCATGAGCTCGGAAAACATGTCATTGCGAGTGTGTTTTTTTCGCCTTCTAATCTGTGATAACCTCAGGGACCGAGATGATAGGGGGGAGCATAGAAACATTCTACGCTCTACAATTCTGGGGGGACTGCATGGTTACCTGGGCTGCTGAGTGCACCATGCTGACCAAACAGGAAATGAAATTCAAAAATTCCCAGGGCTTTTCCTGTGTACCTGGCTAGTGCATCGGAGTTCAAAGTGCTGTCCAGAGTGGTCACAATGGAGCACTTTGGTATTGGCCTCCAGGAGCTATCCCATCGATTTGCGTCTGCACTACCCCAAATTCGACACAGCAAGGTCGATTTTAGCGCTACTCCCCTTGTTGGGGAGGAGTACAGAAGTCGATTTTAAGAGCCCTTTAGGTCGACGGAACGGGGTTGGTTGGGTGGATGCAGTCATTTTTGAAATCGACCTAACACAGCTAAATTCGACCTAACCCCGAGGTGTAGACCAGGCCTGAGTGCTGCTGCAGCAGGACAACTCCAGAACTGAGATCTCAGGACGTGTGTCTGTCTTTTAAATGACCCTGTGAGACACACCGATTACTGCGCCATTGAAACTATTAGCATAAATTACGTTTCCTATTCCTAGGGTATCTGAAATTAAATACACACGCCTACAGTCTGGACTCCTGGATATACAATATATAGAGATACTAAATGAAAAATAAGTCTTAATTTTACATAAAGACTGAACATTTCATTTAAATGAGGAAATTCAGTGTGTTAGAATTCCCACAATAACCTGCTCCCAAAAAGGTATCAAGACGACAGTTTCTAGGTCAGACCAGTCACCTGTGACATACAGAGGTCTGGGGAAAATCTGTTTCAATTAAACTGATTTGTAAGTTTTTAAAAGAAGATTTTGTGCCTGTGCAGTAATTTTCTCTCTTTTAACGAAGATCACAACCATGTCTTTTTTCTGACTTTTAATGAATACAAGGAAATTCATTCAAACTAAGTAAAAGATCACAAAGAGAAGAACTCAGAAGTCAGCAAATACCAGCTTCAGACTGTGAACCTCATTCAGTTGGCAGGTCAGGTGACACATAGGCAACGCACTGAACAAGAACAGTAAATGCACATTTTGAACAGTGTCTTTATTCTCTGTGCATTGTCTGATCAACACTTTCTGCGAGAGATGCAAAAGTTGCACAGATCTTGTGCTAACCCTCTGCCTGGGAGTGACCTCCATCCTGCAGGAGAAGTGTGCAGCAGAAAAAACATCATTGTGTATATTACAACCCTGTCTGAGCTCCTCCTGGTGGACACTGCAAACTTTGGATCGCACACGCTCTTCAGCTGGCTGGGTTTGGACAGTCCAGTCCTGGTCTCAGGCTCTGGGCTTCTAGATACATGCTCAGGGTGCAGATCTTGTCCTTGGTGCCCCTTCCTGAGTGATGGAACACCACAGTCCCACTGCCCGGGCCCTGAAACTAGTGCTGCTCTCCTAAGTCTCCCCAGTAGCTGTTACCTGCTACACAGAGCTCCACCGAAGCCATGCACGCTCTGGAGAACCGTCCCCGCTGCAGAAACCACATGGCAGTCACAGCATGGCACACACACACTGTGCCAAGGCAATTCTAAACCAAGACCACTCATAGGCAAGGTACAAGGGAGATACAGATCTACAGAACACAAAAAATACCTGCATGCAGAACTCTACTTTGGTTTCCTCACCCCTCAAGAGTCCTATGGTCTGTGTGTCCTCCAGGGCGCCCAGGATTCTTCTGCACCCCCCTCCCTCTGCCCAGCCTTGTCATCTGGCTCTGGCCTCTTCTCAGATGGATGGTGAGAGCCAGTCCCCGCACACGGGGACCCTGCCCTTGATGGCTTCAAGTCCCTTCTCAGGTGATTCGTTCCTTAGTTACCGCCCCCCAGACCAGGACAGCTGGTTCCTGTGCAGCAGACAGCTTATGGTTCTAGGCTGCAGCCATCTGAAGGCAAGACTGTGCAGGTTACCGGCTCGTCGTTGCTCTCCAGTGTTCTGCTAGGGCCAGGTAATTCAATTGCTGACACTCTAAGGACTGTTCCTCGGGGACAGACCTCTCGTTCTAACACAAGAGGTGTGATGCAAGGGCACAGGGAAAGACACATCAGTAAGGGTATAAACATACAGAGCGGTCATATGAAATCCAACCAGAATAGAGAACTGTCACAGCTCAGGGCAACCGCCCCTGTATTTCCCCTCCATGGTCAGCAAGGGCACCTCTCTCAGCTTCCACTCCTCAACCGCTACCTTTCAGAGTGGAGACCTGCATCTCCTTCCCTCCTGGCCAGGGTATTTCCAGTTCCCTCCTTTCACTATGCATTTCCCAGCCAGAGAGTCTGCCTAAACAGGCCTGCTTGCTTTCTCTTCAGGGATTTCTACAGACATACATCACCACACAGCTCTTTCAAAGCAAACCCACTTCATTCTTAAGGTACAAAGCAGCCAGAGAAAACATATTAAAAACAGTAAAAGAACCTCCACACGCTAATTAAAATAAGAATAATAATATATGGAGATATACCTATCTCATAAAACTGGAAGGGACCCCAAAAGGTCATTGAGTCCAGCCCCCTGCCTTCACTAGCAGGACCAAGTACTGATTTTTTTTTGCCCCACATCCCTAAGTGGCCCCCTCAAGGATTGAACTCACAACCCTGGGTGTTAGGCCAATGCTCAAACCACTGAGCTATTCCAATGTACCTCACCAGGCATCACTCCAACCCAGGGGCTTCTTACAAGTTCCTCAGAGCTGCAGATCAGAACAAGCACCCAGTCTTATGGACCCTCCCCTAAGAACTGGGGCCCTCTGTGGACCAGGGGTCCTGTCCCTTTGCTGGATCAGGAAGAAGGCCCCAAGCCAGCTTAAAACCCAGGTTTTTAGCCAAAGGTCTTTTGTCTGTGGACCCTGGAGAATCCAGTTTGAACTGGTATGTACATCCCTCTCCAGTGGGCTTCAAAGGCTGATAATGGAGAAGGTTCAGTAGCATATCCCCCCTCCCCCCAAGAAGATGTGTACAATACCACAACACCACAGACCGCTGCATTTTAAGACAATGTGCCCAGAGGTGTTAACCCTAATTCAGTAAGATTTGACTTAACTCAGTAAAGTTTACCTTAATGCCTAAGGATACGGCTATTCTTAGTCTGCCACAGTAGGTCCCTCCAGGCAGATGCCCAGGCTGTCGTGATTAGACTGTACTATAATGCACCTGCACAAGTGGCAGAGTTACAGTTAAGTGGGCAAAGGGTTTTGTCATGCACTGGCTGTTGAGTGCTCCACTGTACAACCATAACATTCTGCTCTTGTCAGGAGCGGGTGGGAGGGGTGGACGAAAGTTTGTTGACTGACCAGATTAGCAGTTGATATATTCAGGATGCCATTTGTTATTTCGTATTTTGTCAGCTGGGATGGAGAATGGGAGCAGCAAATGCAGTCACACAGTAAAGGCTGGAGTAATTTGCAGGCAATGTTTTCCCTGGAGAGGTTCACACCTGTGAGCTAGCAGAGTTGGGGTGTTGTCACCATCTCCGGAGGGGGAGTTACAATCACCTCCAAGGAAACAGGTGGGGCAATGTGGGTTGAGCCCCTACTGCTCCAAATTACCCACATCAGCAGGACTGAGGTGAGCCTATCCACCTACAGAAAGGAACTGCACCGCACCACAGCACTCCTGGTGGTAGGACTCTGCATTGTCCTCCTAAGGCCCCCCAGAATCCCAGTGGTTTTGGTGCAAGCTATGCACTCCTGCCTGCCTGCCCTTGCCTTCTGGGCGCTGCCTTCTTTAGTTAATTTTTAGTTTCCTGTACTTTAAAGGCAAGAGCGGCCTAGACAGAGACAGGCACTTTGCATATTTAAAGGGATACTGTTGACCTAAAATGTAGTCAGAGTTAAAAAAGTAGTTTCAGACACTAAATATGATCCCTTCCTGCCAATTTCTATGATTTTACTCCTGTCTCCCACTCTTCCTCCACTGACAAGCTGAGCCAAGCAGCCTTCCTTCTCCCAGCGGCCACACCCCTGAATGTGGGGATGTGTTAAATCTATCATCCGTGAGAACAGCCTTTCCCCAGATTCCCTATCTGGGAAAACCATGCTGCACCGTATTCACTCCACTCTCCTAAACTGCTGATTCATGTACATCTCTCTAGCAATGACTCCTTTGAAAGAGAAAGTGGTTTCCCAGATGCTGGATTCAAATCTCCTTGGACTATACTTCGTTTATCTTCTCATCAGGAAGAAGTGATACTGCTCTGGTCATGACCCAGATGGAAAACAGCCCAGTACAACCGTAATTTCTAAGTATAGCTGTCTAGATTTCCTCTCGCCTCTCCCCAGTGGATTAAACCTCTGCCAGCAGACACAGAGGGGCAGCTCCTTTGGAGCCACAGAGCTGCACATTAAAGCTACTCAACTTAAAGTGAAAAGTTCAAATGGAAAGAAAAACACCCTCAAGAATCAGAATGAGGTTTCAGCCTCTGATGAAGAGATCAACTGTGGGTCAGAACCCAAAGTCCCGCCTTGTGAAATGGAGGACCTCACTTAGACCTCCAACCTCCCGCTCAGTAAAAAGTGAGGTTGGAGGACTCTTGGTTTCACACTGGCCAGCGAACACGATGCAGTCTTTAGAGTCAGCCATCTGGCTTGGACAGTGTGTAACAAAGAACATTATAAAAGGGCTTGGAGCCAAGCTACCAGAGCCATGAAGTATGGTATAATAGAGGATTAACACCCTGGTGGGTGCCCTGAAGTTGCTAGGAACAGCAAGACAGTGGAGTTTGAATCTTTCTAAACAGCTGATGTTTCAAATTTTCCATCAGACTCAGCTGTCATTTCACAGCTCGTTGGTCATCACTAATGACAGGGGAGTTTTAATTGCTTCTGGCACATTCACTTTGCTCCAAGAATAGGGATCTAGTCGCATGCATGGTGGACACACCAGAACGAGGACCTGAAAGGGACAGTCGTTTCGGCTGCTCTCTAAATTCCTTCCTAGATCGGCTGACCAGCACTGACCTACACAAGGGCTGAGATCATTGAATAGTTGGCAAGGGCCACAAGAAAGGGCAGAGTGCATTTCGTTAGCATGCAGCAGGCTCCCAGCAGCTGGCGCTCCGGCTGGAGGAACAGGAATGCTTGGGGGGTGGGAGCGAGTTCACAGCATGGAAGGCCCATGCCTGCAGGAAGGGTTCCAGGCCTTGGCCGCTAGAGCAGGGGGCGCGTGGCACTGCGGGGAAGAGGAGCCTGCCAGCTAGGCCTCACCAATCCCGTCAGTTACAATTTTTTCTCTACCTACGACTTAGTGTGCAGGAGCGGGTCCCATTTCAGGTCACACACGAGATATTCAGCCAGTCCGGCTGCTGGATGGGTCGCACATACCAACCCCTCATTGAAAAGAGGGGATTCTCGGACAGGAGCAGCCCAGGCTCTTCCCACCAATGCTGGAGAGAAAGGGCCTGTCGGAATCTGTGCACTGGCAGGGGTGCATTGCAATGGGATTATCCCAGACTGGGATTTGGGAAGGAAGACTGTCACTCTACAGAGGAGAGACTAGAGAAAATCACGGAGCCAAGGAGAATGCAAGGAGCCAGACGCATCGCTTCACATTGGCAAAGTCTTCCTGGAGCTCAGTCATAAGGAAAACCACTAGTGTCAGAAGGAGAGCGCGGATGAGGCTGAATGTTGTCGCATGACTATTGTCTTTCCGGGTTTGTTACCCGTAGAGCTGATTGTTATTTAAAGCACTTTCTCGCCGCATCACCAAAGTACTAGGTGTTGTACAAACCTAGGAGGAGGCACAGTCTCTGCCGCTCAAAGCTGCTTATAATCTGAGCAACACCACCCTCAGCCAGACAGGTGAAGGTTTGAGAAGGAGGGTAACTGCCCAAGGTTTAACACAATTTATCAACATCCTTCGTGATTGGGGGCACCAGAACTGGACATGGGATTCCAGCAGTGGTCGCACCAGTGCCAAATACAGCGATAAAATAACCTCTCCCCTCCTACTTGAGATTCTCCTGTTTAATCATCCAAGGATCCCATTAGCCCTTTTGGCCACAGCATCCCACTGGGAGCTCATGTTCAACCAATTATTCACCATGACCCCAAGCTCTATTTCAGAGTTCCTAGATGTACACGTTTATACTTTAGATGTACTAAAATGCTTACCAAGCGATTCAGATCACTCTGAATTAATGACCAGTCCTCATGAGTATGTACCACTTCCCCAATTGTTTGTCATCTGCGAACATTACCAATGATGATTTTATTTTTTCTTCCAGGTCACTGATGGAAATGTTAAATAGCATAGGGCCAGAATCCAATCCTTTGGGGATCCCCCTAGAACACCCCTGCTCCATGACAAGTCCCCATTTACAGTTACATTCTGAGACCTATCAGTTAGCCAGTTTTTAATCCATTTCATACCACCTGTTAATTTTATCCTCAATATGCCCTGTACCAACTCAAACGGCTTACAGAAGCGTAAGTCTACTATGTCAACACTATTACCTTTATCAACCAAACTTGTAATCTCTTCCAAAAAAATATCAAGTTAGTTGGACAGGAGCTCTTTTCCATAAATTCACGTTGACTTGCATTGATTACGCTACCATCCTTTAATTCTTTATTAATTGAGTCCAGTACCCTGCTCCATCATTTTGCCTAGAATCAATATCAGATTAACAGGCCTATAATTATCTGGGTCATCCCATTTAGCCTTTTTAAATATTGGCACATTAGCTTTCCTCCAGTCCTCTGGAATACTGCCAGTGCTCCAAGACGTAATGAAAATCGATATTAATGATCCCACAAGCTCCTCAGTCAACTTCTTTAAAACTCTTGGATGCAGGTTATCTGGAGCTGCTGATTTTAAAATATCTAACATTAGCAGCTGCTATTTAACACCCTCCGGAGACACTAGTGGAATGAGAAGAGTGTTATCTTGTGATATGGCTACATCATCTGGCCTTTTCCCAAATACAGACCAGAAGTATTTATCAAACACTTCTGCTGTTTCTGTTTGGCCAATGATAAATTAACCAGTACTTTAATTTGCTTTAGAGTCTTAAGGGGATCCCACTGAGAGCAAGGGAAGCTGCACACATTTGTAATAGTTTGTCTAAGTTTCTGGTATAAAGGGCCACAATGGAGCAGACTCCATCCACGGAGCTCCCACCCTCACAGGGTCAAATACCTAATATCTATTAAAAACAAATCTGTCTGGCTCCTTTTTAAACCTGGCCTTACAGAGTCTGATCAAAGTACATTTTGGATACTCCCCAATGGCAGCACTGGTAGCTTCCTGAGCTGCCACTCAACCATCCCAAGGGCACAACAGCTGTTTCTGGCTTCCCATTCGTTTCTCTAATCTGTTATGCTCTGGAGGAACATCTGGTCCCTGGAGAGAAGGGAATGAAAAGGCCTGATTGGCGAGGATGCCCTTGGCAGCCTCTCTGTGAGAACACCAGGCGCTCCTTTCCCATGTATGTCAATTAAAATGTTATTGTGCTTCATTTCAGTGGTCACCAGTTCTAATCAATTCCACTGCCCAGTCTGACAAGGGTAAGCCAATGAGGGAACCAACTGATTCTGCAGCATGTCTTACCATTGGCTTGCAGGCTGCATCCATGGACATAGCACTAAGGATGACACACATTAGTTCTCCCCACAAAATAAATAAACGACAGTTATGTGACAAAATTTAGTCCTTCTAGAGTCACAAACACCATTGGATAGAAGGCAGGGAGTCACCTACTCACGGTGCTGCCTGCCCATTTCCAGTGCTAGGGTTTTACCAAACCATGTGCACAGAAAGGGCCGCCAGCCATGCGGGTTCCTGTCCACACATGCTACTCCCAAGCCCCTTTGCACAAAACCACTTGAAAAGCAGTGGGGCACAAAGCACCTGAAGGACACCCAGCAGACCAGCCCTGCTTACATCTTGGGGATCTTTCCCCATTGGTCAATGCTGCATCTCCTCATGCAGGCAATGGAAGAGAAGAAATACTGCAGGCCCAATCAATGCCCACGGAAGTCGATGAAAGCCTTTCTACTGACTTCAGTGAGTTTGGTTCCCGCCCTCACAGCACAAGGTGACGAATCCATGTCCTGGTTCAGCAAGGCATGTGAGCATGCAGGTGTTAAGCTGT
Organism: Trachemys scripta elegans; assembly: GCF_013100865.1. Lineage (NCBI taxonomy): Eukaryota > Metazoa > Chordata > Testudines > Emydidae > Trachemys > Trachemys scripta. Next base: position 62,346,820 of record NC_048308.1, on the reverse strand, counting down.
ATTAACTGTTGGCACGGTGCTTCCTCCTGCTGCATGTTTTTGTGGGGCTCTGGTGTGGAAGGACAATGCGGGAGTCCTGCCGTCGTGCTTAGGAAGGTGAAAGTGCTGGCACAGACTTTTTGCCATCGCTCAGCAGCACTGCAGTGAGCCCCCTTCAGATTGATGTGCAAACCTCTTACCTGAGCCCACTCCCCCCAGGCCTGTCCCATTCCCTCCCCCATTCCAGAACTATGGACTCCAAGTTAGCGCACACCCGGGCCAGGCCACATGCAGGGAACTGTGAAGTAAACTGAAGCAAAGAAGAAAACACAAGCCCACTGCCAAGTATGTCTGCTCTCTCCCTGTAACACTCAAAACCAAACTGTTTCGCTACCAATCTTGCCCTTTTCCACTGGGCAAACCCAGGTTCTTCCTAATTCCTTCAAACCAACTGACACAAAGGTGGCTGGGCATCATCAGCACCTCACCAGAAAATGACAACTTTGTGCTCCAGTTGCATCATTAAAAGGAAACGTTACTCACTGTGATGGGGTGACCTAGGCCCTGCTGGAGGCCTAGTGACTGTGTGGGACATAGCCAATGAGAAGGGGCTGCAGGGAGCGCCCAATCAGGACCTAGCAGGCTAGTATAAAAAGAGCTGCGGGATCAGCGTGAGTTCAGTTGCTTGCTGGAGCTGGAGGAGCGTGGGTGGTGTGTCTGATTGGCTGAGGGAGCTACAGTGCTGGCAGAGACTGGGGGAAATGAGAAGGATCTCCGGGCTCGCTGCTGGGACTCAACCCAGGACAAGGTCCTGAGGTAAGGGTGAAGAATGTGTTGGGGCCATGGGGAAATGGCCCAGGGAATTGTAGTAGCGACGCAGTTTATTTAAAGAGATGCAGCGGATGGCTGCTATCTATAGGGTCCTTGGGCTGCGTCCAGACTAGTGGCTGAGCCCATATCTCCCCCCCCACACATACACTACCAACAGCCACTGGGGATGTGGCCTGGACATTGATGCACCCTAGAAGGGAAATGGAACTCTTTTAGTTGCCCAGCAGGAGAGCTGGGACCAGAAAGGCCCAGAGAGGCCTGGGGCACCGCTCTATACCAGAGCAGGAACAGCTTGAGAGAGCCCAGAAGGGGCTGAGAAAGTGTTCGACAGGGATCTTGTCTTTTCTGGAGCTGCCTCCTTAGCTATGCAGTCATTTTTGGGGCATCTTCCCAGGGTGCTCTAAAGGATTCCCTTAGGAGAAGCATGACCTGAGGCTGAAGGGGTGTTGGATCTGATCCATCCAAGGACACATGTACAGGGATTGGGGTGGTCTCCTGGCCTGGTGGAGGGGGCGGTGGCAGGGAACATTCCACGGGCAACAGTCTGAACTTTATTTCCCTGTTCTTCCTACCCCTGCACTTAAGGGCCAAACAAAAAGAGCACTTCTGGGAGAGGTGGGATTCCCCCAGGCAATGACACACTTGGCGTGTCTGTCACTCACCAGCAAATCCTCCCAGCAAGAGAGGCAGCGTTTGAAGCCTGGCGAACCAGGCATGCCCTGTCAGGAGAGAACAGGTCTCCCGGGGGAAAACAGCCCTCTCACCTAAACTAACTAACTATACTAACACTAACAACTCCTCTAACCTAACTACTTTGAGAGGAAAAGTAATAAAGAGCAGGCCAGGTACGCTCTAGCCGAGTACGCACTAGGTGGACGTGCTAGCGTTCCATTTCAGGCCGAGGCGGTAGAGAAGGAACCGAGGGTGGTTCGTCTGTTCACCGCTTTATAGCCTCTATGCTTGCCATGAAGAGGCATAAGGTTCATACGCAGGCCGAATGGGCAGTGCTAGCTAGAAATCTCAGATCAAGGGATCAAGAGATGCATCTGCACCTGAAGTGAGCTCCCGTAGGAACACTACTTGAAGAAGAATGGTTATTCTTTACCTGCTGATGCATTGCAGCAGAGAGAGCGAGCACATTTAAAACACTATTAGACTGAAGGTGGCCATGACACCATTAAGGTTGTCTTAGCGATGTCAGTTTAACAGGAGGCTTAAACGTTCATTTAGTAACAGTCTCATGGCAATACCGAAGCCAGGCCAGGAAATGGAACCTTTGAGCATGGTTTGAATGGACCTCGAGGAAAACTGCACCGAGAGAACGAGTCCCAAAATCACAATGGGAGTGAGACACCGTCAGACTCCCCGGTAACATCAGGGAACGTTCTTGGAACTGGGAATGAGGGGACCATGAGTCCAAACTCCACCTCTTCAAGCTGCTGCTTTTTTCCCCTGCATTTCACTACCCTTATGACAGCCCAAGGCCAGGTGCCACCCCTAGAAGGCAGTCAGGAGTGAGCTGCTGCACGCTCTCCTTCCCCCCTTTCCAATAAGTTAACAGAGGTTATGCAAGGTGAGTGCACGGCACAGTTAGGAATAGAGCCCAGGTCTGTAACACGGCAGACCCAAACTTTAACCAAGACAAGCTATCTTGCAGAGTGGCTCCTCCTGCCTCAGTTACCCCGTCTCCCTCCCAGAGCCAAGGACAGAGCCCTGGCTTCTGGGTCACTAGTGCTGAGCTCCTGACTAGGAAACAGCTGGGTAATGCACCAGGAAAGTGCGTCTCCAGACCTCCTCTGACTGGCTGCTCTACAGAGACTCGCAAGTGCTCCGTCCTGTGGCTAAAGCGGCAGGAGTCAGAGGCCCCAGGTTCAAACCCTGCTGCTGACTGGGGGCGGGGGGTCAGGGAGAAGAGTGCATTGCTCACACTGTGAGAAGGTGTCTTTCAAAGAGGGATTGAACTTAACAACGACAATAAGCTGCCAACTCTTGGGGTGAATGGCGAAACACGCATTTTATGTTTCAGCCATTCCACAGGCGCTCAGCTTGCAGGGATTGCAGGCTGCCCGGAGTGGCAGTGTAGCGGGCAGAACGGCTGGCGCACACGCTGCTGCCGAGGCTGCTCTTGGCTTTACCCCGTTTCCACGGGCCCATGCGAGTTAATTCCACCTCTCTGAGGCAGAACAAAGCCCCTGAATTGGAGCTCCTATGCTTCAAAAGGAGAGAGGGGGCCTTTGATTTCCCCACCCCCTCCAGTTCTGTCTCCCCCAGGATAACATGCAGGGACGGGAAGCTAACGAGCTCACAGAATCTCTGGGCCTTCGCTGTCCCACTGCTCCCCCGCAAGAGAAAAGCCGCAGTGGGGGAGCGAAAAGGGACGTGCCCAGTCCAAGCCACACCCTGCTGAGATGCCTCTCAGGGACTCAGTCATTAAACACTCAGGCCGCCCCTCCTCCACCCCCTCAAACTGCCAGCGCTGCTCCCCCCGCTTCTTTTTGCACGTGCTCGCACTAGTCCTGGGCGGCAGGCCCCTCACAAGCCATCTCGGAGCATGGTGGAACTGGTGTCGCCACCCCTCAACCGTTCCCGCGGTTCCGTCATGGTGTCTCCTGACAGCCATGGCCACAGGGTGGCAACATAGGGCCTGCCCGGATAACACGTTTCCCTCTGGGGGCTGCGGCTGAGCAGGGCCGTGTGAGCGTCAGTCTTACTCAGACAAGAAAGCAGCATGTGAACTGCTTTGCACATAGGCTATTGTCATTTCTCCCTGCTGCGGGAGCTGCTGAGCGGGAGCCATCCCAGTGCTGGGGCACGATGCCCCGCTCTAGCCCTTAGCCCACACTCCCCTCTTGCACCCGCGCTCCCAAGCAGCTATTTCCAGCAGTGCCGGGGGTGAGAGAGCTCCTGCCTCCCTCTCCCTGAATGGGATGCAGGGCCAGCCAGTATTCCCTGACACACCTGTGCTGGTTCTGCGGCAGCCAGGAGAGATCCGGCATATGCGTACGAAAGATGCTGGCAGAGCATCTGTGGATTGCTGCTCTGACAAGAGACTCTCCACCGCACTCACCACGCACTGAAGGCTGGTAGAATGGAGGACTACGAGAAGCTCCCCCGTCACTGCCTCCACCAACAGGCGGGGAGGATTATTTCCTAGGCTGACCACATGGAACAATCTCCGTACAGTGCTGCCAGAAGGCCCAGAGTGTGTCTGACATTTCCTCCAAGTTCCTGCTCAGGGAACTGCTTCTCTGTAATGCAGGGCTCCAGCGCTGCATAGCCAGCGCACTAAGAGGATTTCATTGATACAAATAAGAGGTGTGTTTTCCCCTCTCCGTAGACCCTGGGTCACACTCTGACCCTGCTCCCCACCCCCGGCTGCTGTGAGATACAGAACAGAAGTAAGATCTTAGCACCTTCTCTTCCGCATAGTGTAGCACTGTAAGGAAAACTGGGCTCTGGAGCCCCAACGACGACAGGGATGCTTGCAAGCCAATGGGGAGGATACTGTTACTCACTTCCAATTTTGGATGGGTCCCCAGTACATAACCATGTCCGCCGAGCCAATCCACGTGAGACAGCTTCCCCTCCTGTAGTCTCTTCGTGCAAAGCCCAAAAGCACTTAGTGTTCCACACATTTCACATCTGGAAGGGTTTGGCCACCTTGTGTTGCAGTTTATTTATTCCTGCGGTTTACTCTTCGGTGCATTCTTCTCCCAAATTCTAGGTATTTATTTAAACTAAAACCAGCCCACTTTTCCTGGTGCAAAGACTGAAGCTAAAAGAACTAACTCATACAGGGAAGGGAGAAAGTGAGGTCCCTTGTGTGTCCGGCAGCCAATTTCAAAGATACAAATAGGTTTCCCGTGTCCCAGGCTTAGCAGCGATCTGTCCGCCAGTCCCAGCAGGAGGCCCCAGACTGAACACGCTGGGAGACGCTGGGTTCAGGAGAAGAGGGTGGCTGAGCTCAGAGAAGCCGGGGCCCTGCTGCTGACCACCCCAGTCACAACGACATCCGGGCGCACACACCCAAAACTCAACTTTGCCAAAGACAGGACAAACCAGCCAAGTTGAAAGACCAGCAACAAAAACGGTCAAGAAGGCACTTCATGAACAAGGGGCTGTAGCACGTTCTAGGCCGGATTTTTTAAGTGGCCGTCAGTTCTGATGGGAGTAAGCTGCAGTCATAAATTGGAGTATTTAGAAATCCAGTCTCCTGGTCCAGATGAGCGCACCAAGGCCGTGAAACAAATCCTGCGAGACAGGATCATGTGCTCGCAGTTAGCGCCACATGCCGAACTGGAGACCAGTTCTGAAGATCCAATGCAGGGTTTCTCTCACAGCTTTCAGCCTCCAGTTGACAGCATTACCCCCTGTGCCCTGTACTCACCCAAGCTGGGACAACAGCCCAAGTACTCGCAGCTGGATACCAGATCCGCTTTCACTTCCTGCACTGATCTGTCATGCAGTATTGCTCTGGGCTGTTAAAGGGAAGTGGCTGCACTTTGGAAGTTAATATATTCTGGGTGTGGTAGGATTCCTGGGGCAGAGAGAGGCAGGGGGATTTGTTACCAGGCTGTTCCTATTGCCATTACCCTGGTAAGCCAAAAGGCAAAGCACTGGCTTCCTTACTGTTACACCAGTGGTGCCCAAACTTTTCCTGTCACGCCCCCCATTATCAGTAATGGAATCTGTCTCCCCCCCATTACTGAACAGTTGCCTCAGCAGAGGAGCTTGGGCTGAAGGTGGAGCAAGGGGCAGAACTGGGCTGGAGACAGAGAGGGAATGCGGGCAGAACTGGGCTGGGGGCAGAGAGGGAATGCGGCCAGAGCTGGGCTAGGGGCAGAACAGGGGCTGGGAATCATGGTGGGGAGGCGTGGCCAGGAGCGGAGCTGTGGCTGGGGGCAGCGCTGCATTTGGAGCTCTGTAGCCATGGGGGCGGGGGTCATGGGCCCATGCCTGCAGGGACAGGTTGAAACGCCTGTGCAAGTGCCCCTCGGGGAAAAGGCTGGCCTGGCAGAGCAGCTAGGGATGGGTGGGGGGGAGACAAATCTAGGGCCTAACCGTCAGGGGACCTGAGCGAATCGCCATGCAGGGCTGCTGGCGGGTGAGGCGGGGAAGGCTGGCGAATGGCGGCCGGTGCAGCACTTTCATACTAGGGGAACATCATGAAAAAGAATCTCTGCCACGCTGCAAGGCTCTGCTCCGCTTCCAGCCGGGGAGGCCGAGCCCAGACAGCTGCGTTCCCAGGCCCCAGGCACCCTCGAGCGCAGAGGTGGACAAACTACGGCCCGCAGGACCATCCTGCCCGGCCCTTGAGTTCCCGGCTGGGGAGGCTAACCCCCGGTCCCTCCCCTGCAGCCTCACCTTGCCGACGGCATGGCTGGCTCCAACTGGGCAGCGGGGCTGCGAGTTCCTGCTGCTCTAAGCAGCATGGTAAGAGGGTAGGAAGTGGGGGGGGGTTGGATAAGGGGCAGGGGGTCCCGGGGGGGGGGGGGGGGACAGTCGGGGGACAGGGAGCAGTGGGAGGGGGGGGAGGTTCTGTGGGGGAAGGTGGTCAGGGGACGGGGAACAGGTGGGGGTTGTATAGGCGTGGGAGTCCCGGGGCCCTGCCAGAGGGCAGGGGTGTGGATAGGGGTCAGGGCAGTCAGAGGACAGGGAGGGTTGGATAGGCTTGGGAGTCCCGGGGGGGCCTGTCAGGAGGTAAGGGTGTGGATAGGGGTTGGGACAGTCAGGGGACAGGGAGCAGGGGGGGTTGGATAGGAGGTGGGGTCCCGGGAGGGTGGTTGGGGGGTGGCCTCCTGGGAGGGGGCGGTCAGGGGACAAGGAGCTGGGGGGGTTGGATGGGTCGGGGATTCTGAGGGGGGCAGTCAGGGGGCAGGAAGTGGGAGGGGGCCAGGCTGTTTGGGAAGGCACAGCCTTCCCTACCTGGCCCTCCATACAGTTTCGCAACCCCGATGAGGCCCTCGGGCCAAAAAGTTTGCTCACCCCTGCCCTAGCGGCCTCTTCCATGCAGCTCTCCATGCCAAGCTTGTGCACGGGGAAAGGAGAGAGCCCTGTTACCATGGGGCAGAAAGGACCAAATGTAGCTTGCAGGGAGGGTGAGTTGGGCTGTGAACGCAGTCATAGGCCGGAAAGCTCAAGGCTGGGGGTACCCAGAGAGAAAGGGGTCTGGAAGGGGTCCATGAAGGTGTTTGTGTAGCAGGCCTCCACTCCACACATCTTAAATGCTGACAGAGGACAGGAGAGGGGAAACAGAGCCTGTCCTGGCCAAAGACAGCACGGCTGTCTGTCGTATCCAACACGGAGATCACGGCCTCTCCCCTGTTCTCTGGCGGCTATAAGGCCGACTGCCAGGAACAAGGTCACAAACAGATGTCACACAGGCACATGCAGACTCCCACTGAAGACCTGAAGATTGTTGCATCTGTCTCTCAAAGGGTTTACTGCCTGTACGGACAGTTGCTCTGCATTCAGGCCTGTCCTTGGCTGTGGCTTCAGTGTTACCGTGATTGATGCTGCATGTGCTGGGATGCTACTGAAGGCTGCTTGAGCGCCCTTTCTGCACATTCCCAATTTCTTTTCGGGAGGCTCTAGGGGCCCGTTCCGATACACAGCCTGTCCGTCTCAGCAGGACTTTGATCAGTAGTGCCTCAATGCTGGATGCTGCCCAGCGTAGATCCATTCAAAAAAATAAAATATAAATATATGGAGATATACCTATCTCCTAGAACTGGAAGGGACCCTGAAAGCTCATCGAGTCCAGCCCCCTGCCTTCACTAGCAGGACCAAGTACTGATTTTGCCCCAGATCCCTAAGTGGCTCCCTCAAGGATTGAGCTCACAACCCTGGGTTTAGCAGGCCAATTCTCAAACCACTGAGCTATCCCTCCCCTCATTCACCCTTCCCCAGCCCCTCCCTTCAGTCCCAGCTCACAGGCAGAGGCTGCAGATGCTCCCCTAGCACCGCCAGAAGTCCAGGCCAGGGGACCCAGAGTCTCAAAGGTGACTTGCAGTGGAGGGAGGGGCAGAAGGGAGAGGAGGTACCAGCACCAGGCAGCGAGCAGGCTGGCTAATGGTGGGACTGGAGAGTAAGGATAGAGGAAGGAGACCCAAAACAGTTAATAGCAATGGGGATAGCTGGCCCAAAGGCTGCTTCCAAAGGGAGGAGACTCCCCCCCTTCCCTAGTGGTATGTGCACCGCTGTGCTTCCACAGTTGGGGATGATGTGAGGGACAGGGAGACTTTTCCAGGGACAGCAAGACAGGCAGCCTACAGGAGACAGGCAGGGAGCAGGAGGCTACAGTAGGGCACAGGAGAGTAGGTTGTGGTGCAGCTGAGGAGGTACCGGTGGATGGAGGAAGAAAGGCTGAAGACATGGAAGTTAGCTTTACTCCACCAGCATCAAGGCCATGCTTAATAGGCTCAGCTTGACGGACCAGGACACGCGTCTGAATGGGCAACGGTAGACTCCTGAAAAGCCCTCTATGGGGGAGCTGAAATTCAGAAAGCGCAGGCGGGGGCGTCAGCACGAACACTTCAAAGATACCAGCGACCACTCCACAGTTATCTGAATTTGTGCAGTTTGAGGAACATTTTGTGAGCTGCTCCAAAGGCAATGCTGAATAGTGCTACTTACAAACCAGAGTACAAGGATCCCAGATCTTACTGCACTACTTATTCAAGAGAAAACAGCCTCAGACCACACTGCTTTTGGAGACTGAAAAACCGTATCGGTACACTAAGAGAAATCGACCACTAGAGGGAGCCACAGAACTCACTAATGTGAAACTGCTTTGAGGACCAAAATAAACCCTGTGTTGGTGAATGTTACAAGAGTTCTCTTACTGGAGAAAAGGAGACGGCTGTGTTATCTTTGGGTCTTGTAGCTCCATGTACCTTGCCTTAATTGACTTTTTTTAATATTCTACTTCAACAAAAGTAACAGCAACACAAGAGCACAGAGTGGAAAGGAAAGCTGAAAATCGGTTTAGCTTTTCCAAAAGGAAACATCCTTAAATTTGGCATCCAACCTCCGAAGCTGGAATGTCTCTTGCAACAGTTCTTCGAAGGGGTATGCTTTCATCTCAGCAGGTGGGAGTCCCTGCACATTCAGACACACCGAAGTGACAACACTCGCTGAGTCTGTGCGGGTTTCTGGCCACACACAGAGCACAAGAATTACTGCACAGGATGTACATGTCAGAAAATAATTGCTAACCTTCACGCAGTGCATCAGGAGCTCCCTGTCCAGGCTGAGCTGCCAGGCACAGTGTAGCACAATGCTAGCTGGCCAAGTATTAAGACAATCTAAGCAGGAACTTGCCTTTAGCAAACACTAAGCCTTCCTTTGGGGCTACACCAATTCCTCCCTTCTCTGCACTGAGTCATTTCTTTGCCAGAATATCTATATTTAAAGAAAACAGAAAGAGCAAGACACGTCGGAACACACAGATTTTCTCTACCTATTCTTCCAGCTCCGCTGGAAACAACACACAACTGAAGCTGTTCAACAACTTTAGCTAAAAGGCACTCTATGCCAAGACAGCCAGCGACATGCGTCAGCAGCGCTGGGCACAGCTTTGGGAACTAGGCTTGTGTTTGTAAATCTTGACGACACTGGCTTTTATCAGATTACTCAAGGACTGAAATACATCTTGGAAGTAGTTTTTAAGTTAGCTGAAATCCAGAGATTCACCCCAGCCCCAAATCAGGATGTAACAATGAAACAAAATCCGATTGTGTGTTGAAACCCACAGTAGTTGTTTTACTCAGACCATCCAGTGCAGCGTGTTGAATTCAACATGAAAGTTCTTCTTTTCATGAAAGACAGCCCAGATGCTCGGCACTTGGAAGCCTGGGCAACTGGTTTGTCAGAGGAGGCACAGAACAGCGGTCATTAAGGCTGCCCTATACTTTCCACCTGGAGCACGTCCCTCTGGCTAGGCAAGATTTAGTGGTACTTGCCAAAAAAGTGTGCTACAGTCCCACAAACCTCTGCAATCCCCCCAAAACTAAATGCAATGCTGGTCAGACAGTCTCCTCTTGCATCAGTGACCGGCCACTGCCAGAGGCACGCTACCAGTGTCAGAGGCTGAATGACAAGTCCAGCATCTTGAAACCCAGAGATGACATGGTGACTAGACAATCTTCAAACAATCATTACTGGCCAGTAGGGATGGAAAAGCTGAATAACATCTGTCCCATACAGTATGACTCTTGGCCATCCAAATATGCTAATCAGATACACCACAGGTCCTGCTGGTCTAGCTCCATACTGCCTACCTTAGCATGTAAGTCCAGGCAGAGCTTAGAGGAGCACCGGTCCTATGTTTATACCCTTTTTTTTTTTTTTTTTTTTTTTTTTTACCTGTGAGGTCCCAGGGCAAGGGAGGGAAGGTCCTAGCTCCGGTCCCCAGAGGGACAGTGGAGAGAAGACATGGCCAACATGAGCTCCGCAACTTCCAGAGGAAGAGCCCTCCAGCATGTTGTGGAAAGGAGAAATTTGGGTGAGGGGATGAAGTAGGTCATCTGCAAAATATCTGAATAGAGAACTGGAACGTCCGCATAACCTCACACGCACCAGTTCTCTCTGCAGGTGTCACGAAGATAAAGGAACATGCAGGCTTGTCTACATAGGTCAATGGTCCCAAACATTCAAACTGGCTTTGGAGTCTGTAGTGGGGCAGACTGTCCCACTCTCTGAGAGTGTGGGCTGCAACAGGCCAGTGCGCCTGCGCAGACAGGCAGCCAATTAGAGAAGGACTTTTGGGGAGTCAATCAGGGCCCAGATTGGAGGCAGCCAATCAGGGCCAGGCTCAGCCCTATAAAAAGGCTGCTCAGGAAGGGAGCAGTCAGTCTGTCCCAGGCCTTCAACAGGGGAAGGTCAGTCTCCAGAGGTGGGAGACTAGCACCGCGGACAGCGCAGTGCTGGCCGGGCTCGGGGAGCAAAAGGGAGCTCTAGCCCATAGCCTGCCAGGCTGCAGGCCCTGAAGGGTAGGGCCTAGCGGGTGCAAGGGGCCATAGGGGAAGCGGCCCAGGGAAGCGGACAGACGAGGGGAGAGAAGGAGGACAGCGAGGCTCCCACCAGAGGGTCCCTGGGCTGGGACCCAGAGTAGAGGGCGGGCCTGGGTCCCCCCCATTCCTCCCTTGCAGTACACCCAGCCATCGGCCGTAGGGAGCGGCCATCATAGACTACGCCAGATCCCTGACAAGAGGGTTTAGACTTTGGTTGGACATGGTGGCTGGGGCGTAGAGAGACTGTTGATCAACCCCTCCACCCAGGAAGGGGGCGAGGATGGACTAAGGGCACTGCCAGAGGGCAGTGGCTCGAAAAGGACACCACGAGCTGGTGAGTGACGCAGGCTCAGACACCAACCAAGGGCGAGATGACAGACGGTACACCACCAGGAGGGGGCGCTCCACTGGACAGAGCTAATTCCCAGAGACAACCAGCAGGAGGCGCCAGGTAGTGAGTCCCAACACCGTTACAGAGTCCATTCAGAACAAGTCTGAAAATTAGCTGGAGCAGCAACTGGCCCAGGCTCAGGTACCCAGAACCATCCTTATAACTACTTTAGTTAAACCAAACTGGTATGGATGTTTGAACACCATTCCCCAGTGTAGACAGGGCACCACTTAACAGTTTCTTTCCTACATAGGAGTCTGCTGGGTGGTCACTGTAGAAGAACAACAGAGGGGTAGCCGTGTTAGTCTGAATCTGTAAAAAGCAACAGAGGGTCCTGTGGCACCTTTAAGACTAACAGAAGTATTGGGAGCATACGCTTTCGTGGGTAAGAACCTCACTTCTTCAGATGCAACAGTGACTAACAAAATTATTGTTTGCAATGTCATTGTAGCCATGTTGGTCTCGGGATATTGGAGACACAAGATGGGTGGGGTAATACCTTTTATTGGACCAACTTCTATTGGTGAGAGCCAAGCTTTTGAGCGACACAGAGCTCTTCAGCTCTGAGTAATCCCCAAACAGTTATAATCTGTAACAGCAGCGTGGACTGATTTAAATAAACACCATTTAAATCACTGATCTTACTATGATTTAAATCAGCAAGCAGGAAACCTAAATATAACACTATTGCTTTTAATCATATTTTGTAATGGTACTTTTTAGTTATTTTCCTAAAGAAAGGTTGGTGTCCATTGAAACATGTTAATTTGCAACTAACTATAGACTTTAGAACTGGGTACTTTTTGCTCACCAGGAGGATACATTAGATCTACTCATGTTTATTTAAACAATTATATAATTTAATTTACATTTATGCAGATTCTTAATTTTTATATTATGTTAGAAAATGGTGAATGGTTTATTTCTTATTTACTAGTGGATGATTAATGTTTAATTTGTGATTTGCATCAAGCTCTATTCGGAGGGGGGTACAAATATACAAAAACCCAAGCATTTAAACCAAATAAAACTACATTAAATGTGCTGGATACACAAAATGAAAGTTGGTCAAAAAGGTTATCAAAACATGTTTTGTTTAAAACTAATTGATTTATTAAACAGGGAAAGTATTATCTGTAGTTAGTGAATTGAACTCATTGTTGCTGGTCAGCTTGTCCTTCAAGAGTTTAGAACTAGTAGAGCTCATCCTCCCTCACACAGTTTTTATTCATAGATTGGAAGGGGAAAACAAGCTTTCCTGCTTTTTCAACTCCCAACTGGTTTCTTAACAGTCTGAACAAACTAGTCACTGAACTGAATTAGCTGAACAAATCAAAATGAAGAAAATATTCTCTCTGCACCTGCACCGCTGTCAAAAACTGGTTGAGCACTTCAGCAAACAATGGTTCCCGGTGCTTTGTCGCTAACTTCCACCAGTAAGTGGTTTGACTTTCTTTAAAACTTGGCAGCAAATATGTACTGCTTAAGATTACTTTTGTTTAAGATTTTTATTTAATTTTAATAATTCTAGCATGTTTAGGGCTTAATTTAGCTTGTCAATTTCACATTTAATTTTAACTTTAAATAGGTTTAATTTAAAAACCTCTATTTAATTAAAATTATTTAATTTAAATTTAAAAAAATCCAACACTAGGAATTTCAGCACTTTTTTTTTTTTAATTCATTGATCTTTCTCCCTCATATGTTACAGCGATGGCATGGCTGCAGCTGTTGCACTACTCCTGGGCTGTCACCTTGTCTCCAGAGAGATACAGCAAATACTCCTCAACTCCAGAGAAGGATGAGTGTTATCTCACAGCATGGCATGTATCACATCCAGAAAGGGAAAGATTGCTCTGTTTAGAAAAGATAGCAGTAAGCAAACCTTTATACCGAAGATGGAAAGGTGCTGTGAAATCTGGTAAGATACGCTTTGCTGTCCTGTCCCACACTGTAACTGGAGAGCAGTAAAGAGAGGTGGAAAGGCAACATATTTCAAACAGAAAGGAAATCTTTCTTTCCACGTCATACAGTCGACCTTTGGAATTCAACACCACACAGGCCAGAGAGAGACAGTCTAACAGGCTTTTTAGAAGGGCTGGATTTTTTTTAGCACAATTAGTGTTTTTAGCTGGGCAAGCTGAGACAGAGTGCTAGCAGGGTAATCAAACCTTTTGTGTTGAGCAAGCCACTGCCTGCGGGGATAGGAAGCATTCAGCTCCCTTCCCATGGCCTTTTTCTGCAGCATCAAGCATCAGCCACTACTGGGGAAGAGAGCAATTTCCTGACCCTTTTTGGCACATGCCATGTGCCTAACGTGACAGGCACAAAATACCAGACACTGAAAAAATAAAGCACTGATTGTGGGGAAGATTTTCTATATCAGCGGCAGGTCCTACCACACAAATCATTGTCTAGGGGACAGCGACATGAGGCAAAACAAACTGGGGAATTGAAACAACAAAGAGTCTGGTGGCACCTTAAAGACTAACAGATTTATTTGGGCATAAGCTTTCGTGAGTAAAAACCTCACTTCTTCGGATGCATAGAAGTGAGGTTTTTACTCACGAAAGCTTATGCCCAAATAAATCTGTTAGTCTTTAAGGTGCCACCAGACTCTTTGTTGTTTTTGTAGATACAGACTAACACGGCTACCCCCTGATACTTGGGGAATTGAAAGTGAAGCTCAGTTCAGCACATGAGCAAGGCAGGCTTGACAGCGTCCCCAGGCAGCACTGCCAACCCCATGAGTTCAAAAAACCAAGAGCCAGGTGCCCAAAACACAAGAGTTCTTAAAATAATAAATGCTGAGTTCTCTTTCTTTGCCTGCCGGTGTCTCCGCTGTTAGGGTGCACTCAGATTCAGAGCTCTCCTTCATAGCCAGGAGGGCTAGAAAGCTGAGATTCTCATGCACTCTCTCGAGTCCAGCCGCTGGGGTAGTAAGAAAATCATCAAGTATCACAGGACTTGCGATAAAATTCAAATTCAAATGAAATTGCAAGAGTTGGCAACACTGTCCCACAGAACTGAACCCTGGAAGGGGCTGAAATACTGGATGGGGCAATGTTGATATTGCCATGTACAGAAAAACTATTTTAGGTCAAATTTGAAGGATTTTTTTGTAGGTGTTGGTCTCTGTCTGAGGGGTTGGAGCAGATGCGGTTGTACCTCAGCCCTTGGCTGTAGACGATGGATCGTGTGGTGTGTCCGGGGTGGAAGCTGGAGGCATGAAGGTAGGCGTAGCCGTCGGTGGGTTTTCGGTATAGGGTGGTGTTAACGTGGCCATCGCTTATTTGTACTGTGGTGTCTAGGAAGTGGACCTCCCGTGTAGATTGGTCCAGGCTGAGGTTGATGGTGAGGTGGAAGCTGTTGAAAGCATGGTGGAATTCTTCCAGGGTCACCTTCCCATGGGTCCAGATGATGTCATCAATATAGCGTAGGTAGGGAAGGGGCATGAGTGGACAAGAGCTGAGGAAGCGTTGTTCCAGGTCAGCCATAAAAATGTTGGCATATTGTGGGGCCATGCGGGTGCCCATAGCGGTGCCACGGTCTGGAGGTATATATTGTCACTAAATTTGAAATAATTCCACCCCGGACACACCACACGATCCATCGTCTACAGCCAAGCGCTGAGGTACAACCGCATCTGCTCCAACCCCTCAGACAGAGACCAACACCTACAAGATCTTCACCAAGCATTCTCAAAACTACGATACCCACACAAGGAAATAAAGAAACAAATCAACAGAGCCAGACGTGTACCCAGAAGCCTCCTGCTACAAGACAGGCCCAAAAAAGAAACCAACAAAACTCCACTGGCCATCACCTACAGTCTTCAGCTTAAACCTCTCCAACGCATCATCAGTGATCTACAACCCATCCTGGACAATGATCCCTCACTTTCACAGACCTTGGGAGGCAGGCCAGTCCTCGCCCACAAACAACCCGCCAACCTTAAGCATATTCTCACCAGCAACCACGCACCGCACCATAACAACTCTAACTCAGGAACCAACCCATGCAACAAACCTCGATGCCACTCTGCCCACATATCTACACCAGCAACACCATCACAGGACCTAACCAGATCAGCTACATCATCACTGGCTCATTCACCTGCACATCCACCAATGTGATATATGCCATCCAGCAATGCCCCTCTGCTATGTACATTGGCCAAACTGGACAGTCACTACGCAAGAGGATAAATGGACACAAGTCAGATATCAGGAATGGCAATATACAAAAACCTGTAGGAGAACACTTCAACCTCCCTGGCCACACAATAGCAGATGTAAAGGTAGCCATCTTACAGCAAAAAGCTTCAGGACCAGACTCCAAAGAGAAATTGCTGAGCTCCAGTTCATTTGCAAATTTGACACCATCAGATCAGGATTAAACAAAGACTGTGAATGGCTATCCAACTAGAGAAGCAGTTTCTCCTCCCTTGGTGTTCACACCTCAACTGCTAGCAGAGCACCTCACCCTCCCTGATTGAACTAACCTCGTTATCTCCATACTGATTTATACCTGCCTCTGGAAATTTCCATTACTTGCATCTGAAGAAGTGAGGTTCTTACCCACGAAAGCTTATGCTCCCTATACTTCTGTTAGTCTTAAAAGGTGCCATAGAACCCTCTGTTGCTTTTTACAGATTCAGACTAACACGGCTACCCCTCTGATACTCAGCCCCTAAGGGTAGCTAGGCACTTCCGATGCAGAACTCAAGATGGAAATGACAGGGGGATAGATTAGTACTGGAAATAGCCCTGCTTTGGGCTATTAAATCCCCTTTCCTCCTGTGCTGTCCCTCTCGACTGGCGGGGAGGAGTTGGTGGTTTCTTCCCTCACCTGGCTGGGAGGGTGCAGCAGTGGGCACACTGGTTCTTGTGGATAAGCAGGGCACCTGCTCCTGGGCACTCAAGTCAGCAGGGAGCACTGCGCTTGGTTACATACCCTTGGATGGTGCAGAAATGGCCACTGATAGACAGGGAGGACACAGACATGGCCAGCAGGCAGAAGCAGGGGGCTTTCCAAGCCCCCATGGCATTGAGAAGTGGCAAGATCATCCCAGAGTCTGACCTGAGACCAGACAGCTCTCCTGGAGCTTTCCCCCAGGGAAAAAGCTGGCATGCCTGGCTCAAACACACACGCCCTCACCCACCCATGGGAGAGCCAGATGCTTTAACCTGATGCCCTCAACATAACATCTACCTTCCCCTGCACCCTGTCTCAGTACTGGGATGACCAGCGAGACCCAAAAGCTACCAACTTGAATGACAAAAAACGCTGCCCTTGCTTGCTGAACATACCCCATTGCAAACTGTGCATGACGCTCAGCCTGTGTCAAGGAGAATCTAGAAAACAAAGGACCACCTGTTTAAACACACAGCCGCAGCTTTATCCCAGCTCCGGAACAGCTGACGATTCACCGTCAGTCTTGTTTATTGACACCCCTAACACACAAAAGACTTTCCCACTGAATACCGAGACCTGATGAAAGTTCGGACGCAACTGAAAATTAAAACGGGAAATCAAGTGTTGCTCAGCCTCAGGCGTGGAGCCCAGCTGGGAGAGCTGTAGTGAGAGCAGATGTGTCCGGGGAGAGGGGGGAGAGCAGTGCCAGTGCAAGGCGGCGGGGGCCATCTGGAACACCTGCAGTTCCAAGAGGCCTGTCCCAGCTGCTAGCTCCGGCGCTGGGGTAGAGTGGAGCTCATGCTTTGCTCCAGGCTGCTTTCCAGAGGCACACTGAGGCTCCATCAGTGGCTCTCCAGCCCACCCACGACCCTGCCATGCTCCATCAGCACGTGGCAGAGGTAGGAGCAGAGCGCTGCTTCCTACTCCAGCAATGCCCACATATCCAGCAATGCAGAGCAAAGCACCAGCGGAGGGGGGCCGGAGCAGACCCAGAAGCATGGGAGCAGCTTGAGCAGGGCTGTGTCTGGCAGGGCCGGCCGGTGCTGGGAGATGAGCAGAGCTGCCGGAGCCTGTGACAGCAGCAGTGTCTCAAGCATGTGGGGACGTGAGGAGGAGAGCACGTGAAGTGGGGCGGGGGAAAGAGGAGAGGCAACAGCAGAGAGATGGAAGAAAGAAAAGGAAGGAGAAAATATGTCCTGCCACAGCTCCCACTGCCCCAGAGACTCTCAGCTGCACAAGCTGTGGCCAGGAGAGCTCCTGTGAGCGCTGCAAAGCCAAGCCACAACTACAGGCTGGCAGCCTGAGGGGACACTGGCAGGCAGAGAGGCAGGAGACGCTCCCAGACAGCACTCTCTCTAGGCAAGAGCACCGAGAAGAGAAACCCCCAGGCCCCCCTGTATATGCTGAGATTGTGATCCACCACAACTCCTAAATCCTGCGCAGCTGTGCTGCTGCCAAGCCAGCTGTCCCCCATTCTGTATTGGTGCGTTTGCTTTTTCTTCCCTAAGTGTACCTGACATTTGTCTTTGCTGAATTTCATTGTGTTGTCTAAGCCAATTCTCCAACTTATCAAGACCCCTCTGAAGTTTAGCTCTATCCTCCAAAATGTTTGCAATCCCTCTACCTTTCTGTCATCACTACACGCACTGCGTCCTATGAAACGCTAGTGTATTGTTACATGCAGGTCAGTAGTTACCACTGCCCCGAGGCTGCCCAGAGCGGGTCACACAGGGACAAGGAAGAACACTGTAAGGCTATCACAGGGCTTGGCCCATTCTGGAGCCTTAGGGGATATTTTGGGGATACTCTTCAGGGCTCATGTGACCTATGGGCAAGAGCCAGAGGAGCATGCCATTTAATTTCCACCCCTCTGTGACGTCAGCGACCCGGCCAATTGGAGACCCAGTGGCACCAAATTCAAACCGGAGCCAAGCACAGAGATGGCCCGAGCAGAAGTGCAGAAGGAAGCCAAGCACTTCCCCAAATCGCTGCCCAAGGAGAGGGCTGGCGGCTCAGCCAAGAGCCACCGAGAACAGGGGTGCCCCTGCAGGCAATGATGGTGTCACAGGCCTAGCAGGAGCCCAGCCGCAATGCCAGGGTAGGAAGCACCTGGCAAAGCCCAGGCACAGGGACCCTGAACCCAGCCAGTGCACCCCAGCCAGGAAGGGATCTTCCCCTGTGGCCTTCTGATCTCCACACTAACAGCTCTGGGAGCCTGGGGCTTTTCTTCCTTTACACTGCAATACCCCCACAAGTCTAGCCCCTCAGTCACAAGGCCATCACAGGCTCTCTGCTTTGGCACTCACCTTTCCCTAAGCCGGTCGTTTCCGAGCTCCCCCACCAGCCAACACTAGTCCCCAGAGGGCCTGGCAGGGAGAGTATCGTGGGAGGATACAAGTCTGCCTCCTAGGGGAAATCACTCCTAGGCAAATAGAAACTGCTGGGAGGGAGTTAGGGATCTGCCAAAGCTAGATCAGTCGGAAGTCCCCTTTGCTCCTAAATCCAAAGTATTTCATGTAATGGGTTCAACTGAAGCTCTGTGACCCTGGAAAGCACGTCTGTACTCAGCCAAGAAATACTTGCTGATGGGCAAAAGGGAGCTGAATCGTACAAAGCAAACATCTGACATCAACACCGCTTGTAAACAGCCCAAACTTTCTGAAAGCCTCAGGAGTACAATGGCTTGTTAAGAACGAACAGGCAGCATTTCAGTTTCAGATTTCTACGTTCCCCTGCCTCCCAACCGGCTCCCCGCAGGGTTCAGCTGGTGTCCTGACAAGCCAGCAGCAAGAGATCACAAACCAATCTGACCATTCCCACAGAAACACAAAGAATTCTCTTCTAAAGAATGCACATGCTGGGATTTCAGACATGCCAACTGGAGGTTTCGAGACAGAGGTTTTGTTTCCATGAGTTTGTATCAGTTTCTAGCAAGGTATATTCTCTTGTACTAGTCTAGGCTAAAATATTTAGAAGGACGACAACACTGGAGCACCCGAATGCTGCCAGAGTACTGAATCTGAGTGACAGCAATGGAACGGGATACCAGGCACTGCCAGGAGCAATGGGGTTCGATATTTACAGGAGATGCCTATATCACAATGTTCAATATGGAAGACATAGCCAACATGACAAACAGAATTTGTTCATAGTCCACAGGGAGAACATTTAAGAAAATGATCCTTAAAGTTGCTCAGCCATATTGACAGTGCTGCTATCAGCCAAGGCCTTCAGCCAATAGCAATACCAGCTGAGATTCCATCTAGTTTGGCTGGCTGAGGGCTTGTCTACACTTAAAATGCATCACTTTAGCGCTTCAGTGAAGACGCTGCATGCACCGATAGGAGAGCATCTCCCATCCGTGCGGGTACTCCACCTCCCTGAGAGGCAGTAGCTCTGTCAATGGGAGAAGCCCTCCCCTCAGCATAGCCCTGTCTACACCGGGAGTTAAGTTGGTATAACTATCGCGTAGGGGGTGGTTGTTATACCAGCGTAAGTTGGTAGTGCAGACCAAGCCTAGATGTAGTTTTTTCCAGTGTGACTAGGACTAAATCCCTGGTCCTACAACAAGCTGCCCTGTGCCCACTGGGAGCTCATTATGGGTTTGGGGCAGCAGGGAGCAAAGTTCCAGCCTGTACCATTCTAGTTCAACCCAGATCATCGACTTCCTGGAGCAGAAAGCCAGCAGTGTGTGAGCAGTTGCTAGACTGGGCTGTCCTGGACATCAGCTCTTCTGGCAAGCCACACATTTCTTTCCATAGGTGCCAGCAAACACAGAGAAAAAAAGTCTCTTTCTAGTCATGATTAAAATCTCTAGCAGATTAAAGCATTTAATATAATTAACTGGGCATGATCCATGGCGTTGCCAAACTCAAATTTTACTAACCAGCTCTTATTGGAACGAGCACACTATTCAAACACAAATGCACACACCTCTTGCATGCAATAATATTTCGCGTTTAATAACGAGCTTCTGAAGTCAATATCTCAGCAGCTGTGAGTGAACAGAATTGAGCACCGAGGCCTGTATCCTGCACAGTCTTAAACATGTGTGTGACTTGACTCACGTGAGTAATCCCAGTGCACATGCTTAAGTGTTTGCAGGACCGGGGCCCAAAGTCCAGCAAGCAGTACCCATATAATGCCATCAATAGAGCAATAGGGAGGGTGCCTGGTAAACCGCACATAATTGCAGAAAACTCACCCGAGAGGCTCCCACACACATCTAGATAACCCTGCCTGCCAAGAGTTTCAAACTGTCAGCACCATCACATCCAAGAGAGGTGGAGAAGACCAAGGCTGAGAACTAGGGCTCTAACTCAACAAAGCAAGCACCATTTCATTGGGCTGCCAGGGGGCATTCCCTGGAAAAATGTGAGTTGCCAGATAATCCTCGGCAATACAGGAAATTGTAACACTTGTATACAACTATGCAAACTAATGTTAGCCTAGTTATCTGCAATCCAGACCTGGGTGGAACCAGCAGCAGTTTATATTCTGTTAAAACAGCACAGACTGCAAATACTATCCGGCTGAAAATCCACTCATGCATTTCCCACCAGACACATGCAAGAGTCTACAAGTGCTGTTAAACAGAGATTAACTCAAATACACAGCTCAGGGTTTGAAGAACTAGAATACGAGTAGCAGCTTTTATCACATGCTAGGAATGCTCCAAGGCGGAGATATTTTGCGTCCAAAGTTCTAAGAACTGTTCAGAAATTGCGGGATAGCAATTAACAATGCTCCTCCCCCACCCCCCTACCACGTGTGCGCTCCTGGGACTCCATGAACATTTTCAACCAAAAGAGGCAACACACAAAATAAATGTTTTGGGTTGGGAGCATTAACACATTGGGAATGACAGGGAAAGTACAGTAACTCCTCACTTAACGTTGTAGTTCTGTTCCTGAAAAATGTGACTTTAAGTGAAACAATGTTAAGTGAATCCAATTTCCCCATAAGGATTAATGTAAATGGGGGGAGGGTTAGGTTCCAGGGATATTTTTTATTATATATATATAAAACCATAACCAACCAGGGTGGACCGGCAGCCCCCCCATCAGCTCCCCGCCCCCCTAAGTTCCCTGTGCTGCAGCTGCCCAGTAGGCTATCAATTGGCAGTTCAGCTGTCCCTCCCCCCACTGCCATGTGCTGCTCCCGGGAGCCTCCTGCTTGCTGGGGGGGGGGGGCGGTAAGGGGAGGAAGAGGGGGGCTGTCAGGATGTCCTCCTCCCCCCTGCTCCTGTACCCCGCTTATCCCAGCTTCCATAGAGCGGGGGTGGGGGAAATGCGACAGGGCTCAGGACAGAGGGAGCTTGCTGTCTCTCCTCCCTCCATTCCTGCTGCCTTGTAGAGCGTGAGAGTTAATCATCATCACAGTGTACCAGTATTAAATTGTTTGT
The DNA here is from genome assembly GCF_013100865.1 of Trachemys scripta elegans. Taxonomy (NCBI): domain Eukaryota; kingdom Metazoa; phylum Chordata; order Testudines; family Emydidae; genus Trachemys; species Trachemys scripta. The sequence continues at coordinate 62,325,285 of NC_048308.1, read as the reverse complement.
TTAAAACTGTGTGTGTGTGTGTGTGTGTGTGTGTGTGTGTGTGTGTGTGAGAGAGAGAGAGAGAGAGAGAGAGAGAGTGAGTGTGTGTGTGTGTGTGTATGATGATGATTGTGAAGCTTGGTTGAGGTGGAGGAGTCAGAGGGTGGGATATTTCCCAGGGAATGCCTTACTGCTAAATGATGAACTAGCACTCGGCTGAGCCCTCAAGGGTTAACTCTCACACTCTACAAGGCAGCAGGAATGGAGGGAGGGGAGACAGCCCGGTGTGAGAGAGAGAGATGCGCATTTCCCCTTTAAGTACGCTGATCCTACTCTTAAGTACACTGCCTTGTTAATTAGATCAGCTTGCTGAGATCGCAGCGTCCTGAGCTCTGTCGTGTGTCCCCCCTGCTCTATGGAAGATGGGGTAAGCAGGGTTCAGGAGCAGGGGGAGGGGGACACGCTGACAGCCCCACTCTTCCTCCCCTCCCCCCTGCCTGGTGGGCAGCTGCAGCACAGGGAACTTAGGGGAGCGGGGAGCTGATGGGGGGCTGCCGGTCCACCCTGGTTCCAAGCCCCCACCAGCTAGCTGCAACGGGGCTGCTCTTCCGGCAAGCAGTGGACAAAGCAGGCGGCTGCCAAACGACGTTAGAAGGGAGCATTGCACAACTTTAAACGAGCATGTTCCCTAATTGATCAGCAACGTAACAACGAAACAACGTTAACCAGGACGACTTTAAGTGAGGAGTTCCTGTAACTGAATTTCAGAGACAGCTGGTATCTTTAAAGTTTAAGAGTGTTTGGGATTTTCGTCTGCTCATCAGCTGAATAAACAAACAACGGCTTAGACACTCCTCATGATGTATTCATTTATTGATGACCTTGAGGAAGTTGCTACATCTCAAGTGTTTGACCTCATGCGTGCAGACATCCGGGTGATGCATTCCAAGAACATGGCTCACAAACAGAGAGACTGTAGTGCAGACTGTCAAATAAACAAACTCGACTGAAGGAGGAAAAAACAGCTGACAAGATATGGTGCACGGTAGGTGGCTTCATATTAAGCTACTTACTCACAGGCAGTAAAGAACTATGTGTTATATCAATGTATTTTAATTAGTCTGTTGCTTGGTTGGGTGGGAGAGAGCCCTGACTGGATGACAACATGGAAATAAAATTTCTGCAGGTTTGGGGTGGGTTCTGCCCCTTGGAAGGCGGGGGCAAGGAGAAGGGGAGGCCATGGATTATCTTGCTTTGGTCCCAGTAACAAAACCACAGCAACACTCACCATGGTTTAGCAGCCTGTACCCGAGTAGCCACCACTTGGAATAGCAGAGGGCTGTGCAGGTCAGGACAAAGGCTTAGTAGCAGAGCATTGGGAAGGAAGCTAATGCAAGGTCATCTGCCTGGGACACGCCTGGTCCTATCATCATCAAACACGCCCAGTCTATTGGAGACTGGTCTGTCAACCAGAGTGACCACACTTAATGGTGCTGCACCAGGCATCATGTAGGGAAGTTCCCAGATCTGGTTCAATCCTGCGAATTTATTAATCTTGGGGGCGGCCCCTCAGGCAACGCCAGGTAGGGTCAGGCATGCATCCTTCGCACGCCGATGGAGCGTTTGAGCACGTGGTGTGCTAGGATGATTGTCCATCTTGGTGACATCGCAGAAGAGCGTGCAATGCTACTTTTGAATATAATGAGCGACTGAAGGAAAGCCAGATTTTTGCGAGACTGACATTTTGCACAAAATCAAACCACTTTATGGTCAGGATCCGGTGCTGACAGCACGCATCGGATGCCTCTAGCTGTTGTATGCCCGCCTGTACGAAGGCCAGGTTTCTGACGCATACAGAAATAGAGGTAGTACATGGGCTTGACAGATCCTGAACTTCGTCTCAGCACAAAGTCATTTCTGCATCCAGAAGCAAGGTACGGACTTCATGGAGGAGGCAGAGTCAGCTATTAGTCAAAGAACGTCCAGGTTGCTATGATCACTTGAATTCTGCTTGCAGCCTAGGTAGATTAACTCATCAACACTTCATTACAGCCAGCGTTAATCCTCTATTCATATTGTCTAGGAGCCACTTTCATCAGCATTAACTTCATACAATAAAAATACAAACAATTTAACACCGAGCCATCTCTAGTAGTAATGATACATACATAGGTAGCGTATGTATATTTAAATATTATATGGATTTAAATATTAATTCATCACTTCTGGTTTCAGTTCATCACCACTTCTAATTTGCAAGTGCCATGTACATTGTTGATGTTTCAGCCCTGTCCAAACAGCCAACACCTGTCCATACAGAAACCATGAACCTGGAATCTCATCTGTGCAAAATCTTCTCTTTTGAATATATATGGAAAAGGTCTCTAATCTCTTGACATGTCCAAGCTGATGACTTGAGAAAAGTGCTTCTCCGCAGTTAAAGGACTGTTACATTGCCGGTACACAATAGCAAACTGACCAAGAGCAGGGATGTAAAAACAAAGCCTTAATGTTCATTATACCCTAAAGGCTAAGTTGGGATGAGAGCAGTCAACATTAGGCCTAAACCCAGAAACGCAGGTCTGTTTTCTGCCCTGTGCTGAGAGAGAGAGAGAGAGAGAGAGAGAGAGAGAGAACAGAATGAGACTGTGCTCCCAGTGACAATACCCAGAAGAGCTGGTGCTGGAATTAAAAGAGAGCTTCAGATAAGGACTTCGTTACAAGTTCCTGGTAGTTCTTCAAGTACAGCACTCCTTCCGACTGTGCTAAGCCAACAGAGTCCCCTGGGAATAGTATTGCACCAAAACATTTATCCACCAAGAGATTGAAACATCCTCCCACAAACCACATTCCTTGATAAAACAAACTATTAAAATGTCACTACTGCAACAGAGACTGACAAAATAATCCTGAGACAGCCCCTTCTTGACTCAAAAACTCAGGCCAGCTGCTCTCTAACAAGAGAGGTCTGTTAATCACACAGGAAAACATGCCCCTCTGCACAGGCCATCAGCTTGGATTCATTTGTTTATTCACACCCTCCTTTATCGGAAATGTGTATGTTCTCTGTCCTTCCCCACTTCATCTTTATATACCAGGCATCAAAGTAATTATGCTTGGGGTTTGTACCTAAAATACACTTAGTTCTAGCTACTTCATCAACTTCTTATTTTTAATTTTAATTTTTCTTTCCTTTTGTTAATGAACAGGCATTTTATTGCAAGAAACGTTATCATCGTGCTTTGCAGGATTTAAACTCTCAGCCCTGACCCTGTTACACACAAGGGGACAGCGTTAGGGCTGCAATGGGAACCTTAGCTCCAAAGTTCTTAACTTTTGTTCAGTTAAAATCTCAACCTTAACACTGCATTAATATGAAGCGTGCGTGAGTCTAGGGCTGCTCGTCCACGCTACGTTACACAGTTCAGGAACAGGAGTTTTAAGCCTTTATTTTGTAAAAATCTCATTGAAATGGCAAAATCCAAACCCTAGAATTCAAAGGCTGAGCATTATTGGATTCGTTCACGGGGGGACTGACCAAATGAAGTTGATACAGAGTCAGTAGAAAGAGGTTAAAACTCTCTCACACATATACGGTGATGTTTCCACTAGACTGTCTCACTTCTTTTTGGCCCCTAACACGCTCCAGGCCCTGTCCTTTGGCCGCTCAGCCCACAGTGATTCCAGCAGTGTCAGTCATACAGTGGGAGAGGAGTTTATCTACAGAGTACTTTTAACTTGATAGACATGATGGAAAATACCTGCGCCCAGGAGAACCTGCAAAATTCTAATTAATCACAAACCTGCCCCAGGGCCAGCATCTCACCTGCTTCCAGGGGAGGCTACAAAGCACCTGCAACAGACTCTCACCAAATATCCCCCTGAGCTGGGAAAGAGGAGACCGGGCATTCAAATCTCACCTCTTCCAAGTGCTGTTTAAATTCTCATGTGATTCACTACCTCTATTAGCCTCACAGACCCCAATCTAGAAAATGGTTAGGGAAGTACGGGTGAATACACCCTCCTATTATTTCAATGAGCGAGCAGGAGCCCGAGTGCAAGCCCAGAACCCGGATCTCCAACATGTCAGGCCCCAATCTATCCACTGTGGCACACAGCCTTTCAGAGTGACTAGGCCAGTCTGTGTTATTCTGACTCAAACCACTATAAACCCTGCTCCTGTCCCAGACCAGGGATAGAATTCAGGACTCCTGATTATTGCTGACTAGTCAATACGTTTCCAACTTTGTCAAGTCCTCCAGCAGCTGAGCTAGGAAAGGACTAATCAGTACTCCTGGAGCTCAACTAACAAGCTAAAGATCTGAAGATGAAGGGATTCAAAAGCCTGCAGCTGAGTTATGGGGAAGGGGATGAAATGGGGTTGTATGTGATTTGCACAGGGGAAAAAAAACCATTCAAAACCAGATTTTGTACTTAATTCCTCTGATAATTTAAACTATGGCATGAATTGTGAAAATAGACGTTTCAGTGTCACACACACTGCCTCCCCGTAGCCCACTGCTCAGTGAGAGAGAGACATGCCTCCCACTCCGTGCCCCAACCACACAAGACAGGAGTCCGCGACAGCTGAGCCTGGCTGCATCCAATTGCTGGCTGTCCATGAGAGGCTAGGGCTTGTTTTGAGAAGCCAGTGGTGACACAGACTCCTTCATGGAGGTTCCCTCCACCTGTGTTGTATGTAGGATTGCTCTTGCAGTATTTATTTTCCATAAATTTTATCCCCTGCTAAAATTTAACAAACACAAAGAATGTCTTGGGGCCCATCTCAGCCTCTCTCACTGTTCAGGAGAGGCGACATAGCTGGAAACAGCTCCAGCACCACGGTTTCTCCCGCTAGTTCCCAGGCAGGTGCAGCTCCCCTGGTCCCTTCCATCTAATGCAAAACCTCCACAGTGACTCTGCAGTTCTGAGGCAGAATCACTGTCCAAATGCCTGCAATCTGTGCTGCTCCACGGGTGTAACTGAGATAGGAGCACAAAACGTCACTTTTAAGGCTTTGCATTGGTGCTTAAAAATGATCTGACTGGCTATTTGCAGCTATACACCATACTAAAAGAGTCACGTTATTATTTGCTTAGCACCACCGGAGTGCCTGGCACCTCGCATTACAGAGAGACCGATTCCACGTATAGTCCCGGATAAGGCAACATAAGATCAGGCAGGAGACGACAATGGTGCAGTGTCTAGAAGAACGGAAGGACACAGAAGTGGACAATATGATTATTACAGCTCATGAACTTTTCCAAAGCAGAGTGGGATTTTTCTGCAGGGTTTTTATTCTAAAGCAAACCACTATCAAACTCTGTTAATTTGCTGACCAGAAGGTGGAGACTCCCCTTTGTAGTCAGTGACGGCACGACATGTCTGAGCACCAAGTGATGCAAAACTGAAATGACGATCCCAGGCAGGGTCAGCCTTGGCAGCCCTGGGAGCTCTCAGGGGTCAGAGCGATGAATTTTGCTTACGGTAGAACACACAGGCTCGGCGTGTCCACGCTATAGTCAAATCCTTCAGAGTCTGTACAGCAGAGCACACTGTGCGGCCGAGCTCAGGCCCAGTGAACTCCACTGGCCTTGCACAGACGTCTGGAGAGACTGTAGCTGAAAAGCTGCACGCGCACATGACAAACAGCTTTAAATTACTTCCTTCCAAGCCCCTAAAACATGACCCCCCTCAAGCCACTTTTCCCAGCCCATCCCCTGAAGGCCAGGCCATTCCGCCATCCCACGCGTGTTAGGACAGGAAATCTCAAAGGACAGCAGAGCAGCAATTCTCTTAGCACCATCCTTCCCTTCTTCTCAAACATCAAAGCACAGTGCTTGGCTGCCACACGGCTCCTCCCTCCAAATCAAACTCCTGGTTCCTGAAGATATGACAATGACAAGGAGCATCTTTGTCAGGATCCGTAGACATCAGTGGACAGTCACAACCTCACTGCTGCCAGGAAAATGCAGCCTCCTGCTGCTGGAGGAGGTTTGTGACAGAGGGGCTCATCTCCCTCCTCCTTTAACGGTTCTCTGAGATTCACAATGCAACAATAGCCCTGCCTGCTCCACCCCGGTCCCCTGCCGTAAAAGCACACGGTTCTACCCAGAGCACTCTGGGACGGGGTTCCAGCTCGCGGCCGCCGTTTGAAGGACGAGCGCCGTAACGCAGAGGAACTCCCGCTCTTGTTCCCAGCACAGAGGGATTGTAACTAGTAAGTGTAAAAATGCTGAGAACCTGGACAGCCACTGGGTGTGCACAGATAAAAGGCACCAACAAAGCCAAGCCACACCCCAGCCCGCTGCACTCAATGGGAGCCTTTCCACGGACTCCACTGCCCTCTGGCTCATGCCCTAGAGATTAGGGAGAGACCCTGCCCGCTCTGGTGTGCTCAGGGGCCAGAAGCACCCCAAAGCCAGCTGGGGAGCCCTGTGCAGGGGTACTGGAGGTGCCCCACCACCACCACCGCTGAACGTCAGATGCAGGGTGTGTGCCAGGGCTGTAGGGGAAATCAGTGCCACAGAGAGAGACTGCCGCTCCAAGCAGACAAGGGCTGCACCAGCCCTCGCTGCACCCTGCAGTCTGGAGGGCACGTGGGTGGTTTAGACCCACCTTAGCCCCCTCCCCTGGACTGGGCTGCTCCTCTGGGAAGGCCACCAGAGTCTCAGCCTACATTTAGCCCCTGCATTAAGTCTGAGTAGAAAGGCTTTTGGGGAAGGGACAGAATCCTCCCCTGGAGCCAGGGTGCCAGAGTCTCTAAACCACAATGCGACTTGCCAGTTCCATAGTGCCACACAATTCCCTCCCAACCAGCAGCACAGGACAGTGACCGGTTCCCATGGATTGCGTTACTAAGCCAGCCTGCATACCCCGAACACTGCTCCTCCTGGAAATACGCCAGGGTCCAGTATTCGGTCATCTTCACGGGCAGGGAATTCATAGGCTCAGCAGCCCTCCGATCACCACACGCTACAAAGCAGAAAACGGAGCGGTCCGCTCCCCACTCACTGCCTGTCCCCCTCACACCCCACGCTGTGGTAAAGTCGGATTTACACAGCTGCCAGCACAGCAGCGAAACGCAGAAAAGAAGGACAAAGCCTGCATCCTGCCAGCCACCCAGTCACACAACCCAGCACCCTGGGTGCACAGCCAGCCAGCGGCATTGGGGGGCTTTACAAGGCACTGTTTCTGAGCAGTGGCATTCGGATACGAGGTTTGTTTGCAAAGCAGCTGCTCTGTTTTGCTTTTACACAGGTTAGGGGAGTTCCCAGTGCAGCAGCGGCCCCCATCACACCTCCCTAGCAGCCAGCACTTCTACTCTAAGAAAGGCCCCGTTTACCATCAAATGGCACAGCAGCGTCACTCACACAAACGCAGAACTTGTTTCTCCTGACGTCACACACAGAATGGCAACGTGCCCGAGGGTGCATCTGTAGGGTCTGATGCAGCATCTGGAAGGGCTAGCACCACACGTCTCCTCTGTAACTTTCCTACACCAGTAGCTGCTAGGCCATGCCCGTGACAAAGGTGGGCAGGACTGGATGTGACTACTTCATTGTGGGGATGGAGGAGCAGAACTCCCCATCCATCCCCGCACCGCCCCAGTCCCTCCCAACAGCGCCTAGCTGCCCCACTGCCACCGTCCCAGCATTAACAAAGATATTGGATGTGGTGGTGTGAGCACACTGACTGGATACATCTACTACAGCTATCGAGAGTGAAATAGCTAATGCGGGCATGTACATTGTCCTCCCTAGGCCCCAGAGTCAATACTGCATGCAAGTCTGGTCGCCCCATCTCAAGAGATGTATTAGAATTGGAAGAAGTAGAGAGAAGGGTGATGAAAGTGATAAATGGTGTGGATAGGGTGACCAGATGTCCCGATTTTATAGAGACAGTCCCCGATATTTGGCGCTTTGTTTTATAAAGGTGCCTATTACCCCCCACCCCATCCCAATTTTTCACATTTGCTGTCTGGTCACTCTAGGTATGGACCAGCACCCACACAAGGAGAGATTAGCTGGAACTGTTCATCTTAGAAAAGAGGCGGGGCGGGGGCATGTGACAGAGGTCTACAAAATCATGAGTGATGTGGAGAAAGGGAATAAGGAAATGTAATTGACTTCTTCTCATAACACAAGAACTAGGGGTCACCCAATGAAATTAATAGGCAGCAGGTTTAAAACAAACAAAAGGAAGTATTTCTTCACACAACGCAGTCAACCTGGGGAACTTGTCGGGGATGTTGCGAAGACCAAAAGTATAACTGGGTTAAAAAACTAATTAGATAAGGTGATGGAGGATAGGTCCATCAATGCCTATTAGTCAAGATATTCAGGGACGCAAACCTATGCTCTGGGTGTCCCTAAACTTCGGACTGACAGAAGCTGGGACTGGCTGAACAAGGGACGGATCACTCAATAAATTGTCCTGTTCTTTCATCCCCTCTAAAGTATCTGGTAGCAGACAGGATATTGGGTTGGATGGACCCTTGGTCTGACCCAGTATGGCCGTTCTTATGGTTTTAACACCCATGAAGATAACCAGGCAAGCACCCTGCCTCAGAGATATTGCTTCAGGCAGTCTGCAGACAAGAGAAAAGAGCATGGTATTGGTTTGCATTTGATTCACATCTGAAAGGTTCCCTTTGCTTCAACAAGGGCTAGGAACACTGTTTTAAAGGCAGATTGTATCCCAAAACCCAGTCCGGCTGCAGGCAGTGGCTTCTGCAGTGAATTCCATGACCACAGACTGGAATACATGGGGCCCTGAATACTCTGCCCACCTGCTATGGATCCATAATCTATACGTAAGGCTACGTTTTAGCCACGGGTATTTTTAGTAAAAGTCACAGACAGGTCACGGGCAGTAAACAAAAATTCACGGCCCGTGACCTGTCCATAGGGTGACGAGATAGCAAGTATGAAAAAACAGGACAGGGGTGGGGAGTAATAGGGGCCTATACAAGACAAAGCCCCAAATATCGGGACTGTCCCTATAAAATCAGGACATCTGGTCACTATACCTGTCCATGACTTTTACTAAAAATACCAGTGAATAAAACTTGAGGGGAGGGCTGCCCGGGGGCTCTGCGGGTGCTAGGGGAGGGCAGCCCGGCTGCTTAGGGGCAGGGGCATGGCAGCGTGCGGCCCCGGACCTCTGCTGGTTCTGGGGGGTGGGTAGGGTTGGCAGGCTCCCTACCTGGCTCCACACTTCCCCCCACCAGCTGCAGCAGGGTTTGGGTGTGGCAGGGGGCAGGGGTTGGGGCACGGGACAGGGTGAAGAGGGCTCTGGGTGGCGCTTACCGGGGGGCTCCCCAAAATTGGCGACATCCCCCTCGCTCAGCTGCTAGGCGGAGGCATAGCCAAGCAGCTCCGTGCACTGCCTCCACCTGCAGGCACCGCCCCCGCCCTGCAGTTCCTGGCCGATGGGAGCGGTGAAGCCAGCGCTCTGGGCGGCGGCAGCGTGCAGAGTTGTTTGGCCATGCCTCCGCCTCGCAGCTACGCGAGGGGGATGTCACCAATTCTGGGGAGCCCCCCGGTAAGCGCCGCCCAGAGCCTGCCTTAACCCTTCCCATGCCCCAACCCTCTGCCCCTTCCCATACCCAAACTACGCTGCGGGGGTAGGGGTGGGAGAGGGCGCGGTGGCCTGAGACTGCCCCAGCAGCAGCCAGTGCGACTGGTGCAGGGGCTCCCTGAGCCAAGCACACCGGCCGCTGCAGAAGTCACGGAGTCCATGACTTCCATGACAAACGCACAGCCTTAATTCTGGGTAGAAGAGTAGCACCGGCACAGCCACTCGGAGTTTTTAATGCAAGGGACAAACATCAAGGAAAGGCCTGTGTCTCCTAACCCACTGAGTCCCATGCAGTGCTTCTCCGCCAGAGCACCAGGGTCCTGGCAAAGGGAGATGGGGGTTACCAGGGAGTGATTAAAGCAGAGCTCCTGCTAGTGCTCCACCAAGCCTTCTCCCCCAAAGCAGGGGAAATGAGAGTTATTAATCCTGGGGCAGAACCAAAATCAAGAGAGCGTCTAGAGATAACAGTCACCATATGCTAGCCTGCAAGGGAGACACAAGGAAACGTGCGGAAGGAAGCTAGGCTGTTTGCGGGAAAAGGGTCAGATGAAGATAAGTGCCGCAGTCTCCCACAGAGAGAGACCGCACGCAGCACAGAGCCCTAGTGAAAGCACATGCACTGGACAGACTCCCAGAGCTGCTTCGGTTGCCAGCCACTTTGTCCTCTTGGGCAGTGAGCAGAGCAGTCCCGTGGGTGTAACCACCCAGCTGCAGTCCCACTCACAGCATCACTCCTCAGACTTCCTAAAACATTTCAAATACAAACAAAGAGCTTCCCTCAGCACACAGGTGTGAGCTGCCTTGAGACGCCGGCAGGATCTTCTACCTCCGCTCCAGTGCTGCCACTTCTCCCCAGAGAGCACAGCTCTGCATTGATCCACACGCCTGGCGGGGAGCGGGGAGCGACCCTGTCAGGAGTCGCGTACGCCCACTCCTCTTAAAATTAATCACTGGCCTCAGCTGCGTGCCTGGCCCACACAGCACAGTACCATCCTGTCAGCCTTTACAAGCCCTGGTGTCAACCGCACTTACAATATTATAAACAGACAAGGCGGGGGCGGGAATCTCCTATTGGACCAAGTCCTGTTGGTGAGAAGCTGGTCCAATAAAAGCTATTACCTCGCCCACCTTGTCTCTCTAACATCCAGGGTCCAACACAGCTCCAATAGCACTGCCTACAGCATTATAAACAGTCACCTCTTTGAAGAGCTCTGCAGAGAGCCGGACTGCGAGCCCTTCCCAGCCTGCGGGAGGCCGGGAGAGCATTCCACTGCCCTGGCTTTCAAGGAATGATACATGGTGTCTGCTTTCCTTCACTGATCCCTCACAGGGCTAATTGACAGCTCAGAGATAAGGCGACAGTGGGATATGAATGGAATGTGACCTCCTCAAGAGCAGTCAACCCCCAGCTCTTCCTGATAAATCACCTCCGGACTGAACTGCCCTGCGCTCTGCACAGCCGGCAGCTCCCCAGCATTGGGCCAGTCCGAGACGGTGAGTCCCACTCATGCAACCTCGTTGCCCACATTCTGTAGATCCAGTCAAGCACTAAATAATCTCAGGTGACTTACACAGTGTAACAAGCGAGCAGACAGCGCCCAGGTGCAGAGTGGATAAAAATAAATGATTTATTTAAAAAAAAAAAATCGGATTTTTTATTTAAATCAGATGTTTTTGATAAAATGCTTTTTGAGGAAAAAACCCATCTAAAGATAGTTTTAATTAAGATATATCTTTGAGCTATAATGTCTCATCATGGAATAGGGATTATAAATTCTAATTCTATAGTATAAGACAATATAGTCATGTCATGTTTAAGAAAAGTTTTGTAAATGAGTTCCAATAGTTCATGGATTAGGGACCCAATCTTATGGGGTTCCAGGGGCTTCTGTCTAGATTATTTAGGTTAATCTTTCTATCTACCCAATGGGACTCAGTGCTCAGGCTAGAAGATACCATCAGAGATGCTTCGTTTTGCAGTTCTCAAACTGTGGATTTGCCCCTCCAGAGGTAACATGCTTGTTAACAGAAAAAAAATGTTTTTAAATAAATATATAGAGGTGAGAAATAGTTAAATAAAACAATTTAAATGTCTGTCTGGTGACATTCTCCTCCTAATACAGCATGGCAAGAAAATCCTCCAAATATTAATGATTAAACTGTTGAACTGGAGATAGTTCACCTCCCAATGACTTCATAAATATCTGCTTCAATTACCTTTGGTAAATGAAATAACCAAACATTCATTTTCTGATATAGCTGTAAAACTCATCTGAAAGGTTTTCAAAATAAATCACTTTAAAATGTATAGCGTGTACCTTCTAAAAATGAAACCGACATCTATCTCTGAGTTGTGAAGAATATGTATTAAGGTTATAACAACTAACAAGAATGCACTTCTATGTAGAAATCCATGATTAAATCGAGTCTTTCTGACTTCCTGCTGACAGCAATATATTTGTACTACCCACAGCTCTGCAGAACCAAGCTGTGCTCCCGTCTGCTTCATGCACTGATAACAGAACTGCCTACTAACGAGCCAGTCCTGCAATGCGCTCCACGCAGACCGACCCCTCTGTCTCCACACATCTGATGGCAGGATCAGGGACAGTTTTGATCAGGTTGAAAATCAGTAAAGAACACTTTCATAAAAGAGTTGCCAGCAAATATGCCACCAGACAGACTGCAAAGAGCTACAAAAGGATCTCACAAAACTGGGTGACTGGGCAAGAAAATTGCAGATGAAATTCAATGTTGATAAGTGCAAAGTAATGCCCATTGGAAAACATAATCCCAACTGTACATATAAAATGATGGGGTCTAAATTAGCTCTTACCACTCAAAAGAGAGATCTTGGAGTCATTGTGGATCGTTTTCTGAAAACACGCACTCAGTGTGCAGCAGCAGTCAAAAAAGCAAACAATGTTGAGAATCATTAAGAAAGGGATAGATAGTAAGACAGAAAATATCATATTGCCTGTATATATAAATCAATGGTATGCCCACATCTAGAATATTGCATGAAGATGTGGTTGCCCCATCTCAAAAAAGATGTATTGGAATTGGAAAAGGTACAGAAAAGGGCAACAAAAATTATTAGGGGTATGGAACTGCTGCCATACGAGGAGAGATTTAAAAGACTGGGACTTTTCGACTTGGAAAAGAGACAACTAAGGGGGAATATGATAGAGATCTATAAAATCATGACTGGTGTGGAAAAAGTAGATAAAGTATTATTTACTCCTTCTCATAACACAAGAATTAGGGGGTCACCAAAAAAAAGGAAGTATTTTTTCCACACAACGCAGAGTCCTTGCCAGAGAATGTTGTGAACACCAAGTCTATAACAGGGTTCAAAAAAAGAACTAGATGAGTTCATGGAGGATAGGTCCATCAATGGCTATTAGCCAGGATGGGCAGGGATGGCTTCTGTTTGCCAGAAGCTAGGAATGAGCAACAGGGAATGGAGGGCTAGCTCAGCGGTTTGAGCACTGGCCTGCTAAACTCAGGGTTGTGAGCTCAATCCTTGAGGGGGCCATCTACGGATCTGGGGAAAAATCTGTCTGGGGATTGGTCCTGCTTTGAGCAGGGGATTGGACTAGATGACCTCCTGAGGTCCCTTCCAACCCTGATATTCTAAGATTACCTGTTCTGTTCATTCCCTCTGGGGCACCTGGCATTGGCCACTGTCAGAAGACAGGATACTTGGCTAGATGGACCTTTGGTCTGACCCAGTGTGGCCATTCTTATTTAAGATCAGCTGGTTGCATACAAGTGAGGACCTCTAAAAATGCAGGTATCTGGAAGTCCACAGAAAGAACAGCGTTTTTCATAATCCCCCCAAACTAGCAGGAAAACTTATGTTTAAATGCTATTTCCAGACATATCAACACTTGACAACAGCGCTTCCTGGAGTGGAATGCAAACTTTATGAATTAAGGTTGTGATGATTCCCTGAACTATCACACCTTCTGGAGGCAATGCCTAAGCAGAGCACAAAACAAAGCTGCTATTTCAACTACTCCTCGGTAGCAGATGTTTCAGAGGTGGTCCAGGATCTCCATCAGATTCTGAGCACTGAGTCAGAAGACAGAACATTAGCACTGGTCTGTGAAGTCCTGGGAGGAAAGTTAGTGTAGGTGGGGAGGGGAGACTGACTCTTCTGTCCCCTCACTGCCACCACCTCTTCAGTCCATATAACAGCTCAGATTTAATCGTTTTGGGGGGGGGGAGGAGGAAGGGGAAGGGAAGGGAGAGAGGCAGGAAAGACACACACGGCCTTACAAAGCCGCTAACCAAGTTGTACCGGATATCTTTTTGTAGATGTGCTGTAGTGTTCCATGCACAAGCTGAACATGCCCTCATTGTGACACCAGTCTGAATGGGTCACAGTGTATTTTCTGCTAGAAATTGCATCATCACTGGTGGGGAACACCTGACCATTTTCAATGTGCTGTTCATAGCAGCTTGCTTGACCTCCATTGGTCAGGGAATCTTGCCAGGTCACACCTCTCCTTGTGGCACTCCAGCACTTCCGCGGGACCGAGGAGGGCGGTACATCTAAAACCAAAATACACAAAGCCCCAGGCAAGCCTTTTCCCTGCCGCACCTTGATTACACTGTGGCCTCCAGCTCTTCCATGGGAGGGAAGAGGTTGCACTGCCCAAGCAGCTCCTGTAATTCGACTCAAGCATGCTTCTCTCTCGAGGACACAATAGTATTTGCACTGGAAAGCTTCCTAAATAAACACCATTAACCACTAGGCACCTGTTTACCTGGAGGATCCATTACTTGTGAAACATGCTGGAGCAATCTGAAGAGGATATTAAACATCCTATATTCCTTGGTCCTCCGTGTATTTTAAGTGCACTTCTTAAGTATAACTTGTGTCACCACTTTTCTCTGGCACAAGAAGGGGTCAGACAGAATGATGGCAAGTTTATCTTCCCGGGCCTATGATAGATGGGGTTCCCTTTCTGTGTGAACTCCTGAGCAGTCTTAAGTATCAATCTGTAATAATGAAATATTCAAAGCATTCCTGCGTCGACAGGGCATCAAGCTCCGGTATTCGGCTTGCAGGTGCTCTGAGATCACGAATACCAACAGTGAAAGTATTTTCAGGGATGCCTGTTTCAAGCTCCACATGGAGAATCTTAATTTGTGGTTGATTTAGCAAGTCTACAACTGGGGAAGCAAGACAGATTGAAATGATAAGCGGTACTCTCTGATTTCTAGTGACATATATAAAGCACAGGTACCTGATGCTTATCATTGTTAACCCTTCCTGAATGACTCCTCCCTCCATGGCTGTGACTCCAGTAGGCTCCTCCCGGCTGAATTTCACACATGACAAGTAGAGTCACTCTCCTTTTACATTCAGTGAGCCTCTAATCCAAGCTTAGGCCTTGTCTACATTGGCACTTTACAGGGCTGCAACTTTCTCACTCAGGGGTGTGAAAAAACACCCGCTGAGCACTGCAAGTTTCAGTGCCGTAAAGTGCCAGTGTAGGCTGCGCTCCCAGCGCTTGTAGCTATTCCCCTCATGGAGGTGGGGGTTTTGTAGTGCTGGTGCCACGACTACACAGCCAGTAGTGCTTTAACATTGCTAGTGAAGACATGCCCTTACCATGAGGAGAGACGACTCTTTGCAGCCGGTAGTGGATTCCCTGAACTACAGTGTCCTCTCCTGCCCGCTGGTTTATTCCAGTGCAAGTCTGTGGTTATATTGTCCATGGAATCTGTGATATGCAAATCCCCATGTGCTGCTGTCATAAACATACAGCTACGGGTAGCATAAAATCCCTCCTTACCTGTAAAGGGATAACCTGGTTGGCACCTGACCAGAAGGACCAATGGGGAAAGAAGATACTTTCAAATCAGGGCGAGGGGGGGGGCTTTGTTTTATGCTGTTTTTTTTTTTTTTTTCCTGCCACCTCCACCCATTTGGTTCCAATTTCCCCCGCCTTGATTACAGTTTTGGGCTTCCCATCTAGGATATACTTTTCTATTTCCTCAGGAACACCCTCTAAGAACTGCTCTGTTTGCCTTAGGAAAGACAGATCTTCCAGAGATTTAACACTTGCGCCTGATATCCAGGCATCCCAATTTTTCACAATGTGATAGGTGTGTCGGGTAAATGACGTCTGGTTTCCACCTTAGGGTTCTGAACCACCAAGAGGCATGCTCGCGTATTAGCCCCATTCTAATTCTGGCCTTGTTTTTAAAAAGTTCATAGCTGTTCATGAGTTCCTTAAGCATTTCAGCCGCCACCTTTGCTAAGGGGCCACTGAGCTGCGGCCTCAGTTCCACCATATACTGGTCTGTAGAAATGCTGTACCCAAGGCAGGCCCTTTCGAAATTTTCTAAGAAGGCCTCTGTATCATCACCTACCTTACAGGTGGGGAACTTTCTGGGATGGGAAGCGGTACCTGGAGAAGGATTGCGAGGGTTGTCTGGTATATTCTCCTTAGCTCTCACCATCTCTAACTCCAGTTCATGCTTCCTCTCTCTTTCTTTATCCTCCAGGGCTCTCTTGTGGGCAGCTTCTTCTGCCTCCACCTTGGCTTTTTCTGCCTTCATCTTCAAGCGCCTTAAGGCCATCTGTCCGTCATGTTCTTTTTGTCTCTCTTCAGCTTTGAATCTGGCTCATTCTAATTTCTTTTGGACTTCACTGTCCGTCATCCTAGCCTTCCTGTACTTAACCTAGCCTAACCCGAGAGCTAGAAAGAAAAAAAAAAAAACTTCCTGCAAGGGAATTCACAAGTGAACGACCCTGCCCTCAGGCAGAGAACAAAAAACTCCCAGGGCTCAAAGCTTAAAAAAAAAAAAAAAAAAAAAAAAAACCTTAAAAAAAAAAAACCTCCCTGCTTTCCAAGTAGACAAAAGGAAAAAAAAAAAAACTGTCCTTTTAAAATCCTACCGTGCTTTTGATTCAAAATGATCCCACCGCACTGCCACCATGTCAGGGTTCCTTCCCCACTCTGAACTCTGGGGTACACATGTGGAGACCCACATGAAAGATCCCGCTTAGGTTAAAAACTTTGCCAAGGCATAAGTTCCACCTTGCCCTTGAACTGTACGCTGCCACCACCACGTGATCTAGACAAAGAATCAGGGAAAGGACCACTTGGGAGTCCTATTCCCCAAAATATTCCCCCAAGCCCCACACCCCCTTTCCTGGGGAAGGCTTGAGAAGAATATCCTCACCAATTGGTACTGGTGAACACAGACCCAAACCCTTGGATCTTAAGAACAATGAAAAATCAATCAGGTTCTTAAAAGAAGAATTTATTTAAAGATAAAAGAATCACCTCTGTAAAATCAGGATGGAAGTTAACTTTACAGGGTAACAAAAGATTCAAAACACAGAGGATTTCCCCTCTAGGCAAAACTTTAAAGATACAAAAAAAAAAAAAAAAGATACACCCAGGAATAAACCTTCCTCTTAGCACAGGGAAAATTCACAAGCTAAAACAAAAGATACTCTAAAGCATTTCCTTGCTATTACTTACTACTTCTGTAATATTAGATGCATCATTTCAGTGGGAGCTGGATTACTTGTTTGGTCTCTCCCTTTGTCTCCGGAAACAAAAACAAAAAAAAACAGAGCACAAAACAAAGCCTCCCCCACACACACACACACCCCGATTTGAAAGTATCTTCTTTTCCCATTGGTCCTTCTGGTCAGGTGCCAGCCAGGTTACCTGAGCTTTTTTATGACAGCTGCATTTCACACTCAGAATTCAAGTAGCTCAGGGATGCCAGAGGGCCATTTTTTCATACAGACACAGGTCTACGGAGAGCTTGCCCAGCCTGCAAGCCGCAATGCTTGCTTCCCCTGTCGGGAAGTGACAGAGTACACCATGCGCCTGGATTCGATTAGCCTCATGCTGCTAAGATCTGCAGCATACTGGCAGGAGCTGCCTGGGAGGAATTCCAGGCAGCTGGGTTTCCTCCCTTGAGCAGTGAATAAGGAATCCCATTTGAGCTAGCATCTTTCCTGTAGGTACAACCACTGCATGTGCACAACACACCCTCTAGCTCTTCTGCCTCTCTGCAAATTCAAAGGGGATAATCTCAGGGATAAAGCAAGCAAGTTAAATGTGCAGAGCGATGGGGAGGGTGGCTAAGGTGAACTAGTATCAGAGGGGGAGCCGTGTTAGTCTGAATCTGTAAAAAGCAACAGAGGGTCCTGTGGCACCTTTAAGACAAACAGAAGTATTGGGAGCATAAGCTTTCGGGGGTAAGAACCTCACTTCAAGTCTTGCATCTGAAGAAGTGAGGTTCTTACCCACGGAAGCGTATGCCCCCAATACTTCTGTTTGTCTTAAAGGTGCCACAGGACCCTAAGATGAACTAAGCACTGAGGGAAAGAATGGACAAGGAGAGGTGCCGCAGAGATGCGCCAGCCCTGCTGGAGTAGGGAATTCTCTGCGTGACAAGGAGGAGGCTGAGAGGGTGACATGGGGAGATGCAGTGTGGAGTTTTGCAGCCACTCGTGAAATGCTGCGCAGGGAATGCTCGTTTCCATGAGCAGTGCGTTTCACACTCAGAGACAGGCTCACGCTGGATGGAAAGTTTTCAATAGAAATGTCCAAATCAAAATGTTTCACAGGAATGTGTGTAATTTTTTGTTTCCACTGCTGCATCAATTCATTTCATTTAGACTATTCTATTAAACTAGTAATTTTAATGTATTCTATGTATATTATGTATTACATTTATTATTTTAAATATAAACGTTTAAACAAAACCTTTTGATAGTCCCTATTCAAAGTTCTTTGGAATTTTCATTCTGAAGACCTTTCAAAATGCTGGCTTTTTGTTCCAATGCAAAAAGATGCATTTTCCCCCCAAAATGTTGGAATTTTGCATGGAATCAAAATTTCAGTGTCTGAACGGTTCTACCTCTTGGTATGGGAATTAAATGGGATGAAATGCCCAGGACAAGTGCCTCCCCCCATTTCCTGCATAGGCTACTCCGATTCTAACCACACACACAATGAAAGCACTGTCAACCCCAGCTCAGAGCTGGTCACAGTCTGATATTAGGCAGAACATCCAGAACTGCCCAGTGGGCATGTTGGTGTAACTAGATGTATCACAGTTTCCTGCACTAGTCAGGCTCCGATTTACAATCACTTGTGTGCCAGCTCGTGTTGTGCGCTCCCCTTTGCACGCTCTATTAGCAATGGCAAGACGAGCAGGTCAGCACACAGCTTACCAGGCTCTCTCAGATCTCCCCCTGCTGGTGTTGGCCAAGCACACTATTTTTGCAGTTATCCCAGAGGAGAGAAGCCAATCACTAAGATGTCCAATGAACCTGCCCATCCAGAACTCCAGCACGGAAAACCTTTGCACTGGGTGTTTGTTAAATGCTGGAATTCTTCCCCACACCCCAATTCAAAATAATAATAATAAACCCCCAATCCTACAAACAGTTACATGCAGGCAAAGGGGGTCGACATCACCCAGTGGGCCAGTTGCAGCATTGGAGCCCACAACTATAATCCCCATGGCCACTGAGTCACATCACTTCCCATAAGAGTCTTGCAGGCATTAGGGCCCTGTTCGGGGTGAACAGCTGTAGTGCTGACCAGACCGGATACCAGGTCGGGTACTGTTGCTGCACTCAGGCACATAGGAAAGCTGAGTCTCTCAGGCAAGGGAGGGAGAGAGTAGCTAGCTTGGGGGAAGACACAGTCACATAGACCATCCTACTTTAGAGTCTGGCTAAGTAATGAGAAGCCACAGCAAGGGTGTGTGTGAGAGAAGGACATGGGAGCCCCACCCGTTCTGACTCACACAAAAGTCACCACCGAACCCACGAAGGAGAAGCATGGTCTCACCTAGCACTGCTGACGGAGAGGTTGACCCGAGAAGGGAAGAAAGCCAGAGCTCAAGGATTTGTTACTGTTCTGCTTAGGCAGAAGTACAGAACTTCTGTAGCTCAGATAGAAGATAGGACACAAGACTCAATGTTTAAACGTAAGACGAGGAGAGCAGGACTCAGTCCAGTGCCAAGGGAAAGCCAGTAGAAAGTGCAGAACATAAAAGCAATGGGCCACAGGCTGAGCAACAAACACCCTCTCTACCCCAGCCATACTTTTCATGAAGAGTGGCAAACATCTGGGGATGCACCTCAGTGGAATACGTCAGCTCAAAAGGCACGAAAGAAAGAAAACCTAAGAGACACAAAGATGAACACTGCGGAAGGGCAACTGCCTTTCTCACAACCTACCCAGACAGAGCTTCCAAACACCCTGACACCTTTCAACCGTACCGATGACAAAAACAACAGAACTGTTCCCCATGAATTGAATCATTTACAGAAAGGGAAGCACACCAGCTAAGGATCTTTCTTCTGTAAATAGGATTTCCCAGAACGATAAAAAAAGACACAGCGGGGGAATAAAGAGAGAAGAATAGACCTTCATAGGAGTTGACTTCATGTATCACAACGCACTTATTCATGAAGTTTCACTACACTGTAGCTATAACTGTATCACAGAGGGCTATTTAAAACATCTGTGTCCCCCAGAGATTTGATGAAGGTAGTGAGTACCACTTGTGTCAGAAGACATTTTCCAGGGACTAATGCCAAGCCAAGAGGAGAAGCTGTTCTCCTAGAGGCAATACCTGAGTTTTAGGTGAAGGCACTCAAAAATACAAAGTCACCTACACAAGATCTCCACATTTAGAGTTATGAGAACAGCGCGTGTCTGATGCCAAAGCTAGATCCTGATGGAATCTGTGTAGCCACAGAGAGGGTCCTTGGAAATGGTACTCAGATATGATGCAGAGAGCTCCACCACACCAGGCGTATTCACAGCAGAACACACAAGCATATGTTGTTTGGGATCTGGATAGCCCAGAGGCTTCCTGAGATCTCCACAGGCGAGGAACCCGTATAATGTATAAAGGAAGCCTAAAGTTACACCTCCTATCACCAGCTTTATACATTATAACAGAGCAAAAACAGGCACACCCAGGCTTTACCCCTTCACAGGCCATATTTAAACTGAAACCCTAGTACTCGTTAGCAAGGCACACCACCCATACTCAGGCCATGTTCTATGCCTGGTGGAGTGAACCAATTTCTCCTCACAGCCACAGGCTGACTGGGATTTCACCAGGGTGGGCACTGGGAGATTTCATAGAATCACAGAATATCAAGGCTGGAAGGGACCTCAGGAGGTCATCTAGTCCAACCCCCTGCTCAAAGCAGGACCAATCCCCAACTAAATCATCCCAGCCAGGGCTTTTGTCAACCCTGACCTTAAAAACAAGGAGATTCCAGCACCCCCCTAGGTAACCCATTCCAGTGCTTCATCACCCTCCTAGTGAAAAAGTTTTCCCTAATATCCAACCTAAACCTCCCCCACGGCAACTTGAGACCATTGCTCCTTGTTCTGTCATCTGGTACCACTGAGAACAACCTAGTTCCATCCTCTTTGGAACTCCCTTTCAGTAGATGAAAGCAGCTATCAAATCCCCCCTCATTTTTCTCTTCTGCAGACTAAATAATCCCAGTTCCCTCAGCCTCTCTTCATAAGTCATGTGCTCCAGCCCCCTAATCATTTTTGTTGCCCTCCTCTGGACTCTTTCCAATTTTTCCACATTCTTCTTGTACTGTGGGGCCCAAAACTGGACACAGTACTCCGGATGAGGACTCACCAATGCTGAAGAGAGGGGAATGATCACGTCCCTCGATCTGCTGGCAATGCCCCTACTTATACAGCCCAAAATGCCGTTAGCCTTCTTGGCAACAAGGGCACACTGTTGACTCATATCCAGCTTCTCGTCCACTGTAACCCCCAAGTCCTTTTCTGCAGAACTGCTGCCTAGCCACTCGGTACCTAGTCTGTGGCAGTGCATGGGACTCTTCCGTCCTAAATGCAGGACTCTGCACATGTCCTTGTTGAATCTCATCAGATTTCTTTTGGCCCAATCCTCTAATTTGTCTAGGTCCCTCTGTATCCTATCCCTACCCTCCAGCATATCTACCATTCCTCCCAGTTTAGTGTCATCTGCAAACTTGCTGAGGGTGCAATCCATGTCATCCATGTTCAGTATCATTAATGAAGATACTGAACAAAACCAGACCCAGGACCAACCCTTGGGGCACTCCGCTTGATACCAGCTGACAACTAGACATGGAGCCATTGATCACTACCCATTGAGCCCGACGACCTAGCCAGCTTTCTATCCACCTTACAGTCCATTCATCCAGCCCATACTACTTTAACTTGCTGGCAAGAATACTGTGGGAGACCATATCAAAAGCTTTGCTAAAGTAAAGGAATAATATATCCACTGCTTTCCCCTCATCCACAGAGCCAGTTATCTCATCATAGAAGGCAATTAGGTTAGTCAGGCATCACTTGCCCTTGGTGAATCCATGCTGACTGTTCCTGATCACTTTCTTCTCCTCTAAGTGCTTCAGAATGGATTCCCTGAGGACCTGCTCCATGATTTTTCCAGAGACTGAGGTGAGGCTGACTGGCCTGTAGTTTTCCAGATCCTCCTCCTTCCCTTTTTAAAGATGGGCACTACATTCGCCTTTTTCCAGTCATCCGGGACCTCCCCCGATCATCATGAGTTTTGAAAGATATGGCAAATGGCTCTGCAATCACATCCGCCAACTCCTTTAGCACCCTCGGATGCAGCGCATCCGGCCCCATGGACTTGTGCTCATCCAGCTTTTCTGAATAGTCCCGAACCACTTCTTTCTCCACAGAGGGCTGGTCACCTTCCTCCCCATATTGTGCTGCCCAGTGCAGCAGTCTGGGAGCTGACCTTGTTCGTGAAGACTGAGGCAAAAAAATCATTGAGTACATTAGTTTTTTCCACATCCTCTGTCACTAGTTTGCCTCCCTCATTCAGTAAGGGGCCCACACTTTCCTTGACTCCTTTGTTGTTGCTAACATACCTGTATAAACCCTTCTTGTTACTCTTAACATCTCTTGCTAGCTGCAACTCCAAGTGCGATTTGGCCTTGGATTTCACTTCCTGATTTCACTCCTGCATGCCTGAGCAATATTTTTGTACTTCTCCCTGGTCATTTGTCCAATCTTCCACTTCTTGTAAGCTTCTTTTTTGTGTTTAAGATCAGCAAGGATTTCACTTTTAAGCCAAGCTGGACACCTGCCATATTTACTATTCTGTCTACACATTGGGACGGTTTGTTCCTGCAACCTTAATAAGGATTCTTTAAAATACAGCCAGCTCTCCTGGACTCCTTTGCCCCTCATGTTGCTCTCCCAGGGGATCCTGCCCATCAGTTCCCCGAGCAGAGCTGGCCCACAACATTTTGGCACCTGAGACAGAGAGCTCAAATGACACCCCCTTGCTTGGGTCAAAACTTTGAAAGTCTCAATTTTGCCTTCTTCCTGTTCTACTCCTCTCATGGTACTGCTCTGCTGCCTAGCCCCATAAAGGAGAACTAACAACTTAAAATGCCTTGTTCAAAAATTTTAAGTAACACTTAACTTTCAAACACCTGAACAGCAAATGTAACTTTTCTTGTCTGCATAGTAAACACTGGCATTTTTATCTGTTTGAATAATCAAAGTGGTGCTTTCCGTGCCTTCTTGGTTGCAAAGATTTGAACTGCTTCCTCCTAAAGGTCCACAGTCTGGGCCAGCTCATGCTCTATTGAGATGGTTGCAAGGCCGACCGGCCTCTCCTGTGTCATTGTGGAGCGTAGATGTGTTTTTATTAACTTCAGCTTGGAGAAGCTGCGTTCTCCACTGGCAACTGTTACAGGAAGTGTTAGAAGTATGCACAGAGCAACAAAAGCATTTGGAAAGAGGGTGGACAGCTTATTTGTGCACATATATTCCAGAACAGCCTTTGGAGCTGATCCTGCTGAAATGTATCTTGAAAGGGCTCTCAATTCATCACCTAAATCACTCGCATCAATATCGCACATGTCATCATGTGTCAACACTGTCTCTAGTGCCCTGCATCGCTGGTGTAGTCTTCTTCAGGTATAGTGAGGAGTTTTGGAATATCATACAACATCCCAAATATACTGCTGTGTTCCTTGAGCTGCATGAAACGTTCTTCAACTGACTGTATTGCACAATCTAGCACCTGGTTAAAGAATTAAACTTTGAATTGTTGTTTGGGGTCTCTTATGAGATTATCCCGTGCCTCAATCAAAATGTCTTCTTCTTTGGTGACTCTTGTATTCTTGAATGGGTGGGAAAATAGCTTCAGCGTGAAGTTCCTCTGCTAACTTCCGTGCACTCTTGAGAACATTTTGAAATCCCCCATCTGACCCATAAGACTGTAGGTATGACTTTGCTTTGTCCAATTGTTCCATTGCTCCAGATATATCAGGGTCAACACCTTGGAGTCTCTTGCTTACAACATTTATTTCAAACAGTAGGTCATGCCACAACACTAAGCCACACAGAAATTTGAAGTTATGTACGTTTCTGGTGATTCCATTTCCCTCTGCCACTGTTCTCCCACGAACAGTTCCTGTCATAGCATTATCCTCCACAATGGCAACTATGGCATCATCTATCTTCCCAATTTGGTGTTTGATGGGAAAGTCGAGTGGAGGCGATAAAGCCTATCATGTGGCACTCAGTGGTTTCAATGTCAGAGAGGACGTTCCCGGATGTTGCTTCAAAATTTGCCATTGATGAGTTGATGCAGAGAAAAATACATAGATGCTTTGAATTACATTGAAAAATTCAGCAGCCTCACTAGATGCTGATGTTGCATCACTGACCACCAAGTTCAATGAATGAGAACTGCATGGGACAAAAAACACTCAAGGGTTTAACTCTCAGATCTGTGTCTGCACTCCTCTGGTCTTTCCTCTCATGTTGGCACCATTATCGTAGCCCTGACCTCTCATGTCAGCTATCGCAATTCCCTTATCTTCCAGCTTTTTAAGAAGCACATTTTTCATACCAGCTCCTGGAGTATCATCAACGTCAATACATTCTTGAAAATGCTCTCTGACAGTCACCGTTGCAGGGACATTTTCACTAAGTTCTGTTGTTGTTACAAAACGCACCATAAAAGTCATTTGTTCTGTAGGGCTGATGTCAGGTGTGCAGTCCAGAATAACAGAGTAATATCTTGCTGACTTCGGATCTGCCAAAATCTTCTGTTTGACTTTTGTTGCCAGTAACTGTATGATCTCATTTTGAATTGTTTTTCCAAGGTAGTGGTGTGTGTACATTTCTTGGGTGGTGACCCTTCTTAGATGCTCCTGGAGTACAGCATCAAACTCAGCCATCACCTCCACAATTTTAAGGAAGTTCCATTGTTTGGCACATACAGCTGATCTGAAGTGCCACGCAGAGCTAGGTTTTGGGAAGCAAGCATTCTCACAATGGCAATGAGCCTTTTGAGAACACTTTGCCAGTAATGAGACTCTGATGCAATCTTCTCTTGATGCTGATCATCTATGGTGCCCTTTAACCTTAGTCTCATCTCAAGCTCTTTCCATCTATGGAATGCTCTCTGGTGATTTGCTGCCTTCTCATGACATGCCAGATTTCTAGCCAGATTTTTCCAGTCCTTTGTTCCTGTAGAACCCAATGTGGCTGGAACATTAGACTGGAAGAGTTTGCCACAAAAACAGTATGCAGCATTCTGGGTTTTTGAGTACATAATCCATGGCCTCTCCACTTTGTCACCATTGGGGATTTCACGCCAGTAATGTGTTGGATGGAAACTTCTATTTTCATTGTCTTTGGGGAACATGAAGTTTTTCACTTGCTGTGGCCCATGCAATACAAGGAAGTCCCTCAGACTACTTCTTAAGTGGGTCCACAGTCCTGGATCATCTAGACTTAAGGAACTAAATTCAGCAGCAGCTGTTTCTTGTGCCTCCACCACACTCTTCTCTGAGCTACACTTTTCTTCAGGAATGTGCAGGGTTATGTACATTTGAGATGGAGATATGGATGCTGCAGTAGCTGCCAGGTCACCTGCACTCTGACTAACTGGGAGATCTGGCATCTCCTCACCACTCACATCCTCACTGGGGCCGGAAGGCTCACCGTGAACATTTGTGTCTGTGTATCTCAGGAGAGCTCCTTCCTGCTTAGATAGAAAAGCTTCCTTTGCTTGCTTTCTTTTTCTGAATGCTGCCCCAGAGGGGCGTTTTCTTCTTTCACTCATGACTGCTGTTCTGTGCCAGCTACAGTGGCTCTCAACACTCAATTGAAGGGGACAAATAAGCAGGCTGGTAGCAGGGCCTGAGTGAGGGAAGATATCAGCGTCTTAAGGGACTAACTGGTTCCGACTACTTCAGCTGACTGCCTGTTCTCCTCAAGTGGGTTCAAGGAAGCAGCAGCAAACAGGAAGCTCCCTGAGAAGCTGGTGTTAACCAGTCCAGGATCCTGGGGGTGCTGGAGAGGTACATAAGAGGCTCCTCCTCCTCTCTCTCCCTGCAGCTCCTGCTGCTTTCTGTTATTCCCTCTCACCTTTTCTCCTGCCTGCCTGTTATGTCTCTTGTGCCCTCCTTCCTCCAGCACAGCACTCCACCATCTCTGTGCATCTAGAGCAGAGAAAATACATATGCACCAGCAGCAGAAACAATTTTCTACACTCTGGGTCCTAGTGGCACCCCCCAGAGTCTGGCACCTGAGGCGGCCACCTCAGTTCACCTCATGGTAAGGCCAGCCCTGTCCCCGAGGGAGCCAGTCTGCTTTTCTGAAGACCAGGGTCCGTATCCTGCTGCTCTCCTTTCTTCCTTGTGTCAGGATCCTGAACTCGACCATCTCATGGTCACTGCCTCCCAGGTTCTCCATCAGAGAGGAACAAGGACTCCCAGAGCTCCCTGACTACATTGAGGGAGCACAGCCCGCTACAGCTCTGGTGGCCAGCACACAGGGTGGGAGGAAGCTGTACCTTCCCAAGCTCACACACCCCCTTCAGGGAAATGGCTGCTACGGGGGATGATTTTATCACAAGTCTTGCAATATATGGAGGTTACTTACCTGCAACTGGAGGTTTTTCAAGATTTTCGGTCCCCATCTGTATTCCACATGTAGACATGCGTGCCATGCACCTGGGACTGGAGATCTGTTGCAAGTCGTATCCATTGGTCGGTGCCTGTGCAGACACCCTCCTCCCTCATGCTTTGAATCGAGGGTATAAACTGTAGCACAGACCAACGCCTCCCCAGTTCCTTCTCTTACCATGAACCTGACAGGGTCTGAACCAGAGGGGATGGAGGGCAGGTAGTGGAATACAGATAGGGACCACACATCTCGGAGAGCCATGTGTATTCCACACATGGGAGATCAGTAAACAGTATTCAGGGAGGGAAGGTGCAAGGATGTAGTTGGTATGAGTGCCTCTAAAATTACTGTCCCAACAGCTGCATCTGCAGAAGAGGCCTGAACTAAGGCATAACGCTTCATAAAGGTGTGAATGGAGCTCCAGGCATCCATCTTACAAATGTCTAGTACAGGTAACTCGGAGATGCCATTGCAGTTGTTTGTGCTCTCAGAGTGGGCCCTCATCCAGGAGAAGAATATATTGAGCTGATAATGCAGAATAACGCACCCAGAGATCTATTTAATCTCTGGGCAGACAGCTCTTGTCCTAGCAATCACTCTGCTACAGTGACAAATAACCTTGTTGTTTTCCTAAGTGGTTTCGTCCTTTGCCAATGAAAGGCCAAGGCCCCCCAGACATCAAGTGAGTGCAGTCTCTTTTCTTCACTAGAAGCATGGAATTTGGGAAGAATATCAGCAAGTGAACATGCTGGTTCATGTGAAACTCAGAAATTACCTTGGAGATGAATTTTAGGTGAATGTGAAGAGAGACTCTCTCTGTGAAATATGGTGTATGGTGGGTCAGCCATCAGTGCTTCCCCCATCTGGCCACTGTGAGGACAACTAAGAGCAACCTTCATGGAAAGGTGTGACATGGAACATGGGGCCAAACGGTTCAAAGGATGCTTGGGTAAGTACTGAGAGTACCAAGTTGAGGTCCTATTGCAGTGTGGGTTTCACCACCAGCAGGAAGGTCCTAATGAGGCTTTTCAGGAATCAAATTGTGGTTGGGTGAGTAAAGATAGAGTGGCCATCCACTGGAAGATGGAAGGCACTGACTGCTGCCAGGTGGACCCAGAATCAGGAAGAGGAGATAGTCTAAAATAGCAGGAATACCTGCTGATACTCTGATAAATGTTTCTGTTGTGCCAAGGTAGAGAAAAGCCTCTATTTAGCCAGAGAGCATTTTCTGGTGGAGACTTTTCTACTGTATCGAGGATAGTTTGGACGGCTTCTGAACACGAATGGTCCAGGCCTGACACCCATTCACATACCAGGCTATGAAATAAGAGAGTCTGGGTTGGGATGTCTGATTCTGCCCTTCTTCTGAGTTAACAGACCCAGACAGGGTCAGATACTGATAAGAGGATGGGTTGATATTCATAGGAAGACCAGCCACAAAGTTATATGGGCCAACAGTGTGTGCTAAGGATGACTCTGGCCCTGTCGTGACAAATTTTCTGCAGAACTGAGGTAGCGGGGGAAGGGAGGAAAGATGCAGCTCAGATGATCTGTTCAGGGTAACAGAAAGGTATCGGCCCTTAAGTCCCAGTTTATACAGCTCTACAGCAGTAGAGACTGAATTTCTTGTTTGCTTGGGAGGCAAACAGGCCCCAGAGATGGTGTTCCCCACTGTACACCAAGTGGGCTGTAGTCCACGAAAGCTTATGCTCTAATAAATTTGTTAGTCTCTAAGGTGCCACAAGTACTCCTGTTCTTCTTTTTGCGGATACAGACTAACACGGCTGCTACTCTGAAACATGAATTTAAATGTTATAGATGATTTCCTAACTCAGAAGTGTTATAGCCAACATGGGGGAATTCTGTGTTAGACCTTGTCCTAATAGATGAACAACAACTTATCACAGAACTAAAAATAAATAGTAGCTTAGGTACAAATGATCATGACATGATCACATTTATAATGTGAAGGCTGAATCAAGTCCAGACCAGTAATGTATATAATATTTGGTGCTTTAATAGGACTAGTTTCAAAGCTGAAAACAATGGTGGAAGGAAGAATTATCAGAAAATGTGAATGATAACTGGGAATCATTTAAGAACACCTCACTAGATTCCCAAATAGCCACACTACCACACTCCAGGAAGAAGATCGTAGTGATTAAAGAACCAACCTGATTTAGAGGGGAAGTGAGGGCAGCTTGTCAAAAATAAAAATATATAACAAGTGGAAGAAAGGGGAAGTTGATAGTAATGAATATAAATCAGAAGCTAGAAATTGTAGAAAACTGAAAAGGGAAGCCAAAGGATACCATCTGAAATCTACTGCCAGCAGAAGAAAGAACACTATGAAGGAGGGTTTTTTTAATATATTAAAAACAAAAAGAATCCTGACAATGATATTGGTCCATTACTAGGTGGAAATGGTAGAATATCACTAATCATGCAGAAAAGGCAGAAATGCTCAATAAATATTTGTTCTTTATTTGGGGAAAAACAGAGAATATACTCACATCATGCGGTGATAACACTCTTTTCATTCCACTATTTTCACTAGGAATCTTGAGCAGAAGTTATTTAACTTCTCTATTTGGCATTGGCCCAAGCACTGCTGGAATATTGTGTCCAGTTCTGGTCTCCACAATTCAGGAAGGATGTTGATAATTGGAGAAGGTTCAGAGAAGAGCCACGAGAATGATTCAAAGGATTAGAAAACACGTTCACAGTGATAGACTCAAGGATATCAATCTATTTAGCTTAACAAAGCAAAAATTAAGAAGTGACCATTACAGTCTATAAGTACAAACATGGAGAACAAATATTTAATAATGGGATTGTCAATCTGGCAGAGAAAGAACTAACACAATCCAATGGGTGGAAGTTGAAGATAGAAAAATTCAGAAGGGAATTAAGACGTACATTTTTAACAGTGAGAGTAATTAACTAGTGGAACAGTTTACGATCACTGATAATTTTTAAATCAAGACTGGATATTTTTCTAAAACGGTCTCCTCTAGGAATAATTTTGGGAAGTTCTCTGTCCTTTGCTATGCAGGAGGTCAGACTAGAATCAGTGGTTCTCAAACTATGGGTTGGGAGCCCAAAGTGGGTCACAACCCCCATTTTAATGGGGTCGCCAGGGCTGGCGTTAGACATGCTGGGGCTTGGGGCAGAAGCTGAAGCCCGAGCCCCACCTGCCCAGGGTCAAAGCCAAAACCCAAGGGCTTCATCCCTGGGCAGGGGGGCCCAGACTTCAGCTTCAGCCCTGTGCGGTGGGGCTCAGGTTACAGGCCCCACACCTGGGGCTGAAGCCCTTGGACTTTGGCCCCTCCGCCTGGGGTGGCAGGGCTCGGGCAGGCTCAGGCTTCAGTCCCCCATCCTGGGGTCGTGTAGTAATTTTTGTTGTCAGAAGAGGGTCATGGTGCAATGAAGTTTAAGAAACCCTGGTCTAGATTATCACAACTTGATGATCACTTCTGGCTTTAGACTTTATTAGTCTATGTTGCCTGGATTACCTGGATGTGACAGAATCGTATAAGGGGGAGGAATGTGTTGCACGCTGGGTGAACTGCCCTCAGTTCCAGGAGAATGATATGAATTCTAGCCTGACAAGGGAATCTTGCCCAGTACGACTGTCCACATGGACTCCCCATGCTATGAGGTATGCATCTGTAATTACAGTCATGTTGAATGTAGGTGGAAGGAAAGGGCCGAGCTCTTGCACCTGTTCCATTGTCATCCGCCACAAGAGAAGCTGTGACTTTTTGAGGGTCACATTGTGAGTATAAACAGACTGGAGCAAGGCTTGCAGGCAATGGAGAAGTCTAGTGAACAGTGTTATATATGTACATGCTGCCATGTGACCTAGTAGGGAAAGACAGACCCTGATTGTGATGTGAAGTCTGAGGGTGACTTGAGTTATCAAGGTCTGAAATTGGTCTACAGGAAGGTAGGCCTTCACTGAGGACAAGAGTCAGAGTGGACTTTTTTTTTTTTTTTTTGTCTACACAGATCTCCAGTGATATCAGAAGGAGGAATAAGAATATGGTCACCAACTGCGCCTCCTGGCTTGATCTGCCCTTTAGTAGCCAGTCATCTAGATATGGGAAGATAGCATAGCCATTGCGTCTCCTCTGGGCCACCACCTCTGGGAAGACCTTTGTGAAGGTTCTGGGTGCTCTCACTAGCCAGAATGGGAGCACAATGAATTGGTAGCGCTCTTGTTGTACCACAAACCTGAGAAACCTTCTGTGGGACTGGTAAATATCCACATGAAAGTAGGCATCACTCCTGTCAGGAGCCGCGAACCACGTGCTCTCCTCCAGGGAGAGAATTACTGTTTCCAGCGTCAGCCTGTGAAATTTTGATTTGCAAATAAAGACATTTAGTTGGCCTAGTGTGAATTCATTGTTGTTTCACCTGCTATATTACCATTCATGTTTAAACAGTATGACAGGGAAACTATTTATATATATTATTCCCACAGCAAATAAATTAACTTAATTGGTTAACAACACAGTAAAAGCATCCTGATTGGTTAATAATTAAACTACACAGCATTTTAATATCATGCACTGAAAAGAGCTGCAGGAGACACATTAAAGCCATAGTCTGAGTTTCACTGCTCTAGACACAGTAACAGCTACGTCCACTGCGACTTGGAGTGATGTCTTAGCCACCAGCTTCCCTTTATCAACGAGGGCTTGAAATTGAGCCCTGTCCTCCTGGGGAAGTTTGAAATAATTTGTGACACTGTAATTTGCTAACAAGGCTAGTAGTTAGCAATTCTGAATTGGAGGCTGACCAATGAAAATACCTTCCTCCCCAGAAGGCCAAAGCATCTAGTTCCCATGTCAGTGGGAGCAGTCTTGGGATGCTGTATCCTGCACCACTAAGGAGCTGGGCACTGGATGAGTAAATAGGAACTTTGCCCCTTTAGCTGGCACAAAATAGTGGTTTTCCGCCCTTTTTGGGATAGGGGCACAGGCGGCAGGAGTATGCCACACAGTCCTGGCAGGTTCCAAAATGGCCTTGATCGCTGGGTGGGCTACCCTGCTAAGGCCAGAGGGTTGCAGGTTTCCAAGAGACTATGTTGTGTCTCATTGACCTCCTCAACAGAAATCGGGAGCTCGATCGGCTCCCTCTGCAAAAGCTCCTGGTACTGTCTGTGGTCATCAGGTGTGTATGGGGATGACAGAGCAATTGCTCATCAGGTGAGGAGAATGTCACACCCATCAGAACCCACGGACCCAGCTCGACCTCCTCCTCCACAAACTATGACAGAGCCGGTTGGTATCAACTGGGAGAAGAGGGCCAGTGTGATTCTTGCACAGATCCAGGACACCTAATATATGGATCCCCCGGAGCCCAGTGAGCCAGTTGGAAGGATTGTCCGGCTGGGGGTGAGGGAGCCCCAAAGCATTGGGTACCAATGGTCTCATGGGTAGTTGTATCTGGGAGGAAGATGGCTCCATGACCTCCTAGGGGTTCTGTCAGGACTGGCCCCTCTCAATGTGGAAAGGCTCGTCTGGAACATGGAATGAATCCAATGAGAAGGTAGGATCCTGTTCTACCGATAGTACCAGCACACAAATGCTCCAGCCTGTGGACATGGCAGGGGAGGACTTTCTCCTCCTCTAGGTGGTTTCTTTTGGTATTGTAGAGTCTCTGAGGAGGGGACTGAAGATAGAGTAAGGCAAAGATATCCTCCAGTGTGGTAAAGTTTCAGTCCTTTCTGGAATTCAAGGAGTCCCGGAAGTCAGGAGCAACGGATCTGGAGTGTCCAATGAGCTGGTACAGAGAGGACCTTACCTGGGATGTGCCAGAAATGTCGAATGTGGTCCAATGTGGAACTCCCAGTCAGTTTTCAGGGGCTGATCTTGCGGCCAGTGAGATGGAGACAAAGCCAGTACCATCAGAGCCTTCTTCCTTTGTGCCTTCCCTTCTTGGGCAGAAGATGTATGCGGACCTACTTCCTTACAATCCACCCAATTTGGACCAACACAGGGAAGGATCTTTTCTTAGAGGTAAATCTAGATGGGAGATCTGTCTTTATGCCTATGGATCACATCCCCTACTCCTGAGAGAGTTTCTTAGGCTTAGCGGTTTTGGCCTCTACTCCAGAGCTCCTGCTCGAAGGGACGCTGCCTGCAGTCTGAGGCTGCTGTAACAGGGGGTCTCTCTGGCCTGGATCTGATCGGGATCTCACGGCTTTCTCCCTAAACGTTTCCACAGATGGCACTCTCATCCCTCCCAGGTTTGGGGAGGGAAAGAGCAGCAGGTGCTGCACTTGGCAGTGATGTGAGTCTCCCCAAGGCGGTAAAGGCACCGCTGGTGTTCATCGCTGCCGGAGAAGGAACAGGGTCAGGAAACACAGTTTTTAAACCCCAGGACTCTGGGCATAGTCCTTCTCCATGCAGAGAAGTTCCCCAGGACAGGGAGAAACTAGCTAACCCACACTAGTTACACAAAACACTAAATCACTAAGGCTAAGATTACTAAAAACGATTTACAAACTCTGAAAGTAGAGGAACATTGTTCTGGACACGAAGGATTCTGACTCAGGCTATGCAGTGGTAAGGAGGACTGAAAAGACATCAGTCCGTGCTGCCCTTTAGGCCCTTGATACAGAGCACAAGGATGACAACTGTGCAGGCACGGATCAATAGATACTACTTGTCACAAATCTCCAGTCTCGGGCCCATGGAGGGCATGTGTGGAATACGCACAGGGCCCACCACCCAAAGAAGAGTTGGTGCTTTTCTTACTCCATAGCTCCTGGAGTCACATGATTAAATGAGAACCTCAACTTGCATTTTAAAAAAAAGAGAGAGAAAGAAAATAAGTTTCTAGCCCTCCTGGTTGTGTAGAAGAGCCAGGAAAATCTAGGACCCAAGGGCAAACTAACAGTTTAGACAGGGCAGAAGGCAAAGAAAGGGAACTCAACACATTGTTCTGATAATATCTCATGACTTTTGGAGGCCTGGCTCCTGCTTTTGAATGTTTGAAGTTGTCGACACTACCACTAGCGGCTCCAAAGAGCAGTTGGACTGTGCTGATTGGGGATCAAATATTGTGGCTGGAACAATCAAGTAGTAAAGATTTTAAAATATTTCAAGAAGGGTAATAAAGAAAAGCTGTTATAGCGCAGTTTTACTTAGAAAGGAAGAACGTACGATGTGCTATGGTAGCTGATATAATCCTGACTAGACCTAAGGTCGCCGCGTTGGCTGCTCTCGTTTGAGGAATACGTACTGCATCATGTTAAGAAATGGAAAACTCGCTCAGTAGTGAATATTAAATCATGTCGGCTTTCCAGTGATTCTTTTAGTTCTAACTGCAACCTCCGCACTCTCAGCATTCCTCTTTTGTTCCCACATTTAGTCATATTCATCAGCAGCCACAAGAGATGAACAAATATAACTTGTTTACAGAAAAAAAGTCCAAGTAGAGCATGTCAAGTTGCTCTCAGATTGCTCAGTATTGAATGCCAATTTATCAGTTTATGGGAAACAATAATTTGCCAAAATTAGCTAGAAAATGGAAAGAAATAAAGGAGTTTCTCAGATAGGACCTTCCAAATTTCAAATGAACGTGACCATTTAATCAACTTTAACCCCCTGCTGAGAAATTGATTCTGTTTATCTTGGAATCCAATAAAATTCATGACCACATACACCCAGACTGAAGAGATTCCCGGTGCTATAAATCAGTCTATTTGTCATTCCTCTGCCTCTTTTCACTTCAGAGACAATACTTTGACTGTTTGCACTAGTTTGGGGGCTTACTTCCACTCTATCTGGAGCTTCCCTTTAAAGAAATGAAGGAGCAAGATCTCCTTTTAGGAGGTGCATTTCATCCAAGTGCAGTCTGCAGAACAGATTGTCACCAGAGAACATGTGGTGCACACAGCGCTTAAAGAGGGAAAACAACATTCAGCTCTTAAACCTGTGCTGTTGTGCAAGTTAAAATTAGCTTAACCTGAGAAATATAGTAATTAGGCTCTTTAAAATAAAAAGACAAAATGAGTTTAAGCTTTAGCGAGTCCTTTAACAGGAGCAGAATGTCATTTCTCAGCTGTCCCTGGAGAACTGCAGGGCAAACTCTACGAGGAAATAGTCAGCCTAGCCATTTAGCACTTCATGATGCATAAAGACCGAATCAAGGGATTGGGGCTTGATTTTAAGGAAGACAGTCTGTGACTGTGTGCTACATTTGAACTACTGGGCCCAGGGAAGAGCTGACGGGGGAACTCTCAGGATAAAGCAAAACTGACTTGCAGCTTTCCCTGCTGGTTACTGAGAGCCTATGACGTTCTGCAGTAACAGCCACAGTCACCTTCTAGAGAGGCGAGAGCACTGGGAGACGACAGGTCCCAGGGGACACACTCCATCTCCACCTTCATAGACATATAGCGTGTAAGGCCAGAAGGGACCATCAGATCACTGACTCTTGTACATCACAGGCCACTCAATGTCACCCAGCTAGTCCTGTATTGAGTCCAACGCCTTGTGCTTGGCTAAAGCATACCTGCCCAGACGGCATCCAGTCTGAACTGGAAGACCTCGAGGGTTGGCGCACCCACCACTTCCCTTTGAAGTTTGTTCCACAGGTCGACCACCCTCGCTGGTAAAAATGCACACCTTACTTCAAACTTGAACATGTCTGGTTTGGCATCCAGCCATTGGTGCTTGTTCTGCCTTTTGCAGCTAGACTAAATAGCCCTTGACTGCCCAGTATTTTCTCCCCAAGAAGATATTTATACACTGTAATCAGGCTGTGATGGGTTTCACCTCAGGGTGCCACCTGGAACTGGGGTACCACTGAGCCCTCTGACCCACCAGCCTAGGCTCCCTCTCACACTGTGCTGCTGTGACAAGCTACAGACATGCTCCTGGCCTTACACTTCCACCAGCATACACACAGATAAGGACACACCCAGCTGCAGTTACTTGCAGGCTCTTTGACTAGCCACTGCACAAACCAACAGTAGAAAGGCTAAAGCCAGGTTACAGCTCCCCAGGCACACGCACTCCCTCTGGAGCATAAACCCAAAATTATACTGTCTTGCGCTGCATAGGAACCTGTATTGCATAAACTCACAGAGTCCCCCGCCCCCCAACGTGGAGAGGAATATACAGCAGCCCCTCTGAGCTAAGATTCCCACACACTTCACTCCAAACTCACTGGTTTAGATAAAGCAAAACCAAGTTTATTAACTACAAAAGATAGATTTGAAGTGATTATAAGGGATAGCAAACAGATTAAAGCAGATTAGCTAGTAAATAAACAACACACACACGAAGTCTAAGATAGTAGAAAGATAGGATATGAATTAGCAAATTCTCACCTTGGCTAATGATACAAGCAGGCTGCAGATCCTTAAGGGACAAGCTGCACTTGCTTTACAGCTTGGAATCCCCAGGTTTTCATATGCAGGCTAGAAATCCCTTTAGCCTGGGCCCAGCACTTGTCCCACTTCAGTCTTCATTCCTCAGGTGTTTCCAGGAGTGTTCTTGTGTGGGGAGTGAAGAACAACAGATGATGTCACTTCTGGCCTTATATAGCTTTAGCATATGGCGGGAACTTTTGTTTCAAAACTTGGTTCCCTGACCGGTTTGTGGAAAAATACTGACATCCCAAAATGGAGTCCAGAGTCATATGGCCTCATCACATGTCCTTGTAGAGTCATAGCAGCCATTACTTATGGGCTGTCTGGAGGGTTCTCAGGAAGGCTCCCCAGGTGCGAGATAAGCTTCTCCTAAGGCCTATTGTTTTCCCTAATGGCTCATTACCCTGCATAGGCCCTTCCCGACCAGCTATCTAGACTGAAAGCATCCTGCCTAGTGGGCATCACCCAGGTGTAACTACATTTGAAATACAGATACACAGTCAATATACATAACTTCAGATACAAAAATGATACATGCACACAAATAGGATAATCATATTCAGAAAATCGTAACTTTTTCAATGACACTTGTTTTATACAAAATGCATCATAATTATGCCATAATCATATCATAATATTACTATAACAAATATGGGGTGCAGTGTCACACAAGCCACCTCTCAATCTTCTTTCTGACAAGCTAAACAGCTGGAGCTCTAAGTCTTTCATTGTAAGGCATCTTCTCCAAGTTACACCAGTGGGGCTCGGGCCCGATGGGCCATACCTCCACAGAGAAGAGCTCATTACTTGAAAAAACATCTATTCTTCTCTGCAAGTAGGAACAGGGGCCTCAGCTCCTGGCAAACCCTATGGTTCTGTGATTGAGTGGCCAATACAGTCCTTGGTTTTTGGGGCATCTGGCATATCTACCTACCTGAATGAGATCTGTTCCCAGCAAATGTCCACCCCCCTCCCAAAATTCTCCCAAAGTCCTAAAACAAGAGTGAGACCAGCCTATCTTCAAGGCAGGATGTACATTAAAGAACATAGTAACATTTCATACAGGTCCTGATTTTTCCAACGTGTCAATTGGAGAATGTTTCCGCAACAAAGCCAGACCAAGTCTAATGATTCAGACCTCAGCTCGGAAAGAGCCACAACCGACGTGTCAAAGGCTGCTAAAGCAGAAACAGTTTCAGGTTTAAGAGCACCTGGTGCAGAGGTAGAGGCCAATTGTAAGTGTGTAACTGGAAGCTGTGGAGGCCTGTCTCTCTTCTGCCACCAACGTTAACCACTAACTCCAACCTGTGGGTCCCAGGAGTGGAAGCAGGAGCCTGCCAGGGTGTGTTTTTCCCTTTTCTGTGTAAATTTCTTATAGAAACCACTAACTAGATCAGTGTCTACTGCAATCGATGATTACTACATGGAAAGCAATGAATCCAGCCACCATGCATACCAGTTTCAAAGCATCCGCGCCCCCGTCCCTGTGCCCTCACCTCAGTGTAATCAGTCAGTAATATTTAATCACCAACTGGAACTCAGCCGACAGTCTAATTTTTCTCTTGAGACACAGAGAATCCAAGCCAGCCCAGCAGCAAGGCTAAGAATAAAGCTGAATTCAGCTGTGGATTAGGTAGCTGCGGTTAATGCCTTTTCTATGGCTATATTGTTTTTAAGTCATCTAACACACCACCGAGGGCTCTGTTGTTCAGCCCAGTCTCTGCCCAACAGGAACGTACGCACCGTGTTTCAGGAAAAGATTTTCTGACCAGTCACCACTGAACTAAGACAGGTGTCCCAATATTGGTTTGTGTTCTGCGTGTGAGAGTGAATACACACGTGTATTTCTAGTTAAAAGACAGGCCTTTCAACTTTCGGTAAAGTTGTTACGGGTTTTGTTTGCGTTTGTGGAAAGTGGGTGATGTGGAAGATGAAAAAAGTCCAAAAAAAGTGTCTTTCTAATCACGTTAAAACCACTCCCCACTCTCGACTGCCCCAAACTCAGCAAAGGTCATGTAAATAGCAAGCATACCAGCTTTGTGGAGGGGAGCAGCATTGGTGGGGCAGGTACCACTGAGAATCTCATGGCTAGTCTACACTACATGGGGGAAATCGATCTAAGTTACGCAACTTCAGCTAGGTGAATAACGTAGCTGAAGTCGACGTTCTTAGATCTACTTACCGCAGTGTCTTCACTGCAGTGTGTCGACAGGAGACGCTCTCCCATCGATTCCCCTTGCGCTTCTCATTGAGGTGGAGTACCGGAGTCGACACTAGAGCAATCGACTGTTGATTTATCGCGTCTATACTAGATACGATAAATCAACCCCTGCTGAATCAATCGCTGCCCGTCAACTAATCCTTAGATTAATCACAACAGTGCAAGTGTTCCAGCTTCATGAACAATTCAACCCTTCGGCTTTAACTGCAATCAAAGTTTAGCAAGCTCTCATTCTAGGTGTGACCCTGCACCTGTGCATTGCAAACTCCAATCGGGAGAGCCAGGCACAGGCAATGAATGTCATCAGGGTGCCTCGGGCCAGGTGGGAACCCTCTGCCCTAGTCTACAGTAGGTTAATTTCTCTAGAATTTTCCACCGGTGCCAGCACTAAAGTGGACAAAAGGCACCAGTAGCCACTGGCACCATCTGCTCAGACCAGGGTGAGACAACACGGGGCTTTGAATACTGCTGGTAACCTGGAGCATGGTCAACGCTAGCACATCCATCGCTGCCTCCTTAGACGAGCTGAGCCAGCGGTGGGGTTTTGGCAAAACCAAGCCATCGTGAACCCTGCCAACACGAGCAGGGATGCAGAGAGCCCACGGTGGCTGCCCTGGCTAGGAGGGAAGGGCTTGGAGACAAATCCTCATTCGGTAAGTCAGCATCCTCTAGGACACAGGGCTGACCTCTCCATCTCCACAGCCCACTCTCATCTAAGGAACCCAGAGGCAGCGCCTCACACTTCACAGCTGTTAGAAGTGATCACACGCAGAACCAATCAACCACCTCAGTCCAACTCAACAGCCCAGACTGGCGTGGGACATCTGGTTCACAGCAGGAAAGCTGCCCTTGCTGAGGGACAGGCCACCCTCCGAGTGTCCACAAGCAAGTGCCATCAGCATGGTCTGGTAAGCCATTCACTCGCTACCCCAGGAGGGTGCACACGGCAGATCCCTGCCGATTCAATGCAATCAGATTTGCCATCACACTTTTGTGGCTGTTTTGACTGTTGATTTAAATAGGCCTTACCTGAATGAGAACAAAGGGGCGGGGGTGGAGCTGTGGCCTAAGAAACGTAGCAGGCAGTAGATAAACCCCAGAGCTATGAGTGAAACTGGCAGACTGTGAGAGACAGAACCCACTGTGCAGTATGGACAGCCATGTAAAAACGAGCTCTTTGAAATGGCACCTAAGAGCCCAAGCCCAAAAATGAACTAGGAGACTCCCCAACTGACACCAAGGGATTTTTCCTCCGGGACGCTCCCTCGACAGCTGCTAAAGACAACTGGCTACCGGGCCAGTGACTGCTCGAGACGAGCATCCGGGACATCTTCACGTCAGTGATATCAGTCACAAGGCACACAACAAATATTCAAGCAAACTAGCATGGAGACCAGAAAGAGCATACAAAGACGATGCTGGCAGGGTCTCTGGGGGTGCCAAGATCTGCTCACCCTGAACAATATTTGCACTAAAGCAATTCTGAACACTGGAGCCCCCCAACAACGCTCCTTGCATTTCCCCATATGCACAGCATGTTTCAATGCCAGTAGGTGGCTTCCCAGCTTTGCCTAGTCCCTTTCAAAGAGTGAACGAGGAGCAGGTCCTTCCTCCCCCTGCCCTGGAGTGCCCACCCTGAGCCAGGGTGGTTTTACTGGCACATCTTCCCTTTTCAAAATGCTTTCCTCTCCCCTGTTGCTCTGACAGACCCACACCAACCTCAGGGGAAGCTGACTAAGGCCCCAAGAGGCAGGCTGATCCCTGGGCCTGTCAATAGCTCCCACAGACTAAACCCTGCGGAATCCGGCGCTGACAACCCAGCGCACAAAGTGAAAGCAACTGTGCTCCAAGCACTGTCACAGGCAGAGTCCGTAACTTGAAATGAACAGAGGAAACACATCTGCCCCCTTAAACTCCCTGGTGTTACCCACAACAGTGCCGGGTGCAGCATTTCCAGGGAGGAAGAGGACTGGATGTTCCTTTAAAGTGGGGGCTGGACACTGTAAAGAAACTCCATGCAAAAAGCACGATGGGGCACCCCATTCCTAGAGTCTTGGTGGCTACAGAGCAAGTGTTTCCTAACTGACATCCCTGTAAAGTCAAGCTGGAGTCCTCCCTTCCCCTGCACTAAGAAAGGCTCTGCCCTCAGCGACATCTGTGCAACCCCACTGCCTTCAGATGATCTCCTCTGCGACATCTGTGCAGCATCAGTGATTTCAGCCCCGCTCTGGGGAGTAGAGTCAGCAGATGTGAGTACATGCACACTGGTGACGTAGCTGAGGCTTAGGAAAGTGAGGCACACAGGACAGCTTGTAAAAGACTGCACTTTGTTTTCTGGGCCAAGTCCCCCTGCATGCGTCAGGATTATAAGATCATGCCCTGTCCCAGGGCAGGAGGCAACACCCACTGATTCCAGGGCTACTATTACCCAAGGGGCGCTTGTATGGAAATCACTTTCCAAGGGCGGGGGGAAGGAAGGTTGAGAAGATTAAGGAAAATTTTCAATGAAGACTATGGCAGCATAAATGGAAACGTAACATCACGCAGAAGACTGAGCCCTTTGGCTCTGTTCCTGCGCTACAATGCTGCTATTATTTTGCTGACAACTGATAATTATCTACAAGCTGAAAAACACTGGGATTCCCAGCTTTCCACAGAAGGGTTTTTACTGCGTTCCTCTTAATTACCCCAGCAGGATTCACACCAAGAACTTCAAAAGCCAAAAACGTGACTAAAAAGGCTAAATGAAAAAAAATAACCTGTAATCAATCACCCCTCCACTTCCTGTACATGGAAACCTGCATTCACTCCCCCGCCAAAAACAGCAGCAATGTTTCTGTAAACAAACTAGGATAAGGTTTAACTATATCTCAGAATGATTGTCTCAAATGGATCCTTAAACAGGACGAAAGGTGGCCACTTCCCAGGGGAGCAGACGTGTTTCTAAACAGTGTAGAAAAAACCCACTGTCACAACATCAGCTGTTTGCCTTTCCCTTTGGGAGAAGGAATTCCTTTAGGCAAGGAAGGGAGCACCCGAGTGCCTGCTGTCTGTAACCCCTCACGCTTTCTTTTGCCCACGACACCACAAAGGGAGAGAATTCTGCACAACAAGGCCTGGTCTACAGCCAGCAGAGCTGGGCCACTTGCAGCAGACATGGAGTGAGGTTCTCTGGCCCGTGCCATGCAAGGGACCCCAGGTGTTGCCCATTAGCACCACTAAATCGTGGCAACCTTAGTAGACCCTTTTCAAACTTTGGCCTTAATCTGTATTTCGGATTTGCCCTCCATGAAAGGGGGATAACAAGAGTTAGAGCACTTGCCTCTGGAGGGTGCTGGGAGGCTAAATTATGGTTTGTAAAGTACTTAACCCTCTTCAGATGAGAGCAAGAGTATGAAGAGCACCAATTTCCTGGAGTTAAACTGTAAACGAGGAGTTTATAAAATTAACTATTGGCAGCTCACCCCAACGTTTAGCAATAAGGAATCCCATTTTTCGAAGTGCACGCTCCAGCGTCGTTATAATGGGCCTCGTTTGCTATCACCTGACACAAGAACCTGTGAGTATCCTAGAAAGACTATCAGGCTTGGAAGGGACCTCAGGAGGTCATCTAGTCCAACCCCCTGCTCAAAGCAGGACCAACCCCCAACTAAATCATCCCAGCCAGGGATTTGTCAAGCCTGACCTTAAAAACCTCTAAGGAAGGAGATTCCACCACCTCCCTAGGTAACCCATTCCAGTGCTTCCCCACCCTCCTAGTGAAAAAGTTTTTCCTAATATCCAACCTAAATCTCCCCGCACTGCAACTTGAGACCATTGCTCCTTGTTCTGTCATCTGGTACCACTGAGAACAGTCTAGATCCATCCTCTTTGGAACCCCCTTTCAGGCGGTTGAAAGCAGCTATCAAATCCCCCCTCATTCTTCTCTTCTGCAGACTAAACAATCCCAGTTCCCTCAGCCTCTCCTCACAAGTCATGTGCTCCAGCCCCCTAATCATTTTTGTTGCCCTCCGCTGGACTCTTTCCAATTTTCACAGTACTCCAGATGAGGCCTCACCAATGCCGAATA
This sequence comes from Trachemys scripta elegans, assembly GCF_013100865.1. Classification (NCBI taxonomy): domain Eukaryota; kingdom Metazoa; phylum Chordata; order Testudines; family Emydidae; genus Trachemys; species Trachemys scripta. Next base: position 62,283,046 of record NC_048308.1, on the reverse strand, counting down.
GAGGGGAATGATCATGTTCCTCGATCTGCTGGCAATGCCCCTACTTATACAGCCCAAAATGCCGTTAGCCTTCTTGGCAATAAGGGCACACTGTTGACTCATATCCAGCTTCTCGTCCACTGTAATCCCCAGGTCCTTTTCTGCAGAACTGCTGCCTAGCCACTTGGTCCCTAGTCTGTAGCAGTGAATGGGACTCTTCCGTCCTAAGTGCAGGACTCTGCACTTGTCCTTGTTGAACCTCATCAGATTTCTTTTGGCCCAATCCTCTAATTTGTCTAGGTCCCTCTGTATCCTATCCCTACCCTCCAGCGTATCTACCACTCCTCCCAGTTCAGTGTCATCTGCGAATTTGTTGAGGGTGCAGTCCACGCCATCCTCCAGATCATTAATGAAGATATTGAACAAAACTGGACCCAGGACCGACCCTTGGGGCACTCCACTTGATATCAGCTGCCAACTAGACATGGAGCCATTGATCACTACCTGTTGAGCTTGACGATCTAGCCAGCTTTCTCTCCACCTTATAGTCCATTCATCCAGCCCATACTTCTTTATAACTTGCTGGCAAGAATACTGTGTTAGACAGTATCAAAGGCTTTGCTAAAGTCAAGGAATAACACGTCCACTGCTTTCCCCTCATCCACAGACCCAGTTATCTCCTCATAGAAGGCAATTAGGGTGAATCCCCTTGGTGAATCCATGCTGACTGTTCCTGATCACTTTCCTCTCCTCAAAGTGCTTCAAAATTGATTCCTTGAGGACCTGCTCCATGATTTTTCCAGGGACTGAGGTGAGACTGACTGGCCTGTAGTTCCCCAGATCCTCCTCCTTCCCTTTTTTAAAGATGGGAACTACACATTAGCCTTTTTCCAGTCATCCGGGACCTCCCCCGATCACCACAAGTTTTCAAAGATAATGGCCAATGGCTCTGCAATCACATCCGCCAACTCCTTTAGCACCCTCGGATGCAGGGCATCCGGCCCCATGGACTTGTGCTCATCCAGCTTTTCTAAATAGTCCTTAACCACTTCTTTCTCCACAGAGGGCTGGTCACCTCCTCCCCATGCTGTGCTGCCCAGTGCAGCAGTCTGGGAGCTGATCTTGTTCGTGAAGACAGAGGCAAAAAAAAGCATTGGAGTAGCTGGAGTCTCAAGGACACTGCTAAAGTGGAGTGACTAACCCCAGCCCTGTTGGTAATTTCAGAACAGGAAATGAGTTTTTACTTTAACAACCCACACGCTCTGCCCATCCAGGTAGTGGTTTCTTTGCATGCCACATTCTGCCTGAACTTTCTTCAGGAATAGTGCTCTAGATGAGTGTTTCTCAACCTTTTTGGTACCGAACACTGGCTTCCTGACCTTCCTAACCTTTGTCGGGGAGATCTCAGGGTCTGGCATCGGTCCACAGACCAGTCATTGAGAAACACTGCTCTAGCGGAAAAAGGAAAGAGACTATTCATCTCCCAGCCCTTTACAATTCTCATGTAAGAAAGGCCAACATTCTTCCTATCTCATCACTGCTGTGTGGGCATCATTAGGTCACGTGACCCCTTCCCACACCAAAGTGCCAATGCACCAGCCTCTGTGTGACACTACCCATATTCATCATGGGGGTATGATTATGGTATGGTTATGACATAATTATGATGCATTTTGTACAAGATGAGTCATGTGAGGAGTCATTGGAAAAGTTATTTGCTGATTATGATTATCCTATTTGTATGCATGTATCATTTTTGTATCTGAAGTTATGAATATTGACTATGGATCTGTATTTCAAATGTGTTTACTCTGGAAACACCCACAAACAGCCTTTCAGGTACAACAATGATGAGCAAGACAGTGCTAATGGCTTATCAACAAAGACAACGGGCTATGAAAAGCTTAGCCTTCCTGTAAAAATCTATTTTTTGTAGTTAATAAACTTGTACGTTTCCTTTATCTAAACCAGTGTGCCTTTGAGTGAAGTGTCTGGAGAAAAATCTCAGCTTGATTAACACAGGCTTGTTGCATATCCTTCCCACATCAAGGGGAAGGCGAACTGTATTAATGAGCTTATCTTGTACAGATCCCTGGGCAGTGTAAAATGGCATAAATTTGGGTTTATACTCCAGCCTGGGGAGCTGGGAAATTGGCTGGTGTCTGCTGTTTTACTTTGGTGACTTAGGAATAGCACTAAGGTAGCTCCGTTTGGGTGTGTGGCACCACCTGCCAACGTGTTGGGTGATAACGGGACCTGGTGAGGCTGGCTGCATCTCCAGCAAAGCAGTGTGGGCAGGGCCAGCCCAGCTGGGTGGTTAGAGGGGCGCAGCAGTTCCCACAGCTCCCAGACTGCACCCCAGGGGGGACAACCCGTTAAACCAGGAAATGAGAGTGTAAGCTTTGTAGGTTTCATGAGCTTTGGAGTCTTTTTGTAGAGGAGCGGAGCTCCAGGGGCATCACAGGTGGTCCCCTCATGCTCTACAGGTATTTGAGGAGGAACTGCTGCTACCGCTTTAGATTTATAATCACACGCTCCTTGATAAACACTTTACATTTTTTTTAAGACTATTATCGCCTCCATGGTTTGCAGCAGGAACTTGAAATTTGCCAGAGGGATTGGCCTTGGCTCAGAGACATGCTCCATGGAAAACCGTTCAGTTGGGGCCACGCTATAAGATGTCACCAATTGCCACTGTTGGCCTGGGTTTTCCTTAGCACAGCTTGCTAAAGAGTTGCTGCTCAACACGCCTGCAGCATGCCGCGGCCTGGTGAAACGCTGCACAGGACACACATTCCCCTCTGCCCCACGGCTCAGAGGAACGTGCCCTGGGAGCCAAGGGCTCATGTCTACTGCCACTGAATGGTGTTGTTAATTCTGTGTCCTGCACAGCTTTTATCACAGAGTGACGCCTGAAAGGTTAAACACAGGAACAGAACCCAGATGTCTAATACAGCAAGTGCCATCCTCGGGCCCTCAGCCACACTGACTCCCAGGCTCTGCTGTGCTGTTTGTAAGCGGGGCTCGCCATGCATATGGAAACCCAATGTTTCAGTGTGTGATGCATCCTTCATTAATGGCTGGCCCACAGCCAACAGTCTACTCTGACTGCCAGCTATTGCAGTTAATCCTTCAGCTGCAGTGGTGGTGATCTATACTGCAGTGCACAGTCTAAGGTTCAGATCCTGGAGGGGGTGATAGGAGTGGGGAGGAGAGCCAAGATATCTTACAGTTGCACATCACTATTTTATTTTTTCTTTTAAAAATCCTAGGAAATTACATATAAAAACTAAAAGAATATTAAAACTGCAGAACCTAACCTTTGAAAGTTAGGAAATTCCCAAATGAAGTTTGCCCGAGTCACCTTAACTCTGCCCCCTTGTACCATGTTTTATGATACAATCTTTGGTTTAATTTTAATGGATACTGTATGACTAAACCCTCAAGCTAGCTTAGAAAATTCTGACCTTTAATTACATTACCACATACTCTGTTTTCCCCACAGGACCACGTCTGACCAGGATGGGTGAGAGAGCAGGAGGGAATAGGGAAGGGAAGATGGCTCAGGAGTCTAACTGGTCACAGGCCTCTGTGTGATATCACAAATCATTGTTGCAATGTAGGCTTGTGTCCCGAGCCAAGTCTATGTTCTTAGGCCCTGATCCGGAGCCCACTCAAGCCAATGGAACAGCTCCCGCTGACAGCAGTGCGCTCTCATGCTAGCAGCGCACAATACAAGGTTCATACTGTGGCTCTTTGTCGCTCCTCTCAGATACTTATTCCAAGGACAAGCCAAGGACAGCTGTTGTCTGGGAACAGCCTTGTGTTCAGGAACCCTTTGCAACTGCAGCCTTCATTCGCAGTTTGTGCTGGCCCCTGCCTACCCTAAATACAATCTAATGTACACGTGCCATCTTCATTAAGGGTCTTTATTTATGACACGAGACTTATTCCTCCCAATTCCATTAGCTGTGCCATTCAGCAGCCCCACAGACCCCACTATGAAAGCATAAGCATATCTGGAAACACCACAGCTTCAGCTTCTCTCTCTCACACCCTTACAAAGAAGCCAACCCACAAAAACTGTAGCATCCCGTTGCTTTAGCATAGCCTTAGTAAACCTGAACTACCTGCTCGTCCATTAGCGAGGCTGGGAATATATCGCAGTTGTGCCCATGACAGCGGCTAACTCTGCGCCTTTTTGCCGCCTCCTCCGGATGGAAACAAAGATGCAGTCATTCCCATTTCAGAGCAGCGCAGGCATGCTGACCCCGGGAACCTGGCTACGTCGGAACACACAAGCCCAATCCTTACGTGCACGGAATGAAGTCTTGGCTGTGCGTATTTTCCCCTCCAACGTCTTGTTTTATGAATAAGCCTGGCCTTTTTCCATAGGAATCAGAGAAGCCCTGGACGGTACACAGAGGGCACTCACAGTGAAAAGATTTGTTTCTTGTCTCTGAGAAATGAAGACAGTCATTTATAGTACAACAGGCCAGCAATGCACATAAACAGCAGCCAAGAGCAGCTCATCACTGACTCCAGACAGCCCACAGAACAATCCAGAAACTCATTTCCCTTTGTCCAGCGCGAGACGCCCTTTCTACAGGCTCTCAAGTCTTCTGAATGACAGAGCCTTAGAGATGATGCACAGAACAGTCTCCCTAAATTTCTAGGCTACAATTTATTGACCCCTCATCCCAGGTTAACTCCAATACAATGGGTCCTCTCAACGACTGAATCCATCCACGTACTGCAGTCCTTTATGCTGACTTCACCAGAACAGCCCCTGTAGGAGTTCCACCAACATATGGGGAGTCCCAAAGAGCTGTCACAGAATACCTTTTGCCATCCCCCGGGGTTGGTGTATGGGGTAGGGACATTCCTGGGGAACAGGAGGCATGGCTGGGGTATTGCAATGCTCTGGCTACTCCTGGCTGCCGGAGCGGTGCTTAGAACCCCCTGCGCCAGTGGGCCAGACAGGGCAGCGCCTCCGGAGGTGAGGCACCTTCACCTGGGTGCCATGCTGAGCTCAGAATTCAGGCAAGAACAGAACAGGCCCATGCCACTGGAGACTTGTTGATGCAGTGCTGTCAGCACTCCTCTCTCCGGCAGGATTCCACTGAGCACAAGCCCAAGCTCCCAGAATATCAGACAACTCAAACACACACACTGTCCTGCAGGAATCTGTCAGGGATGAGAAGGAACAGGGAGTGTGCGGGCGCATTCAGCGACTGCCTCCCAAAGGCTGGAGCTATGTAGCATTCACCTCACTCCATCTTTCCTGAGATTCTATCTGCTGGTCTTTAGTGAGGCAGGCCCCAGAGCTAACTGTGGGCTCTAAGCTGCAGCTATTGAAGGTTTAACCTGGTGCTTTGTGCTATAGCCAGACTTTCCAACTTAGCACTGCACAATGTTTGCTAGGCGCAGAGCAAACAAAAGTCTCACTTGTTCCGGAGAAGGAGGAGGTGGAGAAAGACAGACTGACAGCTGTAGAGACTAAAAGGACAAATCAGTCTGACCCTTACTAATTCAGATTGGGGGGCATGGGGAGGGCGGGGGGAGATAAATTCATAGATTCCGAAGCCAGAATGGATCATTGTGATTATCTTGTCTAACCTCCTACATAACACAAGCCAAAGAACTCCCCCAAAACATTTCCTAGAGCAGATCATTTAGACAAACATCCAGTCTAGATAGTGATGGAGAATCCCCCCTGACCCATGGTTAATTACTTTCAGGGTGGGGGAGCCATAACAGGAGACCGAAGAGTTGGAAAGAAGTGAGGTATTTACTCACAGAAATTAAAATGCTCCAGACCTGTTTGCAGTTAACAATACTCAGGGCTTCAAATATTCTCCACGGAGAAAAAAAGCAACAACTCCAACATTCAAAAGGGAAGCTTTCCACCATTTTCAAATTAAATGAAATATCCTGTCCATGTCGGGAGGGGTGTGGGAATGAGAGGGAGCAGTGAACACAAGCTATCAATTGTAGATGTATTTTTTATCTTACAAGACTGAGAGGCGGCTAGGACAGAACTCAGAGCGCAAGGTAAATCTAGAGCTTACAGGTACCCCTCACTCTGTCTGGATGGCAGATTATGCAATTTGAGCAAGTTAATTTAACCGAGGGAAATTCTTCTCCTAAATACTGTGACTATTGTGAAAAGTTCTAAGAGGACTAGTCTCCTGTTGCATATTGCAAACCACTTTTGAGACTACCCAAGTCCATCCTAGGCCACAAGGATTAATTTAAAGGGACAATGGGCCATTGCATTGCACCGCGTGTTGTCAGCTACACCAGCACAAAGGGGATACAAAAACCTACCTCATCAGAATGGTAGCGTCCTACCCTGACTTTGTACTGCTGTAAATAACTACACAGGATACAGGCCACAGTGAACGCGGCCCAACGCTAGGTCAGAATCAGCTCAAATGTTAAGTTTGGTGAAGACAAGCTCTGAAAATAACCCTTGGACTGACAGCAATGTTTCCATGAAATATCATAATGTGGATATTTTGAGCATACAGTCCACTGTGATGTTTGTAACCCCAACGCTGTGGTATTATAGTGCAGTGTCTTCTCAACCTACCCCTTTCAGGAGTCTGATTTGTCCTTTGTACCCCCCTAGTTTCACCTCACTTAAAAACTATTTGCTTACAGAATCAGACATAAAAATACAAAAGTATCACAGCATGCTATTACTGACAAATTGCTGACTCTCTCATTTTTATCAGATAGTTATAAAATAAATCAATCGGAATAGAAATATTGTACTTACACTTCAGTGTATAGAACCATATCAACAAGTCATTGTATGAAATTTGAGTTTGTACTGACTGCGCTAATGTTTTTTATGTAGCCTGTTGTAAAACTAGGCAAATATCTAGATGAGCTGATGTACTCCCTGGAAGACCTCTGCGTACCCTCAAGGGTGCACGTACCCCCTGGTTGAGAACCACTGTTGTAGTGGACCTGAGAGAGAAAGGAACTAGAAATTGACTATAAACAAACGTGAAAGCAACTCAGCAATTTTCACTAAATCAGATTTTTAAAAAGTTAGTTCAGTTTTTATAAGATTTTTTTTAAATGACATTTTAATCTGTTCATGTCCCTATTATTCAAATGCGCACACAGTCCAATTACCTCCAAGGGGAACACACACAGGAAGATGGCTATATGTGGAAACAACCTCTGTGTGCAGAATGAGGCCCTACATGGCCAACCATGCAAAGGCTCCCACTGAGTTCCCTGGGCTTCGGATCAGACCACAAGCTACTGAAATTCACAACATTAAGTTACAAAATGTTATGTAAAGCTTTAAAATGTTCCTTAAAAGCAGAAGCCAGGGACATTTTCATTTCAAAACTAATTCATGTTTGGCAGTAGTGCAAATTCCACAGACATCACCACTGAGTCCTAGAAACACATCCTTAGAATCAGGCTCTGGCCATGTTCTATTTTCCTTTGAAATACATTATATTCCACTGTATTTACTTTTAAACACACATGAAGGAGCTTACTCTGAATACCAAATCAAATCATCATGATTTTATGGAATTCTTGATTTCTTTATTTGTTAACTAGGGCTGCAATTATGTTATCAGCACAGATGGATGAATAGCTACAACCATGACACTTTGCTACGCACCTGTCTATCTGCTGGTGTAGCAGTGAGAGTCCCAGGATATTAGAGACAAAGTGGGTGAGATCATATCTTTTATTGGACCAACTCAGAGTGTCCCAGTATATTTCCAGCCCTGAAGAAGAGCTCTGTGTAGCTCGAAAGTTCATCCATCTTACAAACAGAAATTGGTCCAATAAAAGATATTACCTCACCACCTTTTCTCTTCGACCTGCTTAGTTGACTGATAGCAATATAGTTGTACTACCCACAGCTCCGCAGAACCAAGCTGTGCTCCCGTCTGCTTCATGCACTGACAACAGAACTGCCTATTAACGAGCCAGTCCTGCAATGCGCTCCACGCAGACCGGCCCCTCTGTCTGCACACATCCGATGGCAGGATCAGGGACAGTTTTGATCAGGTTGAAAATCAGTAAAGAACACTTTCATAAAAGAACTGCCCGCAAATATGCCACCCAGAACCAGGTCCTGGCACGAAAAGGTAACAGAGAGGGCACTGCCATCACTACTCAGACACCTCTGTTCAGATGGGAGAGTTAAAGCATGCAGAGGTCTGTAATCTGGACGCATGGGACGCTGCAAACATCCCTGTGCCAGAAGTGCACAGAAGCGCCAATCAGCATTCTGGACAGCGATGCACCTCTGCAGAAAAACATGCAGGGATACTTTGCCATGGGACACAACACCAGTTTTAGCATGTCTGCAAGGGACCACTCAGATTCCATCCAGAACAATAGCTGGTCGCCATCCACTGGAGTTTTGCCAGTTCTCCTGTAGCCATTCTCTAATTAAAACATGTGGACGCTTGCAGAGTCGCAGGCAGCACTGAAAGAAGGGAAGTAGAGAACTGCCAACTTCAGCATTTCTTCAGATACATGGAGCACAAAACATTCCCTTTCAAGCAACTACTTAAAAAACAAATGCAGCCCATTTGCTGAACCAGGCCATTGGGGACTACAAACAAACAGAACTTTTCCAAAACCAGGCCAGTTTGAAAATTGGCACAATCCCCATCCTACAAAGTTTACAAGAAAACAACCAGCTACTGAAACACTTGCAGGATGATTCAGACTATCCAGCCATTCATTTGCATTCAGCATGGGCAGCAAAAATGACCACTGCCTTAACTTTGCTACTGCATCTGTTTTAAATAGCTTCCCAGCTCACTGTGACAGAAAACTTCAACTAACTGGATCAAGCATATTCCTTGAAGAATTATTTTCACGGGGAAAGTTGTTTACTCTGCACTTCTAGCTCGCTCCCCAGTTAGCTAAATGCAACGGCAATTTCAAAGAACTTGGTCCTAACTCAGGTGACCAAGTTATGTGCATCTCAACCCTGAATATGAAACCTGCCTCTTACACTTACAGACCTGACAGAACTTCAGCTTCTCAGGCAGTAAGGCAGCCAGGTGCAGCAGCCTGGAACAAGTACTGTGCTCACTCTGACCACCCTGATGATAAAAGAAGAACAAGCCACACCACCAGTTCTGACTGTAAACAGGACACAGAGAACTTAAAATGAAGTCAATTTAAAAAAACGAAAGTCCAAAGCAGCTGAAGGTACAATACCTGCCCTCAAGTCGCCCTGCCAATCTGCATAGTATTATAATCACATTTTCCTATGAGAAAGGTTTCCCTCTGCCTTTTTGCAGTATAAAAAACCCACACAAGCAGGTTTTAGAAGACGTTTTACTGTACTTTTGGCAAGTTGTGTTTTTCCTGTTTGTCTAGATCTGGCTGCCTGGTGGATTATAAAGTCTTCAGGGCACACAATGGGGCCCTGACCCTGGCTGGGGCTTTATGTGCTATCAAAATACAAATAAAGGAGAAGAGAAGAAAGGACAAGAAGAAACAGGCTCTGAAACCAACAAAAGAAAAGATGCACTACAATCTATTACAAGAAAGGAAAGAAAGAAAGAAAAGTCCCCCATCATGTATAGCCTATATTCTCTGCTCCTAGCTGTATATATTTAGCCATATTAAAACACACATTGTTTTCTTGCACCCAGTTTACCAAGCAATCCAGATCGCTCAGTATCAGTGCCCTGTGCTCTTCATTCTTTATTACAATCCCAATTTTTGTGTCATTTACAAACTTTATCTGTGACTATTTTGTTTTCTTCCACGTCATTAACTAAAGTGTTAAATAGCATAGGGCCAATAACAGTTCCCCACTAGAATCACACCCATTCAACGATGCTTCCCCATTCACAGTTACATTTGGAGACCTATGAGTTAGCTACTTTTAATCCACTTCATGTGCCATGTTAATTTTATATCTTTCTAATTTTTTCATCCAAAAGTTGTGTGACACCAAGTCAAAAACTTTACAGAAGTCAAAGTAGATTACATCATCAACATTATCTTTATCAACCAAATTTGTAATCTCATCCAAAAAAAGACAGCAAGTTGGTTTGACAGGATCCACTTTACCTAAAACCCATGTTGATTGCCACTAGTTACACTATCCTCCTCTAATTTTTTTTAACTGAGTCCCGTATCAGCCGCTCCATTATCTTGCCCACGTAAGAACCTTGTACTGAAATACCAGGGCATTGGTATTGTGGATGGAGCAGGGGAGAACTAAAAGTTCCTAATTCACATTAACCTAGTCTTGTTTGAAGAGGACTATGTTAATGTGAACTAGCAACCTTTTAGTTCATGCCCCCAGCGTTCACACAGGGGAGTTACAGTGCAGCACTTTGATGTACACTGCTATTCACACACCCCAAATCCAAACCGCAGGGTGTGCAGACTAAGCCCCAGGAAGCAAAAATCAGCAGAATGAGACTCACTCCTGAAAGCTGCCATAAATGCATTGTCCTGCTGATGCAAGAGTTCCGTGCCTGCCAGCTATGTAGGTGCCATTTCCCACACACTGTAGGACTGGAAGGGACCTCAATACGTCACCTAGTCCAGTCCCCTGCATTCAAGGCAGAACTACGGAATAATTTCCCTATTCGGAAGGATGACATTACTTTCCTTTAAACCAGGGATCGGCAACCTTTCAGAAGTGGTGTGCCAAGTCTTCATTTATTCACTCTAATGTAAGGTTTCGTGTGCCAGTCATACATTTTAACGTTTTTAGAAGGTCTCTTTCTATAAGTCTGTAATATATAACTAAACTATTGTTGTATGTAAAGTAAATAAGGTTTTAAAAATGTTTAAGAAGCTTTATTTAAAATTAAATTAAAATGCAGAGCCCCCCGGACCGGTGACCAGGACCCAGGCAGCGACTGCCACTGAAAATCAGCTCGCGTGCCGCTTTCGGCTCGCGTGCCATAGGTTGCCTACCCCTGCTTTAAACAATATGAACATCCCGATTTGGGTCTCTTCCAGGGGAGTGCAAATCACAAAGACTATAAGCAACTTGGAACAGGAATAGAGCAAATGCCAACAGACCGCTACTGCTGTTTCACCACCACTTTTAATCATTGAAGCATTCTGGATACAGATTAACTTTCTTTGCTCCATTATTTTTTATTGTTTTGCCTCTCTTGAAATGTGAACTGCACTCTCATACATGAGCAGAAAGGCTGCAGAGACACAATTGCTTGTTTCTTGGCAAATTTCTACAGCAACTGCCTCTCAACAATCCTATGGGATAGGTACCCAGAGAGCACTGCAGCTGAAATCGTTTAGGATAGTGGTTGTCCACCTTTCCAGACTACTGTATCCCTTTCAGGCTGATTTGTCTTGTGTACCCCAAGTTTCACCTTGCTTAAAAACTACTCGCTTACAAAATCAGACATCACAATACAAAAGTGTCACAGCACACTATTACTGACAAACTGCTGACTTTCTCATTTTTACCATATCATTATAAAATAAATTGTGACACCCTCCCTCCAGGGTGGTACACTGGTATAGTACACAGAGCAGTATGAACAAGTAATTGTATGAAATTTGACTTTGTACCGACTTTGCAAGTGCTTTTCAGGTAGCTTGTTGTAAAACTAGGCAAATATCTAGATGAGTTGATGTACCCCGGTAGACCTCTGCGTACCCCTGGTTTAGAACCACTGGTTTAGGAGAGCACCTGGAACAACCTGCCAGGGTTATCACAAGCCAGCATGGGTAATATAGACACATTGAACCACCTGTGTTTAAACCAGTCCTGGGACAAATGGATCCCTTCTCTATTTAGGCAAGGCCTGTGTGTCCCACACCAATGCATGCCGGGACTATGAGCCCAACCCTGCCAGGCACTGAGCATCCTCAACTCCCCGCTAAGTTAGTGGAAAACAAGGGAGTCCAGCTTCACAGCCACCACAACCAGCATTTAACTTGGAGCCTTCGTACTGAAAAACAATGACATAAGCCTCTCCAATGGCCCTTGTAGAAATGTTGTATCACCTGCTGTTGGGTGGAACTATTCTTAAAAAAAACAACACAAAGACACCCGGGTGCATGCACATGCAAATGGCCCAGGGTTTGAGCTACCACCTAACGTGAGCCCTGCAGAAGGATTTCTCTTCATTCCATCGCACTTTCTTCCATACTATTATGTACACGTAGCACCATTTCCCCACATTGGACTGCTATTTGCCAGATCCTCTGGTATGAGAAAAACAGCTTGTTCCAAGGAGGGGGCACAGAGCTGGCACCACATGCCACAGCAAAACTCAATGAACGTCATCGTCATTCTAAAGCATTAATCTGAGTTGCTGGGATACCAGCGAAGGAAGAAATGCAATATTTACGGATTAGTGTCTAGACTGCATGACCTTTCCCTTGGTTTGCGAGATATAATTGGGACAAAAATCTGGGCCTCATGAGTTGATAGCTGCTTTAAGAAAAGGAAGTTATTTGTAGTCCCTAAGAGAGGGGAGCTGGGGGAGGGGAAGGGGAGGGCAGAGACATTCCTGCAGTGAAAAGGCCATTAAACTACCTGTTTCAGGAAAACGATGTGCAAAGAAATGCAGTCCTTGCAGTCTACTGCCAAGCCTGGGATTTGCCCAGCAACCATGCCTGACAAAGGGCTCTTTCATGAAAGGGGACAATGTCAACTCTTCAATTAGCAAGGAAAGAACTGAAAGAAGATTATTGCCTCCAGTGCTGCCCTTGGGGGTGGGGCACAGCCTCCTACCATTAACTCCATGCCAGCTGAAGTGAAGGAGGCGAGAAGCTCGGGAAAGCAGGCGCTATACATAAAGGCTGGCTGGTAACCCCTCCTGTCAAGCCAGGGCCTCACTGCCCTTCAGACTCAGTGGAAAATTAAATTCAGTAGTCAAGCAAACTGAAGCCTTGAGAAAGGCACAGGATATCGTTTGCTCTCTCTCTGGGGCAGGGGCTGTCTGTGCGTTTGTACAGCACCTAGCATAACGGGCTCCAGTTCTGATCATGGCTTTGAGCGGCGCTTGGGGCCGGGGTAGCGTGGGGATCGGAGCCCCCTGGCCGCCCCTATGCGTAGGAGCTGGAGGTTGGGACATGCCGCTGCTTTCGGGAACTGCGTGGAGCAGCCCCCGACCCTGCTCCCCGGCTGGGAGCTCCCAAAACAGGGAAAGCCCCAGACCCCACTCCCCAGCGGGAGCTCAAGGGCCAGATTAAAACGGCTGGAGGGCCAGATGCAGCACAGGGGCTGTAGTTTGCCCACCCCTGATCTAGACCATACCTGACAGGTGTTTGTCTAAGCTGCCCTTAAAAACTCCCCAAGGATGGAGATTCCACAACCTCCCTAGACAATTTATTCCAGTACTTAACTACCCTGATAGTTAGGAAGTTTTTCCTAATGTCCAACCTAAACCTCCCTTGCCGCAATTTAAGCCTCTTGCTTTTTGTCCTATCTTCAGAGGTTAATGAGGACAACTTTACCTCCCTCCTCCTTGTAACAACCTTTTATGTACCGGAAAACTTATCAGATACAGCTCTGCTCAGAGATAGGCCTACTGCAGCCTGGGTCACTGCCAGTGCTGCTAGAGCAGAGATGGGCAAACTACGGCCCGCAGGCCACATCCTGCCCGGCCCTTGGGCTCCCGCCTGGGGAGGCTAGCCCCCGGCCCCTCCCCTGCTGTGACCCCTCCTCTGCAGCCTCAGCTCGCCATGCCGCCAGCGCTTTGGGTGGCAGGCCTACGAGCTCCTGACGGGCAGTGCGGTGGCGAGGCTGGCTCTGGCTGGGTGGAGCAGCTGCCAGTCTTGCTGCTCTGAGTGGCATGGTAAGGGGGCGGGGAGGGTTGGATAAGGGGCAGAGAATCCTGGGGGGCAGTCAGGGGACAGGGGGCGATGGATCCGGCGGAGGTTCGGGAGGGGGGCAGTTAGGGGACGAGAACAGGGAGGGTTGGATAGGCATGGGAGTCCCGGGGGCCTGTCACGGGGCGTGGTTATGGATAGGGGTCGGGGCAGTCAGGGGACAGGGGGGTTGGATGGGGGGTCCTGGGAGGGGGCAGTCAGGGGACAAGGAGCAGAGGGGGTTGGATGGGTCAGAGGTTCTGAGGGGGGCAGTCAGGAAGCAGGAAGTGGGAGGAGGCAGAGAGGGGGCTGGGGCCAGGCTGTTTGGGGAGGCACAGCCTTCCCTACCCAGCCCTCCATACCATTTCACAACCCCGACGTGGCCCTCGGGCCAAAAAGTTTGCCCACCCCTGTGCTAGAGGAATCAGTGCAGCTGAGTTGTTGCTCACCCAAGTGATGACTCATTGCAGCCCTGCTGGAGAGATGAATCATGGCAGCTGGGTGAGCAGCCCTGGTCTGGCTGGGGGTTCTCCTCACAATAAATACCTATTAACGTGCCTTTCCTTGAACAGACAGGGGGACAGTTTTTGTTGGAGGTGGTTGTACCACACAGTAGCTCTCACCTGACGATCTATGCATTGACCGACCATTAGAGCTCCACGAAGCCCTTCCAGTGACCCACAGAATGAGACATTGAGTCAGTCAAGCAGGGGAGGATTCAGCATTGGGAGAGAAGATGATTCATGAGAGTCTCTCTCCCTTACCGAGTGGTTTAAGGTACAAACACTCATCAATTCCAAGGCTAGAAGGGGCGGTTGTGACCATCTACTCTGACCTCCTGTACAACACAGGCCAGCGACCTGCCCCACAATAATTCCTAGGGGAGATCTTTTCAGCAAACATCAAATCTTGATTTAAAAAGTGCCAGTGATGGGAAATCCACCCCGACCCTTGGCAAATTGTTCCAATGGTTAATTACTCTGACTGTAAAAAACATGCACCGTATTTCCAGTCTCAGTTTGTCTGGCTTCAACTTCCAACCACTGGATCATGCTAGACCTTTCTCTGCTAGATGGAAGAGCCCATTGTTCCCCATGGAGGAACTTAGAGACTGGAATCAAGTCACCCCTTAACCTTCTCTTTATTTTCTAATCCTTGCATCATTCATGCAGCTCTTCTCTGAATCTTTTCCAATTTAATCAACATCCTCCTTCAACTGAGGACACCAGTAGTAGACACAGTGGGTATGTCTGCACTACAACTAGACGCCTGTGTCTGGCCCGTGCCAGCTGACTTGGGCTTGTGGGACTTGGGCTAAGGGGCTGTTTAACTGCAGTAAATGTTGTGGCTCAGGCTGCAGCCTGAGCTCTGGGACCCTCCGACTTCACGGGGTCCTACAGCCTGGGCTCCAGCCCGAACGTCTACACTGCAGTTAAACAGCCCCCTAGCCTGAGCCCCACAAACCCAAGTCAACCCAAGCCCAGGATAGAGTCCCCCATCCTTCAAGTATGGCCACATTCTTTGTTCCTAGATATACACATTTACATTTAGCTTTATTAAAACGCACTTTGCTTGCTTGCACCCAGTTTACCATGCGACCCAGACTGCTCTGCATCAGTGACCTGTCCTCTTCATTATTCACCACTCCCACAAGCTTTGGGTTAACTGTAAAAACTTCATTAGTGATGATTTGAGGTTTTCTTCTAGGTCATTGATAAGAATGTTCAAAGCGTAGGGCCATACAGCTCATTTCTTAGCAGCAGCAGTCATGTGTTGCCAATGCATTTGCTGGAGTAGTGGGAAGCATTTGCAGGGAGCAAACAGACAATTTATGCCATTATAATCAGATTAAGGAATCTTACCTTTGTCTGGTATCTCTATGACAGGGTTGCAAAGGTGGAGTTTTGGTTTGCTTTTAGTTGTTAGAGGAGAGGGAATTTGGTCTGCCTGAAAGTGAGTCACGATAAAACCAACTGGACTTTCATGCACACGTCACCTGGACCCACAACACACCCGGACGGAGCAGCACTGGGTGACTGTGAGGCAGGCTGCCAATCAGGCAGTACACATACTTTGGGGATGTGAACAACCACATGAAGAGTAAATGTTTTGCACTTGTCACCTGAGTCTATATTTGAGACCGGGTCCTCCTGGGTAGAGGTCAGGGCATTCTCTCTCTCTCTCTCTCACACACACACACACACACCCCTACCTGGCATGAGTCACTGGAGAGCAAAGAAGCCCACAGCACTGCAGAAGATTTTGAAGTGTAATCACCACCACGGGGATTTATAAGGAGATTCCAGGAGCCACTGAAGGAAGCAGGGTGTCATGGATCAGGATGAGAGAGAGATTTTAATCTGGGCTGTGGGAGGAGGTCATTAGGTGGCAAATGGGCTAACCCCCTGCTATACACACACACACACACACACACACACACACACACACACACCCCTGCTGTGCTGAGAGATTGGGGAGTGTCTTTACTGTACTAGCCTCTCTGCAAAGGGCAAACTAAAATGAGACACCATGCTAAATTCCCAGGGCATCACCATGGCGAAAGGACCCTAGAGACAGGGATGACCTAGCACTCCCCAATGTGGTACTGAAGCTGCCACAGTGAAGGAGATAGCTACGGCTGCCTCTTCTTCCATGCCCGGCACCTCACATGCCCAGCGGCGGAGCGCTCTCTCCAGGACTGGCAGCTTGAGCACTCTCTCTTGGGCGGAGAACTTTTATCCCATCCAGGTTCTCCACCCCTTCCTTGAGACACGCTTATATTTACTGCGCAAGTGGGCAAGAAGCAGCAGAGCCCTGGCTCCACCCCCTAGGTGCAGGTCAGCAGCTGGATGCAGATGGGGAAGTCGGCCCTGCACCCCACGGAGAAGCGCAGCAAATTACTCATCCACAGTGCATGTGGGCAGGAGCTACGCCCTCAGGGGGTGTCTAAAAAGCCTCCCAACGCTGCTCCCCTCGGGAGGCGGGTGTGGGGTGCCTGCACACTGTCCTTCCCTCGGATTGTGCCTTCGGGCACACTCCTACCTAGCCCTGTAGCAATGAGCAATCAAGATCTTTCCAGGCTAGCACTGTTGCGTTTTATGAGGAAATTACTAAGAGGAGACTGGGGGAGGGGGGTGTAAATCGATCCATGCTTACCTGACTATTCCTTTCTTCAGGTAATAAGGGCCACGGCTCTGTGACGCTGGATACTTCAGCTGGCTTGCAGCTTGGGGGTACACCCAGACCCCTCAGCCACTAGCATCAGAGAATGGCCCCATCCCCTGAAGTTCTCTCCACTTCCGGGAACTTCCACAGCAAGGATAATTCAATTCTACTTTCCTAAACTATGGACTATGTTACACATAGTTCAAGGGAAAAAACCAATATCTCCTCCGGCAGAGCATGAAAAATTCTTCCTAATGACAACCACCCCAAATCTTCAGATGTCAATTCCCACCTCTATTCTGGATGATCCATTTGTCTACAGGGTGTGCTGGATTGGTGAATCTTATTACTCAAAGACAACATTTTTAGGTAAGCATGGATAAATGTTCTACTAATCATCGTACTAAGGTCCACAGATCTGTTACAGTGGGATTTTCACAGCAATCTGCCTACAGGGGGAGAAGCAGTTTCATCCTTTAAATAAGAACCTCCAAAGCTAGGTAGATACGTACGTACACGCACACACTTTTCATTTTCCCCTTGGCATTAAGTCAGGAAGAAGACTTCTGCCCCTCCCCTCCCCCCCAAAACACAAAACACAAAACAGCATTGGCTAAGACTGGGTGACCAATATACCCTGAGATTGTCAGTGCTCCTAAGGACTGGATAGACTTCGATGCTCAACCAAAAGAGGACTATTTTTATTGAATTTACTTGTGGAATGTGTGCTATGGGTCTCATCAAGCAAACTCCCAAATTCAACACTCCTCTAACTGGAGGCAGCAGCCATCAGAAGGCCTATTCTCCTGAACAGGAGTACAATGATACTTCCTGGAGAGGTTCAATCTAGGCTGTCGTGTAAGAAGCAGAATGAGGTTCCAAGATTGTGCTCTATGACCTTTGGGGATGGAATAAGGTTGATGCCCTAAGGAAACATTTAATACGTTGGAATTTGTACAAAACCTTTTCCTGAACCTGTTGATAACACTGTACTATGGAAACGCTTCCTTCTTGCTTGGACAATCATATACACTCAAATTAAGTTCCTCCTTAGAAGGAACTCCAGGCTATAGTTCACTGGTTTGACGTGGTAATTCCATTATGGACTTTGTACTAGCCAGCAGAGTAGGTTATCTTTGTTGACATCTTTTGAGGGTCCATGAGAGCAAGGATTGCTACAGCCAAGCATTCGTTTTAAATGCCTGGTCCCAGATGGAGCATTGTTTGGCAATAGTAGACCTCCTCTGTGAGATAGAGGCATCCGGAGACCCAGTGGTAGGTTAGTCAGGCCCAAGAGCTATTGCCCCTTCTGCCAGAAAGGCACAAACAGGATCACAGCCACTCTCTCATTCCTAGCTTTGGTACGGTCCCGAACAGCAGTGGAAGAGGTGGGAAGGCACATAGCAAAGAACCCAGGCCCAGGACTGACTTTTCTGGCACCATAGGTCTGAGCTTGTCCTGAATCCAAGGTGCTCCAGGAACAGTATTGCTGGGTGTTTTCTTCAACTTTCCCTCTGTACAGAAGCCTGATCCGAAAATTGTCTGGGAAGAGAGAAGAGCATTCTCTTCTTCCCTAAAGCCAATGTTATTGCTACCATGATCCCGGAGAGAGACCCGGGGAACAGATGTAAGATCAAACAATGGCAGATGGCGCTAAGGCCACAGAGGGCAGCTACTGGCCAGGCACTTGGTCCAGTTACCACTGGCAGAGTGGTACTTCCACCTGTTGTCCTTACAGACTTCATCAACTTGCCACAGGACCCCAATTCCTTTCCACAGGGTCTGGCAGGAGTCACAAGTGTCAGTTTCAATAGCTTCAGCTTCCCACAAGGTCTCCCATCATGTCATTAGGGCAGCTGAGAACTGATTTGTCTGACCCCTAAGCACCAAGCCCCATATAGCCATGTGAAACATTTGTAACCCACTCTCTTTTCCGGGGAGAACCCTTCGGCTATGGGGTTGGCAGGTCGAGAGGGCTCACACTTGCAATACTGCCCACCCATGGCAGCACTGCTTGTGGCAGCCTGCGGGGACATTCAGGGTGTCCAAAGACAGCTCATATATTTTCCTTGGCTTGATGCCCCCTGAGAGTTTTCATGCCCGTAGGAGGGGGCTGAGGTGGCACCTGCCTGGACTAGAATGCCCTGGAAGCAAGGAGGCCCCTTTCAGGTAAGAACCGAGGCCCTGAGCTGGGAAGATGGTACCTTCCTTAGTGCCGTCAGCTTGAATTTGGATTAGCGTGCCCTGAGGAACTTGCCGGGGCAGGGGCGGAGCTATAAACACACAGTCATTACAGTGCTTGTTCTCACTCTTCGGGGACACTGTCCCGCTCATCACATCATAGCCCCCTGCTGGGGGGGGGGGGAAATGGAGCGGCACAGAAATCTGCAACAGGTGCTGGGAACAGTTACCTGGTCATTAGGACATGGCAACCCACGGCAACAGCTGGGGACAAGTAGCCCCATATTTTCTCCAGTCTTTTAGGTGTGGCAGGAAATCCCCAACCTTCTATGACACCTTTCCTGGGCACAGGAGGAGGGATACACACATTGTCTAGGGCAGCTGTAGGCCTCCGAAGCACACTTTCATAATACCTGGTACACTCTAGCTGAAAGAGTCTATCCTCCTTACTTTCTAATCCCCTAACCCCAATTCAGGCAGCTGGTGTCCCGAGCATGTGTGTGTACACCCCGCAACCCCGAGTAGTCAGTGCATGACTGTGACAGGCCTGTTCTTTTCTGCACCGACCTGTCGTGCTGTGCTCTGTAACGGTGGGCAGGAGAACCGGGTGCTGAGGATTATCTTTTCCTGCTGCACACTTGGGAAAGTTTTGACACTGCCTGACACAACCCAGTCTTTTCTTCCTGGGCTGGGGGCTTGCAACCAGGCAGAGCAGCCCATCGTAATAGAGCTTAGCCCAAAAAAAGCACAAGCTTAGCTGTGGAACTCATTGCCACTGAGTTCAAGAGCTGGGCAGGAAGGGTTAGAAATGTTTATGGCTAATGGGAACACTCACAGGTACATTAGGGGGAACAGCTGAGGCCTCAGAGGTGGGCTTGTGATGTACCCCACAATGTAATCTCCACAAAGAAAAATGTTGTACTCTTCTCCGTATCTGAGTAGCAGCCGTGTTAGTCTGTATCCGCAAAAAGAACAGGAGTACTTGTGGCTCCTTAGAGACTAACACATTTATTTGAGCATAAGCTTTCGTGGACTACAGCCCACTTCATCAGAACATATAGTAAGAAATATATATATACATACAGAGAACATGAAAAGGTGGATGTAGCCATACCAACTGTAAGAGGCTAATTAATTAAGGACAATATACACCTTTAAGTCGGCGGCACTGCTATGCCCCACAGTATGCCAACATTTTTATGGCTGACTTAGAACAACACTTCCTTAGCTCTCGTCCCCTAACGCCCCTACTCTACTTGCGCTACATTGATGACATCTTCATCATCTGGACCCATGGAAAGGAAGCCCTTGAGGAATTCCACCATGATTTCAACAATTTCCATCCCACCATCAACCTCAGCCTAGACCAATCCACACAAACGGTCCATTTCCTGGACACTACTGTGTTAATAAGCGATGGTCACATAAACACCACCCTATACCAGAAACCTACTGACCGCTATACTTACCTACCTGCTTCCAGCTTCCATCCAGGACACACCACACAATCCATTGTCTACAGCCAAGCTCTAAGATACAACTGCATTTGCTCCAATCCCTCAGACAGAGACAAACACCTACAAGATCTCTATCAAGCATTCTTAAAACTACAATACCCACCTGCTGAATTGAAAAAACAGATTGACAGAGCCAGAAGGGTACCCAGAAGTCACCTACTACACGACAGGCCCAACAAAGAAAATAACAGAACAGTCACCTTCAGCCCCCAACTAAAACCTCTCCAGCGCATCATCAAAGATCTACATCTATCCTGAAAGATGATCCCTCACTCTCACAGATCTTGGGAGACAGACCAGTCCTCACTTACAGACAGCCCCCCCACCCCCCGCCATGAAGCAACCACTCACCAGCAACCACACTCCAAAAACACTAAACCAGGAACCTATCCTTGCAACAAAGCCCGATGCCAGCTCTGTCCACATATTTATTCATATGACACCATCATAGGACCTAATCACATTAGCCATGCCATCAGGGGCTCGTTCACCTGCACTTCTACCAATGTGATATATGCCATCATGTGCCAGCAATGCCCCTCTGCCATGTACAATGGCCAAACCAGACAGTCTCTACGCAAAAGAATTAATGGACACAAATCTGACATCAGGAATCATAACATTCAAAAACCAGTAGGAGAACACTTCAATCTCTGGTCACTCAGTAACAGACTTAAAGGTGGCTATTTTGCAACACAAAAGCTTCAAAAACAGACTCCAAGGAGAAACTGCTGAGCTTGAATTAATATGCAAACTAGATACTATTAACTTGTGTCTGAATAGAGACTGGCAGTGGCTGGGTCACTACACATATTGAATCTATTTCCCCATGTTAAGTATCCTCACACCACCTTGTCAACTGTCTAAAATGGGCCATCTTGATTATCACTACGAAAGTTTTTTTCCTCCTGCTGATAATACTTCATCTTAATTAATTAGCCTCTTACAGTTGGTATGGCTACTTCCACCTTTTCATGTTCTCTGTACGTATATACATTTCTTACTATACATTCCATTCTATGCATCTGATGAAGTGGGCTGTAGCCCACGAAAGCTTATGCTCAAATAAACTTGTTAGTCTCTAAGGCCTTGGCTACACTTCAGAGTTACAGCGCAATAAAGCCACCCACAGCGCTGTAACTCACTCCCCGTCCACACTGGCAAGGCACATACAGCGCTGTATCTCCGCGGCTACAGCACTGCTGGTACTCCACCTCCCCGAGAGGAATAAAGAGTATTGCGCGGCCACTGCTGCGCTGCGGTGCCAGTGTGGCCACCCAATGCGCTCTGATTGGCCTCCAGAATTATTCTGCAGTATCCCACAATGCCTGTTCTAGCCACTCTGGTCATCACTCTGCTCATCAGTTCGAACTCTACTGCCCTGGCCTCAGGTGACCAACCGTCAGACCCGCCCTTTATATTCCCCGGGAATTTTAAAAATCCCCTTCCTGTTTGCTCAGTCAGGTGTGGAGTGCTATCAGCGAATCTTTCCAGGTGACCATGCCTCCACGCGCCAGGCGAGCTCCAGCATGGAGCAATGGTGAGGTGCTGGACCTCATCAGTGTCTGCGGGAAGGAAGCTATCCAGTCCCAGCTGCGCTCCAGCCATAGGAATTACAATACCTTCAGGCAGATATCAAGGGCCATGATGGAAAGGGGCCATGACCGGGACACACTGCAGTGCAGGATTAAAGTGAAGGAGCTGCGGAATGTCTACCACAAAGCCCGCGAGGCAAACTGCCGCTCCGGTGCTGCCCCCGCGACCTGCCGTTTCTACAAAGAGCTGGACAAAGAGCTGGACACGATACTTGGGGATGACCCCACCTCCACTCCGAGCACCCCCATGGACACTTCAGAGCGGGGGAGGAGGAAGAGGAGGAGGAGGAAAGTGGGAGTGAGGGTGTTGGGGTGGGGGGAGACACCCTGGAATCCCTGGAGGCATGCAGCCAGGAGCTCTTCTCAAGCCAGGAGGAAGGTAGCCAGTCGCAGCGGTCAGTACTTGGTGGAGGACAAACAGAAGAGCAGGTTCCCGGTAAGCAGCTTCCCCCCCCCCCCCCCCCGGGAGCTTTTTTTCGGGAAGGAATTTTTTCGGTGCGGGCTCTTTGGGAGAGGAGGGTTAGGGCTGCACGCATGCCTAGATGCGGAATAGCGCATTGATGTGGTCTATCACATCGCGGTAATCGGCCTCGGTAATCTCTTCGAAAGTCTCATCCAGAACGTGGGCAATGCGCTTGCGCAGGTTTACTGGGAGAGCCACCGTGGTCCTTGTCCCAGTCAGGCTAACGTGTTCGCACCACTGTGCCACAAGGGGCGGGGGGGGAAACCATTGCTGCACACAGGCAAGCTGCATATGGGCCAGGGCAGAAGCCGCATTGCAGTAGAAGACCCTCCCTTGCTTCCCAGGTCACCCTCAGCAGCGAGTTATCTTCCAGGATAAACTCCTGTGGAAAATGTTGGGACAGTGTTCAGTGTAGGTGCCCCCTGAAGCTGTTGGCTCTCCCCAAGGCACAAAAACCCAGAGGGCAGTGCAGCCCTGAAACAATCAGTCCCCCTTACTCACCATTTTGGGGCTCCCGTGGGTTATGTGCGCTGTCTTTGGGACGGGAAAATTATGCTATTGTGTAGACTTTGTGTGCCTCCTTGAGTGCGGGGGAATCATTACTCTGTCTGGTATAAACAATGCTGCCTCTGTTAAGTGTTGCATTTTGCCTTTACAGATGCAACCTTGAGATCTCAGCCATCCGTCTCATCACCGGCTGAGAGACTGCAAAAACTCCGGAAGAGACCGCAAAAAAGCAAAGACGACATGCTGCACAAAGTGATGCATCAATCTCTTACAGAGAATCAAAAAGCGCAGGAGTGGAGGGAGAGCGAAAGCAGGATCCACAAGGAAAACGCAGTGCACCGGCGGCAAAGCACGGATCGGCTGATAAGCATCATGGAGCACCAAGTGGACTCTATCCAGGCGCTCGTAGCCATGCAGGCGGAGCACTACCGCGCCCGCCTCCCTCCCCCGCAACTCGTGTCCCAAAACTCTTTCCCTTGTGCCCCCATGTCACCTCCAACCCACTTTCCCCAACATCTGGGTGCTTACCGCCACCAGCTGCCTCCAACACCTGTATCTTCACCAACCAGCCCTGAGAACTACGACCCTTACCCCCTGCCCTCAACCCCCATCACCATGCAGTATAGCCATCCTGAAGTGCAAGACTCATTGCACAGCACTCCAGACAGGACATACGCAAATTATGATTGTACCGTTCCCCACCCCACCCCCTTGTCCTTTCTGATTCCCAAACAGTTGTGTTTCTTTCAATAAATGAATTTTTTTTTCAATAAATGGATTTTTTGGCTTTGAAAACATTCATTATTGCATAAAGTAAAAGAGACCTTAAAAGATACCTTAGCCCAGGAAAGAAACAGGCACTGAAAATCAGCTTAGCAAACACAGATTCCTACTGACATTGTAACCACTGCACTTCACTCCCGTGCAGGGCACCAGACATTACTGCTGGTTTTCAGCCTCAAATTGCTCCCTCAAGGCAACCCTAATCCTTGCAGCCCCGTGCTGGGCCCCTCTAATAGCCCTGCCCTCTGGCTATGCAAATTCAGCCTCCAGGTTTTGAACATCGGATGTCCATGCCTGACTGAATCTTTCACCCTTCCCTTCACAAATATTATGGAGGGCACAGCACAAGGATATAACCATGGGGATGCTGTTTTCAGCCAAGTCCAGCTTCCCATACAGAGATCGCCAGCGGCCCTTTAAACAGCCAAAAGCACACTGCACAGTCATTCGGCACCGGCTCAGCTTGTAGTTGAACTGTTCCTTGCTGCTGTCAAGGCACCATGTGTAGGGTTTCATGAGCCACGGGTAAGCGGGGTCTCCAAGGATCACAATGGGCATTTCAACTTCCCCTACTGTGATCTTCCGCTCTGGGAAAAAAGTCCCAGCCTGCAGCTTCCTGAACAGACCAGTGTTCCGAAAGATGCGTGCGTCATGCACCTTTCCGGGCCAGCCTGCATTAATGTCAATGAAACGCCCACGGTGATCCACAAGCGCCTGGAGAACCATAGAGAAATACCCCTTCTGATTAACATACTCGGTGCTAGGTGGGCTGGTGCTAGAATTGGAATATGCGTTCCATCTATCGCCCCTCCACAGTTAGGGAAACCCATTTATGCAAAGCCATCCACAATGTCCTGCACGTTACCCGGAGTCACGGTTCTTCTGAGCAGGATGCGATTAATAGCCCTGCAAACTTGCATCAACATGATTCCAACTGTTGACTTTCCCACTCCAAACTGGTTCGCGACTGATCGGTAGCTGTCTGGAGTTGCCAGCTTCCAGATTGCAATAGCCACCTGCTTCTCCACCGGCAGTGCAGCTCTCAATCTCGTGTCCTTGCGCTGCAGGGTGGGGGCGAGCGCCTCACACAGTCCCATGAAAGTGGCTTTTCTCATCCGAAAGTTCTGCAGCCACGGCTTGTCATCCCAGACTTCCAAGACGATGCGATCCCACCACTCGGTGCTTGTTTCCCGAGCCCAAAAGCGGCGTTCCACGGTGCTAAGCATGTCCGTGAATGCCACAAGCAATTTCGTGTCGTACGCGTTACGCGACTCGCTATCATCGTCGGACTCCTCACACTCACTTTGGATCTTAAGGAATAGCTCGACTGCCAAACGTGACGTGCTGGTGAGACTCGTCAGCATACTCCTCAGCAGTTCAGGCTCCATTTCCCGCAGACCGAAACGGAACACAGATCGCGCTGCACAGAAACCGTTGAAAGATGGCGCCAAATGTGGACGGAAACACAGGGATTGCTGGGATGCGAAGCAATGCATCACGGGGCGCTGGGACAGGACCCAGAATGCCCCGCACCCCCCGCCCCCTTCCCACAACCCACGGCGCCAGAATGGGAAGAGGTGCTCTGTGGGATAGCTGCCCATAATGCACCGCTCCCAATGCCGCTGCAAGTGCCGCAAATGTGGCCACGACAATGCGCTGGTGGCTGTCAGTGTGGACAGACTGCAGCGCTTTCCCTACTCAGCTGTACGAAGACAGGTTTAACTCACAGCGCTGTACAGCTGCAAGTGTAGCCAAGGCCTAAGGTGACAAGTACTCCTGTTCTTTCTCCGTATCTGTGAGTTAGTATGCATCAGACTGGCCAAGGGTTTGACTGCTAATGTGAAGGGAGTAAAGGAGGTCTCGCTCACTCACAAGTGCATACAGTTCTCTGTGGAAGGCAAAAACGTTCTCAGTTTAAGCCATACACCTAAAGGGGTCAGATGTCAGGCTTTGAATCCATAGCATAGGTTTAACTTAATATCTCCTGTATTGCTGATAGGTCAGTTTCACCCTCTCAGTGGCTCTCTGTTCACTGATAGGACAGGGCCCTCTCTGCAGAGTTTGTGGTTTGGATGGGCATATTTCAGAAGCTGCCTTAGAGTACTGAGCCTGTATGTGACTTATTTTGTACAGGTGCAGGAGGTAGTTACGCTAGTGGAGTTAGAGGATTAGCAATTTTCTTATTGCAGATTTTAAAGAGGGATTTGAATGGGACACCTTGGAACACATCTTTGGGTGCAACTGATTGCCAGCATGCATGGAGCTGCTGGGGTTATGTAATTGCTCCAGGAAGGTTGTGCAGAAATGTACTCTGTAGGACCGGGGCTCTGCATGTTACAATGAATTTACAGATATCTTCTAGTTCCTCCATTTCCAATGGTTCCTCTCATCACACTCACTAACACACTGCAGCTTGGTGTTTGCATGACAATTTAGGAAATATGTTTTAATATTTTTTTTGCCAGACCATGTCCCTTTCATGGGGGAAGAGGGTCAAATCTCTTTGCAAATGTGATCTGCTGGATGGCTAGCACTAGCCTCTAGTTAGAGCGCCTCTCCTGAGGTTAACAATGCCACCTTTTCGCTTATCTGCGGCCGGGGTGACTAACAGATAAACCTGTAAGCAAAGCTGGATTGGCAGACGAAGATATGCCAGGAACAGAGCTGAATCCAAACCTGCTGATTCGAGCAGCTGGCCAGGTATCAGATACTTCACTGCACAAACAGCAGGGCTTTTCTTCTTCAAATACCTGGGGCGAAACCTAAACCCTTTAATATCTCCAGCATACCTTTCTCTTTTCACTGCCTGCCACAATGACAGCTGTTTGGAAATCCAACAGGATAATCTAGACAGAAATATGCAACTGTTCCTGTTGCTTCATGAACCTGGGGGAGCAGCTGAAGTGACCTGGTATAAAACGGCACTTGTGCAGTACCTTTATTAAATAAACCAACCCACCAAATGCAGCCGAATACCAAAGGGCTGCCTAGGCTTCCATCCATTTAGCCATGTCTGCACAGAAAGAAATTAATTTGGGAAAACATTTTGGCAAGTTTTTACCAGCTTCTCCCATTTTTAGGGGAAAAGTCGGGACCAGCAGCCTGACTTACATCCCACTCTGCTACTATATGTTAGCTTATTTTGGGACCTGATTTTGCCAGTTGGACTTGCATTGAGCCGCACCCTGAGGCTCACTCCTGCACAGACACATGCATGACTCTGCTCTCTGAAGCGAAGGTACGCAGCGTGTAAGTGCTTGCAGAGGAGCCCTACCCTTGTACCTCACTCAGGTGGTGACTAATGCAGTCTCCTCTCCCATATATCTTACCGCCTTTCCAAAGGAAGAACACAGACACAGTCACAGTGAGCCGAGCTGACCAGTGGACACAGACAACGTTTCTATTTGGAAAAGACCTGTCATACTGAAAGGGAGGAGGAGCTAGGACGGGAGACCAAACAGACAGACAAGCTTCCTCCAGCCCATTAAACGCATACAGAAGAGTACAGTCACAGTGGCGCATACAGCCCAGGGCACTTCACAGCCAGTCTCCCGCATTCCAGCTTCCAGACGTGGTTTCAAAACCCTTTCAGCCAGCACCGCTGTGGAGCAGAACAGACATGCCTAGCACTGCAGGTAGTGTAGAAGCGAAGTTAGTGTCATGAAGTAGATGTGCCCAGTTGATGGCTGCTTTCCAGCCAGAACCTCTCCCTCCCCTGGCTGAACCCTTCCACAGAAAGAGCAAAGAGTGAGTTTATTCAACAATGGCCTCTGTCTTCAGGTTTTATTGGGCTTTTAGCACTTCAGTGATTCCAGGCTGCTCTTGCTCAGCTAACATGGACAGAAGGCTTTTCCCACCCACCAGTTCCGCAAATTCAGGTCTCAAGGACAAGCTGTGGCCTTCAGCAAACTAGTCACCCCTGTGAGTTAGAGTCCACAGGGCAAAGCCTACTTCCCATACCTGCCTTGCCCCACTGCTAGAGCGCATGCACAGGTGTCCGAGAGCCCTGCCATTGCACCTTTCCTCTGCTGATGAGGCAGGAGGTGGCCCAGAAACCAGCTCTCCCCCCGGAACACAGAGCTGCTTCCTTCCACAGCCAGCACGGTTAGCTGAAAGCTGTAAGCAGTCCCTGTGCATGCGCAGACGCTGCTCGGCAAAACTTCGTAACTGGTTGCTTGACATCCAGCAACCAAATCTTTCCCTACTTGCCCCTTTCCAAATAAAAGGCCCCTTTCCAAATTTAACGAGCCATTAACAACCCCTTGCACAGCCCTGCAAACACTACCCTCCTTTATCACTCCACCCACCACATCTGGAAAACCCTCCTTTCAGCAGGAGAAGTCTCCATGGAGCCCATTTGCACACCTCACACACTGTCCACATTGCACGTACACTACAGACAGTGCACTCCTGTGCCAGAGGCTAGGTCCCCACATCCTGCCACACTCCCAGCTCCCTCCATCTTCGTCCAAGTGGAACAAGCTGGCAAGGCTCTTCCCACTCCACACTGCACTATTTTGAGGCCCAGTGTACACCATACTCTTGTAACCCCTGTGTAAAATGTCTCTGGGGCCACGCTTCACCCCAACAGGAACGACCATGGCCAACCCCTCCCTACGCTGTGCATCACCAAAATGGAGGCAGACAGTCAGGCATAGGACCTGGAATTCCCCCTCTGATTTACACATTTACTTGAAACAAGCATAACTGAAGCAAGCCTGATCAATCTCTGCCCGCTGCAGACAGTGGCAATGCTATAGTAGGGAGAAGCCACATTCCTGACACGGTGGACAATGAACACTCCAGGCGCTAGGGATTCGAGATGCAGAAACCCTGCGCAGGAATCAGAAACAGACTGTTCTGCAAACGGACGCTGGAGTGGAATGTGGGGTTTGTACTTTATTAGACAGAGCACTGTTCGTTAAAGTAAATACCACGGAGCGCGTACCGTGCCGTACCTGGGCCCCTCACTCCTCCTTAGGCTAAGAAAGCAGGACAAAGCCTAAATAACGAATTTGTTGTCTAGCTGTCACCCAGTCCGGCCACTGACAAGATCTTGGCCCGTTTCTCTTCTGTTTAGGGTTTCCCCTCAGGCCCCTATGCACTAAGACACTGATACAATGGCTACTTTGCAAACAGGCAGTTTTGGGGGGGAGGGAAGAAGCAACACAGGTATGGCTGGCCCAAATCTGAACCCCTACCAGCATGCAACTTCCACTTCGCTCTTCACATGCACTTGGCTCACAAAACATGGCCCTGATGCTGCAATCCTTACTCAGGCAAAGCTCTAATCACATCCTGGGCACTGCATGGTATCCCGAATCCCCAGGCAAGGGATGGGCCCAGAGAAGTTCTCCCATCATCTGCCAACAACCTGCTTTAGCCCTGCCTCCACGTCCACTTTATTCACACTGAGAAAGGGCCCCCTCAACCACAGTTTCCCCAGGGGCCTCTCCTTGTGCTCCAAACTGGCTCTGCCCTCACCCCTAGATCTCCAAGCACCTGCCCTGGACTGCTTCTCATGGGGAGGGAAGGGCAGGACCCAGCAGAAGGCAAAGCAATCCTGTCTGGCTGGATGGGAGTGGGTGGGGGAGAATTCCTGGATAAGAGTGAGTAGGCAGACTCCCATGGTGTAGCATCCCTGAGGGACACCTCATCTCCCTGGGCACCACGCAGTCCTGCTGGCTTGAGGCATGACCAGCATCCCAAGGGTTGAAAATCCCATCAGCCACATATGGGGGCAGAAGCCTGAAGGCCCTGGGATACCCCTTCACAGACCCTATTTTGGGGAAGCTGGGTTCACAAGCAAAGACATGTTTCCCTTTAGCAGAGGTACGAGTTTGGAGAATAGTTAGCTCAAACCTACGTTGATGCCTGCAAACGCTAAGCTTGAACAACACTATTTTGCCAGCAAGGTGCAGATGTCCCATACAGAGGTAAACATAAACACCCCTCAGAGACAGCAGTGTATTGAGCGTGCCTTAACGATGGTTTTCACATAACGATTTGATTCATAATTGAACTCCATAATCAGTTAGAGCAACTAAGAAGCAGCTAAGCCAACAGCACTCAGGCTGGAATTTATCAGCCATATCAGCTGTCCGGAACAAGCCATGAGGAAAGACTTGCAATGTTTGGCTTTCCTGCCGATTTAGGAGATTTTAGCATTTCCCTAATACGATGGTGGGAGGGAAATACTTTCACGTCATTTCTTCGGCTGGGAAAGTTAGAAGTCTCCATATAAAGTGAACAGATCTTAGTCCAACATTCACAACATAAATAGAGCAACTCACAGTGCTATGTATGTGTATCTAAGGTTATCAAAAAGGTGCAGTTTAGCCATTAATCAACAATGCACAATTCATCTTGGTTACAGTCTTAGTGCAGGTTCAGTGTGGAAAAAAGTGCTTAAAAGAGTTTAAATTTGCTACGAGTTTTCTGTTATAGCTGCAAAAAAGTAAAGGGCCTGTGAGTTGACATAGAAAATTGAATAATTAATTCAATGCATTAGAGAAGCAACAGTAGGTCTCATTGTGCTAGATCGGGGTTCTCAAACGGGGGGTCAGGACCCCTCAGGGGGTCGCGAGGTTATTACGGGGGGGTCGGGAGCTGTCAGCCTCCACCCCAAACCCTGCTTTGCCGCCAGCATTTATAATGGTGTTAAATATATTAAAAAGTGTTTTTAATTTATTGGGGGGGTCGCACTCCGAGGCTTGCTATGTGAAAGGGGTCACCAGTACAAAAGTTTGAGAACCTCTGTGCTAGATGCTCTACCATGGTAAAGTATTAACTTATAGTCAATCTTATTTAAAGTAGTCCTTACTGGATACAAGTCCTCTCATACATACTAATCCACTGCACAAATGATCTTACCCCTGTTTGGATGACTGGACTCTGCTCAGGAGAACACCCACCACCTGGACAAATCACTGATCAGATGGTTCAGTAAGAGGAAGCGTTTGGACATATATGAACAAAGCTGACCAAAAAACAAAACTAAACACACCACACATTCTGATGTCTGTCAATGCCAACTGGCAGAGGACACAGAGGTACACGTATCTCCTGGATTCACCAGAAGAATGCTTGCACAGTCTCTAATGAAAGCCTGTGTCCTAGTCCCTGTGAGAGGTATGAACAGAAAATATGTGAGAAGTTATGTATAGATGCTAAAAATTATGTTCTTGTTGTAGTTTAAGGCAGATTAGTCAGAGATAGCATGTCTTGAGACAAACTTCTCCGGAGAGGAGGTGGGGAATAGCTCTCTCCCTCATGGCCCACTGGAGGTCTCACAACAGAAGTCTATGAGCATATGGAGTCAAATGCTGATGAGGCCCTGGCAGAGACTTCAGAAGGAAATTAACAGGAAGAGGTAAGCAGCAGGGCAGGGGGAGGAAAAGACCCTGTTTCTAGGTCAGGGGTGGGCAAACTACGGCCTGGGGCTGCATCTGGCCCGCCAACCGTTTTAATCTGTCCCTTGAGCTCCCACTGGGGAGCGGGGTCTGGGGCTTGTCCCACTCTGGCACTCCAGCTGGGGAGCAGGGTCGTGGGCCGCTCTGCGCGGCTCCCAAAATCAGCGGCATGTCCTCCCTCCTACGCATAAGGGCAGATAGGGAGCTCCACTCCGCTCCCACCACAAGCGCCACCCCCACAGCTCCCATTGGCTGGGAACCTCCGCATAGGAGCCGGAGAGGGGACATGCTGCTGCTTCCGGGAGCTGCTTGAGGTAAGCGCTGCCTGGAGCCTGCACCCCTGAGCCCCCCATGCCCCAACCCCCTGCCCCAGCCTTGATTCCCCTCCCACCCTCCAAACCCCTCATCTCCAGAGTCTGCACCCAGAGCCCTCACCCTCACACCCACATCCCATCCCCCTGCCCCAGCCCAGAACCCCCTCGTTCACCCCAAATCCCTTATCCTCAGCCCCACCACAGAGCCTGCACCCCCAGCTGGAGCCTTCAATCCCTCCCTCACACTCCACTCTCCCTGCCCCAGCCCAGAGCCTCCTCCCTCACCCAGAACTCCTCATTTCTGGCCCCACCCCGGAGCCCGCACCCCCAGCCGGAACCCTCACCCCCCACCCCAGCCCTGATCCCCTTCCCACCCTCTGAACCCCTCAGTTCCATCCTGGAGCCCCCTCCTCCACCCCAAACCCCTCATCCACAGCCCCACCCCAGAGTCTGCACCCACAGCCTGGGCCCTCACACCCCCATCCCCCTCTGTTCTCTGATGACAAGCTTATTCTTCTTTTCACTATAAATATATCTAAGTGCGGGGTGATCAGCCGCGTGGTGATCCTTGCAAGCTGGTGCGCCCACCTCGAGTGTTCTGTGAGCGGTCAGTGGACCAGGGGCTGGACACTCCAGCGAGATGCTCAGAGGGCTCCAGGATTGGCAAGTGACTGGCACTAACCAGCAGAGAGAGCGAGGCCGAGAGGGCAGGGCTTGTGCTGCCAGAGGCTGGTGGAGTCAACCTGGATACCTCGGGAAGCACCACGCACATTTCAGTCTAAAAACTGTGTGTTCACTACTCTTCCAGTTCACTCACGAGACCCCTGTAACTGGGAGAGATTAGGGAGCTCTATGGTCTCTTTTCTGCGTGCTTCCTTTGTGCCCTTAGCAGCATTTTGCCAGAGTCCCAGTTTGGTTGATGGCGAGTTACACATCCTGTCTCCCACTCTAGCATGCTGACATCATCCTCGTGTGCTCATTCTTCCCTGCCCGTGCAAGGGAAAGCCTACCAGCAGCACTGACACTGATGAGGCAGCCGGCAGGCAGGTGTATAGAGAGACAGGAGAGGGGAGCAGGCCCCAGTTCATGAGCTGGCAGTTTTCAGGAACCCCCAAAAAACCTCTCCAAGCATCAGCTAGGAAGCAGAAAAAGCCCTACACATTAAACAGAACATTAGAAGACTCAGCACAGGCTGTCGGAAGGGGCTGATTTTTCACAGTGGTTCCTACAACACCCCCCCTCTGGCTTAGAACTGGACAGTCCAGAGACGTTCCGGGTCAAACCTCACTTTTTGAGGCAGTCCTCCGAGTTTGATGAGCTCCTGAAACACAGTGGGGTCAATCCGAAGTGTGATCACAAAACTCACTTTAGCGCACAGCTTGCCTGCAGCATCTTTACTCTGTAGGCCAAAGCTCTTGAGGCCAGTTCTTGGTGCAGTATGTAACAGCTCTCCAGCCCCCGTCTGGGCCAACCCCAGGCTGGTGGGTAGGAGAGGGCGCATCCATGGCATCAAGAAATCATGCCCCATCAAAGCAACCACTTTGTGCCATGCACCTTGGGAAGGAGCCCAGGTGATTCACCAGCCACATCTCCGCTTCCCTCCAAGTCTGCCAGTGCCCAAACCCCACTGCACAGGCAGGGAGGCCACTCAGAGAGGGCCAAGGGGGTGCTGCATCTGGGGCTCACTGCAGCCAGAGGATGGAGCAGAACAGCCCCCAAAAGCATCAGACAGATGTGATCGGTTCCTTTGAAGTGACTAGCCTATAGTCACAGGTTTATCCTGAGAGCATGACTCCCCATAATCTACCTTCTTACCACACCCACCTGAATCCCAACCCCCCCCCTTGGGATTTAGGGACTCCACTCAGTGCACAACAAAGACATTCACACACAAGCACATACTAATCCTTCTACAGTGGAAGGGAAAGGCCTTGGAACAGAACAGCTGAAAATAATTTTGTTCCAAACAAACAAAGGAAATAGCAACAAAATGCACGTCAATGCTTCGAAACACACTGAATGTTAGGTCACCAGTGCAGGTTCAAATACAGCGACAGAAGATGTGCAGGAGACTCATCGTTCTTACTGCCTTCAGTCAGACAACGCGGGGCTCGGACTTGGCAGCCAGTTTTTTCTACTTTACAACTTTGCCCAAATGGATTTCCTAAGTTGTGCATACCATTAAATGGACTCAATTATCCAAAAACAGCCATCTTGTCTGAATAATAAAATAAAATAACTGAGAAATGGAACTTACTCTGAACTACTGTAACACGCGACATTTAATAACTCATTGATAAAATTCTAACCTTGTGCATGTGTGTAAATAAAATCACACAGACAGAAAGCTAACCTGACACCTACTAACGATTAAACCAGAGTAAAACACATTTGCACCACCAGCTCCCCTCCCAACTCCAAAGGCCACCCTGCCCCCAACAATTTAAAGGAATTGCAACATATGTCCACCAGCTTTCCATTTAATGAATGCTTTCCACTTGCTGCTAGGACTGGCTGAACAACAGAATGAACATTCACAGAATGCATTTGATGAATTCTGCCAATATCAATGTAATCTATTTGCTGAACAGTACTTAACTACTGAACGTAGAGCTGGTTGGATATCCCCAAAAGTATCAAATAAATCATTCAGCCCATACCAGTAAAACTCACCTCATCACTGTTCCATTCTTTAATCTACTAGATCAGGAGGTATCTCATCCTCAGTCTGCATCATTCTCACTCACTTTGCTCTCTCTGTCTCTCTCCCTCCACCCCGTGTTTTTAATCCTCATTACGGTAGCACTGGAAGATCTCATTGTCCATATAAATATCCAGTCCTTTTTTTAATCCTGTTAAGCTCTTGGTCTCACTGACATCTTTGCAATGAGTACTGCGGGTTAATTATGTATTGTGTAAAATTACTACCACTTCTACCCAACTAGTGAGTGGCTGAGTTATACTCTGAAGCATTACTAAATTGTAAGGGATTTATAGACTGGCTAGTGCATATGTAAATATTCTTATTTACCAAACACATGTCTAACTCTTTGCTAGCCCATTTGGAACTCTTGGTCTCAATATCTTGTGGCAGCGAGTTCCACAGGTTGCATGTTGTGTCATTGTAAAATTCACTAACTCCGTCTCTAAAGCAGCAGAACCTCAGTGCTCTCTGCTTCAGTTCACTCCAAACCCAAGACTCTACTTTTGCCATGGACTGTTTGAAAGGCACTCAGACATCACAACGATTATATAAAATAAATACCTGTGTGGATGGATAGAATTGTGATTCATAAATGCAATTTTGTGAAGTTCCCCTATAAATCCAAAAAGGACTTGAACAAGAAACTGAATGAATGGAGCCTATTTTCCCCAATGAGTTCTCTGTTTGTCCTGGGAGTTTCTCTCTACTAATAATATACTGTAGTATAGACACAAACTTATAGACATATACTATATTCTTGGAAATATATATACCTCTGATACATTCTCAAATGTCAGAAGGGTTTGAAGATTATTAAAATGCTTTATTAATCCCATAGCCCCGGCTACTACTATGTGTCTGATATTTAATTAATCTTAGAAGTCTCCTTTATCATTTTGAACTCTCTTCTGAAACAGGAACGTTAATTCTCTTCTTGGTAAACTATCGAACTGTTAAAAGAAACCACTCTGGAACTGTTTGGTATTTAGTGCTTACTCTGGGAAATCACTGAAGAACAAAAGTTAGTCTGAAAAAAGTTACCATGCACACAAGAGAACAGCAGGTAGGGGAAAAAAGGATGAAATTAAATGGTTTAAGAACCTCCGCTGGTTAAATTGCCCATAACACTCAACCCAGGGCACCACACAGTAACATTCCAGGGCAGACCAAGGAGACCTAAATGGCTCCCACACCTTATGACGCAGGGCTGCCCTGGGCAGTGAAGTAGCCAGCTTCTAAGAGGAGGGGGAGCAAATATAAAAAAGGTGCCCCCCCTTGGCTCCTCCTCCAGCCACCCCCCCCCTTGGCTCCTCCTCCGGTCGCACTGCCCCTCCCCCCCATGGCTCCTCCGGCCATGCCATGTCACCCCCGTGCCTCCCCACTCGCTCCTCCGGCCGCAGCTGCTGGCCGCCATGCTGCGCCCGCCCCCCCGTTCCTCTGGCCGTGCCTGCCGCCCCCCCATGGCTGCCGGCCATGCTGCAGGCCGCCAGGCTGCACCTCCCCTCACTCCTCCGGCCGCGGCTGCCGGGCCGCGCTGCAGGCCGCATGCCGCGCGCCCCCCACTCCTCCAGCCGTGCCCGCCCCGCTCCTCCGGCCGTGCCCGCCGCCCCCCATGGCTGGCTGCCACGCTGCAGGCCGCTAGCCTGCACACCACCCCCTCCCTCGCTCCTCCGGCCGCGGCTGCCAGGCCGTGCTGCGGGCCGCATGCTGCACACCCCCCCCCCCCCCCCCCCCCCGCCCCCGGCGGCAAGGCGGGGGGGGGGCCCGCGTCCCCCCCCCCCCCCCCCCCGCTCCTCCGGCCGCTTTCGGAAAGGCGGGGGAAGCGGCTGCTTCCCCTGCACCCCGCTAGCCACGCTACTGGCCCTGGGGAATCACCACTATACATTAAATTACAGTACCTCCATATAAAGAGAGCACGCTAGAGGTCCCTATAGGCCCTGTTTGCCCTCAGCTTCATTCCATACTCTCAAACAGTGCTATATATAACTCCACCATGTCCCTTCAGCCCCCCACCCAGGTTTCCTCTCCTTTCCAGGCAGGACTGGGGAATTCTTTGCCCCAGAGCTCTGCACCTTTCACACCCTCCATTGCTTTCCACACCACCACACCAAGAGCTGTGGACACAATTCGCAGCATGAATGTTGCAGTCTCCCCTTGCCAGCTCCACTCCACAGTCTGGGCAATTAGCAATTCCCCCAAAGCCAGGGAGGGCAACAGTCCCCCCCACTCCAATTTTCCACCTCAATCCACTCTCTCCTTTTACTGCCTGCCCCACACACAGCAGCTCAGACACAGAGCTTCCACCCCCACACGTACACATGATGGACTTGCCATGCACCTTTGGCTGCCCACCACACATCACAGCCCACCATGCTCCCTACCAGGTTATCTACCACCAGCCTGGATGTCAAACAACCAGACTAACACCAAAGCACCCTCTGACACAGGGGCAACTGCAAAGGGAAAGTGAGCTAGGACCCCTGGGAGGGTTATGTGCAGGCAGCTCCACTCAGAGCAGAGCCGGTTTACAAGTATGTGTTCTTCATTCTGCTCCCAGGATAAGCATCCGCTGCTCAAATCAGCCCCCACAACCTAAGAATCTCTCACTCCCGGCAGCGGAAAGCAAAGGCTGAGGGGATTTTCGCTGAGGCACCACTCCAAGGAACAGCTCTGGGACAATACTCCAGATCTAGGTGTCCCACATTGAACCATGCTATGTTAACATAAAGCCTGGTTGCCAACCCCCAGGAAGAAGGGCAATGCCCAGAAACTTACCTACAGCAATTCCCCTGGGCACAGAGGCATCTCAGGAGTGAGGCTGGAGCGTGGAAAGAAGAGAGCTGGATGAAAGAGGAAGAAAAGGGCCGTTTCCTTCCTGGATTCCATTAGCCCATGTCCAGAGACACCCCGTCACCCACCATAACAGCTTATTGCAGGGAAGTGACAAAAAGACGGAGGCAAGGTCTGAAAACGCTGCCTTCCATTGAAAGGCCGAAACAGCTCACTCTATTTAGCTTAGCAAAGAGAAGGATACGAAGGGACTTGGATCATGGTCTGTAAACATGCACCTACACAGGGACATTTCCAATAGCAGAGGGCTCTGTAACCAAGCCAACGCTGACAGAACAAGACTGCTGACTGGAAGCCGAAACTAGAAATAAGTGGCAAATTTTTAACGGGGAGGATTTTTTAATGAATGCCACTACAATGTCTCATCGAATCATAGAATATCAGGGTTGGAAGGGACCTCAGGAGGTCATCTAGTCCAACCCCCTGCTCAGAGCAGGACCAATCCCCAATTAAATCTTCTGAGGGACACAGGAGGTTCTCCATCACTGGGAGCTCATCAGCTAGAGAGTCTAAATCAAGGCTGGTTGTCTTTCAAAAAGATCCACTCTAGCTCAGCCAGAAGTTTTTGGGCTTGATGCAGGAGTCACTGGGTGATGTTCTCCGGCTTGTGCCATGCAGGAGGTCAGACTAGATGACTATAGCAGTTCCTTCTGGCCTTAGTACCAGTGACTCTGGGAAAACCTTTGCCAGGCCAATGAAAAGAGGACCTACAAAGGATTTAAAAGAATTGGGGCATGTGTTTCTTTCTGGGGTGTACCGAAGGCCTAATGAAGGTTTCTCCTGCTTCTTTTTCACCTTAGAAATACCCAGACTGTACAGACTGCTCTGTGAAGACTCGCCTCTCCATGGCTGCTCGGAGCAGCCCCCTTCCTCTGGGAGGTGGCGGGAGGAGTGGCGGACAGCGAGGATGATCCATGCTGCTTCTGCCTCCTTGGGCACAGCAGAGTCTCCTGCAGCGAACAGCGAGTGGGGAACCCTAGGTCATGCTATTAAGCTCTAGAAGCCCGATAGTGGCTGCCTTTCAAAGCCAGAAAGGAATGGGTCCCCACCCCGCTTCGCATGCAGGGTGAGGGCTCTACGCACCTTCTCAGCCAGAGCGGACAGAGCCTGGTTCTTAAAAACTCAGCAGAGGGATCCTGTTCCCAGAGAGCTTTCACTCAGGGTAAGCGCTGCCTAGTGCCTCCCCCAGAGCCACGGACAGCACTGAGCACTGCCCTTGCCCAACCAAGCTACAGGCCAGAGGCTTCCCGCTGCAGGTTGCTCTCAGTCACCGGCATGCTCTGTTTAGTGGCATCACCAATCAGGGGGGCAGACTTCAGATGGGCGGCAGAGAAAACAAGCCTGTTCTCTGAAACGCAGCAAGGAGACGAGGATCCTGGCAGATGTTAAAGCCCCATGCTGTGACCAGCTGGACTCTTTCCCAGGACTGCTGATGAGGCTGGTGTCACCACAGGCAGGGCAATAATATAGGACTTTTTCCCTTTCCTGCCTTGTTTGCTACAGTCCCGCTTGCCAAAGACTGAACTCAACTGGCAACACCCTGCTGGATGCACGCTTAGCCACCTGACATCCAACGTCAGCTCCAGGTGTAAAGCACGTGTGCTTGATGGCCTCAACTCCATCCCCAGTAGACATCTAATCGCATCACCGAACACTGAAAGTTGATAATGAGGAGGAACCAGGACTTGAGAAGTCCTCTCGCCCATGCAAAGCCAAAAGCTTTTCCAGGGCCATCAGACCTTTCCAGCCCTGGCTGAAAACCTTCCAAACAGTGCCACCCAATGCAGTACTGCCTCCCTGAGTCTGCAGACAGCCCACTCCAGTGTCTCAGCAGCTGCTGCGCCTCCGAACTCTCCCAACCACAGCACAGTGCAAACTGCACAAAGCCCAGGAGTGAACACAGCAAGAAGCAGGTAAAGGGCGGCGTGCCACAGCTTGGAGACAGCTCGGAGCAGCAGCAGAGGCAGACATGGCAACTACTCCTTGGGAAGGACTCAAAAGCTGAGGTTGAGAGAAGAGCAGAGCAGCCCGCACGCACATGCCCCAGTTTCAATGCCCTGGGCATTGCTGTCTGAAAAGAGGCACATTGTAATTGTCAGTCTGTGAAACAAACAGCACATTATTCCTCATGTTCGGTTCGAGGGCAGAGCTGCCTGGGACAGGCAGGAACTTCTCTGCACACCCTCTGCCTGTCTGCAGGCCATGCGGAGAGGGCATGCCCTGGCAGCAGGGGAATGGCAGCAGAGGGGTTGGGCGGGAGGCAGCTGAGAGAGCGAGAGACTTACCGGATGTAGAAGCCTTGGTCCTTGAGCTAACAGGTCTCAGGTACATAGTTCAAGCCCTGGTAGTACTGGGACTAGATCCTCCATTGTCC
Source organism: Trachemys scripta elegans (assembly GCF_013100865.1). Lineage (NCBI taxonomy): Eukaryota > Metazoa > Chordata > Testudines > Emydidae > Trachemys > Trachemys scripta. The sequence goes on along the minus strand of NC_048308.1, from coordinate 62,243,384 downwards.
TAACTCCATCAAAGTCAATCGAGCTTGCTGATTTACACCTGCTGAGCATCTGGCCCCTGTCCTGCGTTCACAAGAGCTCTTGCTTTGGTGTGCCTTGCAGAGAGGGGCAAGGAACCATCTTCCTCCCAACCCAGGTGCGCTGTGCCTGGCTGGCCCTGCTACAGTACTTCTTCATTTTCCCAGCGTCCAAAGAAAGGAACACACATCAGTGAAGTCTTGCAAAATCTCTCTGGTTCTTCCCCCCAGGCAACTAGTAAACTCTCCTAAAGAGCCTGAGGGACCTACCCTTCCACAACCATCACCCACCCCCTCAGACAAAGACAGAAAACTAACCTGGGCAGGGAATTCCCAGCCCTTTTCTCCCAGCAGCCTTCCAGGCAACTCCGCTGGTCTGAGACCTCTAAAGGTGTTAGGGTGAGATAAAAACAAACTGCAAACAAAGATGGAGATAATGGAGAAGCCAGTCCCCGATTTCACAGGCAGACCCAGCACACTCTAGCCAGCTGAGGGGGAGAATGAGCATCTTTTAGGTGAACTGCTGACCCTCTGTGCACACAATCCAAAGGGTTTCCTGTTTTCACAGGGTGGGGGCTTGCAGGCTATTCAAAGGCTTCTGCCCCAAAAAGCAGAAACTGAAGATACCAGGAAATAGGCAGCTCCAGAAGATCATAAACTATTAGGGTTGGAAGAGACCTCAGGAGGTATCTAGTCCAATCCCCTGCTCAAAGCAGGGCCAACACCAACTAAATCAAGATCAGGCCCTGCAGCTCTATTTGCCAGTCCCTGGAAAAAGCCCCCTGGAACAGCAGACACATGAGATCCCTGAGGCAAACCCTCCTCCATTAGGAATGGATCTCCTGGCCCAGAGCAACCACAGAACCAGCAGCACAAGCAGGCACCCGCCAGGTCTCTCCCCCAGACCCAGGCAGCACGCAGGCACTGGAAAGCGACTTAGGCCTGGTCTACACTACAAAGTTAAGTCGAAGTAAGACAGCTTACATTGACCTAACTACATACGCGTACACGCTCCAGTGTTCCTCCCGCCACCGAAACTCACCTGCAATGCCGACCTAGTAAATCCACCTCAGTGAGAGGCATAAGGCTTTGCTCGATGTAGTTCGGGTGATGCAGCGTGGGTACAGACACTGTGTTACTTGCATTGCCTGTGGTTGTCAGGGTGGCTAACAGCCGCTGATAGGGTCCCTGTTTTGAAATTGGGGGGGAAGGGGGAGTGTGGCAGCCGTGAGCCCCAGCAGTGCTGACAGCTGGAGCCTCTCAAGTCAGTGAATGCGCACCTGGTGAAGGGGGGTAGTGTGGACATGAAAAACCACAGTCGTTACTGCAGTGACTGTACATCGACCTAACGTAAGTCGACTGAATTGTGTAGCGTAGACGTGGCCTTAGACTGTAAACTTTTTGAGCAGGGATTGTGCAGCATCTAGCACAGTGGGGTCCCAGGCCTTGACAGAGGTTCCTGGGTGCTAGCACTCATCATACGAAGATGCTCATGGGAAAGAGGAATAGCTCTTCATGTAACAAGGACATGCTTGGGCAAAGCACTGCTCTCACTGGCTCCAACACTTTCTGCATACGCCCTTTGCAAACTTTTCATCAAGGTCAGGGGAGGGAGGATTTGAGAGACCAAAGATGGTCTCCCAGCTGCTTTAAAGAGATGATTTTCTACTGTCACAGGTGTTGACCCAACAGTTCATTATTACTCTTGCTCCTAAAGGCTGTATACAGGCTGACGAGCTCACCAGGCCTGTTTGGATTTATGCAGCTTCTACCGGACAATATTATGGAGGAAATAAGAAGGCATGAGTACGGTACAGGACTGGAAGTCAGGAGACATGGGCTGTATTCATGTTCACCAAACACGTGCTGTAGGACCTGGGTGAGCCACTTAAATCCTTCGTGGTTGTTTCTCCTCCTAGAAATATGAATATTTGCTGCCTTCCAGGGGCAAGGCAAGGCTTAATACTGGGTGGTAGCGTGTGCTTTTCTGTTGTGAGTATGCCTAGAGATACGCAATAGGCACATGGTAGGAACTGAACAAACAGTCTCTGTGTATTACCGGTCCCCATTTGTACCACAGATGCTCCCCATGTGTGATATGCATGACACTTACCTGCCTTCCAGGGAGCCTGAGAGACTGAATTCAGCAGTGCTTGGGAAGCCACACAGCATCCTCAGTTGGAAGGTACCGTGGAGCACACTAAAGTGCTGTCACCTTATGCAAATGAGCAGTGTTCTTATTTTCAAGGTAAATCAAGTGGCCGGGCCTTTCTCCCCATACTGTCAGCATCACAAACCTACTCTGCCCCTTTACACATCGGGTCAGAACACGCACATTTCAGGCGTGCAGTAATCACAGCATTATTCAGTAATACAGGTTCAGGGACATATTGTCACCATTTTCCCGTCTGAGTAGCCAATAGCGACTCTTTTTTTGCTTGGCCAACATCAAAGCACACACGTTGTGTTGCCAAGCACCACCATCTCTCGCATGGGAGAAAGTCTTTTTGTTTTAATCTGGGCCGTACAGACAGAGGCAGGACTCAGCTATTCTTAAACTCCAGCAACGAGATTTCCAATGTCACCGGGGAGAACAAACACCCCCTAGGACGCTAGCACTACCTCCTCGCACAGAGGAAAGAGGCTGAGAGATTCTCAGGGTGTACTGCACAGAAGGTCAGGAGACTCTAGGGGAGGAAGCCTTATCTGCAGACAGTGGAGAAGAGCATCTCAGAGGGAAGGTACACACTGCAGCCGTGGAGATTTCAGGTGGAGAGAGGGAGCCTCTCAGGAGGATTCCAAGTGTCACCTTTGATGTATTCCATCTCCGGCAGCCAGGTTTTCGCATCTAGGCTGGGATGGCTCAGTCCCTTCTCTCCCAAGGTAGATAGATTCCAGGCAGTTTGCTGCTTGGATCGTTCAGATAAGGCTTTACAAACTCAAGTCCTGTCAGCTCTAGAAGAATGTTAAAGAGACCCAAGCCCCCTGATCTGGCCTTCTAACAACCCCCCAGAATCACCAAGCTCATCTACAGAAGCAGGCTCCCCACAGACCACCAACTCAAAGTGGTACCAGATCCTGACAGAACAACAGCTGCAAAACCTGCAGACATATCTCCACTGCTACAATGGTCAACACCCCCCCCCCAACACACCTTTCAAGATCCATGGGTCCTACACATGCCTATCACAACACGTGGCATACTTCATCCGGTGCACTAAATGCCCAACAACTTGCGAGTGAAACCAGACAATCGCGATGCTCTCAAATGAACACACACAGACAGATGATAAAAGATAAAACATCCTGTCACCGGTGGGTGATCACTTTTCACAAAGGGATATCACTCCATATCCGACCTATCAGTCCTCATCCTCAAAAGGAAACCTGCACAACACTTCCAAAAGATGAGTCTGGGAGCTTAAATTCATAACTCCGCTAGACACTAAAAATCATGGCCTGAACAGAGACACTGGATTTATGTTATGTTATTACAACAATCTCTAATCCACTAACCCCCCTTTTTGTCCTATTACTGAAGAAGTGTTAACTGGGCACTGCACCTTGAATGATCTATTACAATCTGTGTTAACTCCTTATGTTTAATCTGTTCCACCTTGTATTTAGCTGTGACACTCTCGGTACATTTCCCAGACCCGAAGAAGAGTTCTGTGTAGCTCGAAACCTTGTCTCTCTCACCAATAAAAGCTATTACCTCACCCACCTTGTCTCTCTAAAGAGACCACAAAGCGTTGTGTAGAAGCAAGATTCCCTAGCATCACGAACACATAACGCCTCCTCCTTCAGTGGTAATGAAAGGCCAGTTCCCCTGTAACCCAGGGGATGAATTGGGGTACAGGACCTCACTTCAAGTCCTCCCGGTTAACGTTGTTTCAATATTAAGTTGCTGATCAATTAGGGAACATGCTCATTTAAAGTTGTGCAATGCTCCCTTCTAACATCTTTGGCAGCCGCCTGTTTTGTCCACTGCTTGCAGGAAGAGCAGCCCCATTGCAGCTAGCTGGTGGGGGCTTGGAACCAGGGTGACCAGCAGCCCCCACACTGCCCTAAGTTCCCTGTGCAGCAGCTGTCCCTCCCCCCACGGCCATGTGCTGCTCCTGCCCTCTGCCTTGGAGGCTGCTCCCAGAGACTCCTGCTTGCTGTATGGGGGAAGGGGGGGCTAATGTCAGGGTGTCTCCCCTCCCCCCTGCTCCTGCACCCCGCTTACTCCATCTTCCATAGAGCAGGGGGGACGAGGGAGTTTCTAGGCAGTAGCTGCTGGTCTCACCAAGCTGATTTAATTAACAAGGCAGTGTACTTAAGCCTGGGGTCAGCTACAAAGGGGAAATGCGCATTTTTTCTCTCACACACAGGGTGTGTCTCTCTGTCTGCCCTCCCTCCTTTCCTTCTGCCTTGTAGTGTGTTCTGAGAGTTAACCCTTGAGGGCTCAGTCAATTGCTAGTTCATTTAGCAGTAAGGCATTCCCTGGGAAATATCCCACCCTCTGACTCCTCCACCTCAACCAAGCTTCACAATCATCATCACTATGTACCAGTATTAAATTGTTTGTTTAAAACTTATACTGCATGTGTATAAGTGTATATATATGTATATATTTTGACTGGTGAAAAAAAATTTCCCTGGAACCTAACCCCCTCATTTACATTAATTCTTCTGGGGAAATTGGATTCGCTTAACATCGTTTCGCTTAAAGTCACATTTTTCAGGAACAGAACTACAACGTTAAGTGAGGAGTTCCTGTATGTTACATTGTTGCAGGGCAACAGTGAAGCTATGATGCAAACTTCATAAACTTCTTTAGAATCATAGAATATCAGGGTTGGAAGGGACCTCAAGAGGTCATCTAGTCCAACCCCCTGCTCAAAGCAGGACCAATTCCCAACTAAATCATCCCAGCCAGGGCTTTGTCAAGCCGGGCCTTAAAAACCTCTAAGGATGGAGATTCTAACACCTCCCTAGGTAACCCATTCCAGTGCTTCACCACCCTCCTAGTGAAATAGTCTTTCCTAATATCCAACCTGGACCTCCCCCACTGCAACTTGAGACCATTGCTCCTTGTTCTGTCATCTGCCACCACTGAGAAGAGCCGAGCTCCATCCTCTTTGGAACCCCCTTCAGGTAGTTGAAGGCTGCTATCAAATCTCCCCTCATTCTTCTCTTCTGCAGACTAAATAACCCCAGTTGCCTCAGCCTCTCTTCGTAAGTCATGTGCCCCAGCCCCCTAATAATTTCCGTTGCCCTCCGCTGGACTCTCTCCAATTTGTCCACATCCCTTCTGTAGGGAGGGACCAAAACTGGATGCAATTTGCCAGGTGTGGCCTCACCAGTGAAGAATAGAGGGAAATAATCACTTCCCTCGATCTGCTGGCAAGGCTCCTACTAATACAGCCCAATATGCCGTTAGCCTTCAAGGGCACACTGCTGACTCATATCCAGCTTCTTGTCCACTGTAATCCCCAGGTCCTTTCCTGCAGAACTGCTGCTTAGCCAGTAGGTCACCAGCCTGTAGCGATGCATGGGATTCTTTCTTCCTAAGTGCAGGACTCTGCACTTGTCCTTGTGGAACCTCATCAGATTTCTTTTGGCCCAATCCTTCAATTTGTCTAGGTCACTCTGGACCCTATCCCTACCCTCCAGTGTATCTACCTCTCCCTGCAGCTTAGTGTCATCTGCGAACTTGCTGAGGGTGCAATTCATCCCATCATCCAGATCATTAATTAAGAAGTTGAACAAAACTGGCCCCAGGACCGATCCCTGGGACATCCACTTGATATCAGCTGCCAACTAGACATCGAACCGTTGATCGCTACCTGTTGATGCCGAAAATTTAGCCAGCTTTCTATCCACCTTATAGTCCATTCATCCAATCCATACTTTTTTAACTTGCTGGCAAGAATAATGTGGGAGACCGTACCAAAAGCTTTGCTATAGTCAAGATATATCACGTCCACCACTTTCCCCTCATCCATAGAGCCAGTTATCTCATCATAGAAGGCAATCAGGTTGGTCAGGCATCACTTGCCCTTGGTGAATCCATGTTGACTGTTCCTGATCACCTTCCTCTCCTCCAAGGGCTTCAAAATGGATTCCTTGCGTACCTGCTCCATGATTTTGCCGGAGACTGAAATGAAGCTGTAGTTCCCCAGATAATGGCCAATGGCTCTGCAATCACATCAGCCAACTCCCTCAGCACCCTCAGATGCATTAGATCCGCCCCCATGGATTTGTGCATGTCCAGCTTTTCTAAATAGTCCTTAACCTGGCCTTTCACTACTGAGGGATGCTCACCTCCTCCCCATACTGTGTTGCCCAGTGCAGTAGTCTGGGACTTGACCTTGTCTGTGAAGACCAAGGCAAAAAAAAGCATTGCCGACTTCAGCTTTTTCCACATCATCTGTCACTAGGTTGCCTCCCCCATTCAGTAAGGATCCCACACTTTCCCTGACCGTCTTCTTCTTGCTAACATACCTGTAGAAATTCTTCTGGTTACCCTTCACATCCCTTGCTAGCTGCAACTCTAATTGTGCCTTGGCATTCCTGATTACACCCCTGCATGCTCTAGCAATATTTTTATACTCCTCCCTAGTCATCTGTCCAAATTTCCACTTCTTGTAAGTTCCCTTTTTGAGTTTAAACTCACCAAAGATTTCACTGTTAAGCCAAGTTGATCGCCTGTCATATTTGCTATTCTTTCTGCCCTTCGGGATGGTTTGTTCCTGTGGCCTCAATAAGGCTTCTTTAAAATACAGCCAGCTCTCCTGGACTCCTTGTCCCCTCATATTAGCCTCCCAGGGGATCCTGCCCATCAGTTCCCTGAGGGAGTCAAAGTCTGCTTTTCTGAAGTCCAGGGTCCATATTCTGCTGCTCTCCTTTCTTCCTTTTGTCAGGATCCTGAACTCAACCATCTCATGGTCACTGCTGCATAGATTGCCACCCACTTCTACTTCCCCTGCCAATTCTTCCCTGTTTGTAAGCAGCAGGTCAAGAGGAGCATGGCCCCTAGTGGCTGCTCCAGCAACTTTACAACAACACCTATTTGATTTTGGACATTGTCTTCTATGCTCCTACATTTCAATTCTGAACCATCATACTCTGCACTGTCCTTACTTATAAATCAACCCTTAATGGTGATACAGTAAAAAAAATACTACAAAAATCCTTCTGAAACTCAGAGACTTCCCCTGCCCCAGAGCTTTTAGATTTTCAAAAATGCTAAAATAATCAAACAGGCCACAGATCAAAAATAATGCACGATTCTTTATACCCATGACTGGAAGAACCCAATGATGGACACATTTTAATCGAGAGAGGGGGAAGTTTGCTGGAAGGTGAGCTGCCCAACGGCTATTTGAGAGCTGCCCCTTGGCACTAGCAGAGATCTCAGATGCCCACAATACCAATGCACAGAATTATAGCACAAGCCCAACAAAGGGAGGGGGTAGAGGAGGAGATGTCAGTTAGACAACCATAGTTTTCTTTTCCATCTGCAGACAAGAACTTAACCAGACCGGATCTATGCTCAGGGTATACCAAAGCTGACAGTACTCTTCAACTGAAAGATTTCACATATACTCAACTCACATATTCTTCTGTCATTAATTTGCTACTTTACTTATAAGGCTGATCATTTATTAGTTCCAGACTGGAGCTTGGAAAAGAGATGACTAAGGGGGGATAGGATAGAGGTCTATAAAATCATGACTGGTGTGGAAAAAGTAAATAAGGAAGTGTTATTTACTCCTCATAACACAAGAACTAGAGGTCACCAAATTAAATTAATAGGCAGCAGGTTTAGAACAAATAAAAGGAAATATTTCTTCACACAACGCACGGTCAACCTGTGGAACTCTTTGCCTGAGGATGTTGTGAAGGCCTAGACAATAACATGGTTCAAAAAAGAACTAGGTAAATTCATGGAGGATAGGTCCATCAATGGCTATTAGCCAGAATGGGCCGGGATGGTGTCTCTAGCCTCTGTTTGCCAGAAGCTAGGAATGGGCGACAGGGAATGGATCACTTGATGATTATCTGTTCTGTTTGTTCCCTCAGGGGGACTTTGTGTTGGCCACTGTCAGAAGACAGGATACGGGGCTAGATGGGCCTATGTAAGACAGGAGAAGAGATGCAGAGCTACTGGTATAAAAAACAATCACCTCTGCTTAGAAAAGCCCATTTCCAAGGCACCCATTAAATATGCTGCATGCCCACATGACGTGAGAGCGTTCAGATACTGAAATAACGTATGTCTGCACTTTCGGATATATTCTTAGTGCACGTTTTGTAACTTCCACTAGTGCCAATTATGCATCATTATGCACAAACATCAAGATGGAAGTATGCCTCAGACCTTTCTATTGAACTATTCTTAACTCCATTACCAAACAGCACTATGGCTGGTAATAAATAAACATCATTTCCTGTAAAACCACTCAAATAAAGTGTCTCCTGGGAAATATGCCTATATGCTGAACCGTTTACTGAAACGTCTCAGGACCCCTTAGGGATCATTGAATTTATCTCATTTAGCAACAAGAAAAACCACGACCATCATGTCCAAAATGCAAACTAGGTTAGTAAATGGGATAAACAGAAGCCATATATGAACATCTGCTACGACCGGTCTTCAGGAACAACTGATCCAATGTGCATTTGCTCACAAACTGAACTCAATTACAATGTGCATACATGTCTAAAAACCTTAGAGCACATCAAAAACCTAGACAGTTAAAGTGGCATTCACAAGAGACAGATAACCTTTCAGCTCACTTGTGCACTAGGATAGCCTACAGAATAAAAAATCCTTGAAGGACCATAGCAAAGAAAGGCAAGCAGAGCAAACCTTGTAGTCCTCGGACGCTGAACTGAATGCCATCACCGGCAGAATCATTCTCCTTCAAATCCTTTGTGGTGTAAAGGAAATGGGGGTAGAGAAGGCAGTTTAGGGCCTGCAATACCTAAACAGCCAGTGGTTTGCAGATCAATCACAGAATCATAGAATATCAGGGTTGGAAGGGACCTCAGGAGGTCACCTAGTCCGACCCCCTGCTCAAAGCAAGACCAATCCCCAACTAAATCAACTAAATGTTTAGAAAGAAGTGGGGCCATCGCTCCTCGCACAGCAAGCAATTCTCTCCCACACGCACATGCATCAGCATGGGAACGGTCACCCGGAACAGACCAATGATTCACCCAGATCAGTATCCTGTTCATCCCAAGGACTAATTGCACCATCAGAGGGAGGCTAAAAACCCTGTAATATACATAGCTATGTGATATCATACTATGAAGTAAAGTTTCCTGTTCAACTTATGTTGTGAAAAAGAAAAATGGATAGCTCTTGCATTTGTCCTTTTTAGTCCAAATCAGAAGGCTCTCTGTATGCATATAAACATCTAATCCCTTTCTTTTTGTGTACCAAGCTATTTGCCTCAATATCATGCACCAATGAGTTCCATGGATTCATTGTCTGTTGATGAAAGAACCACCAACTACCCTGTATCTCACACATCCCCATGGTTAATACCAAAGCTCAAAGCCATATGAAAAAGTGGAGTTCTCAGCTTGCCAATGCCAGAGAGTCAGATATAGCCCTGACAGTTTCTGAGATACCCAGGATTAAAACAGTCCCTGGCCCCAGATGTCACAATGCTATTTTGGAACTGCTCCAGGACTTAAAATAGCACATCCTGGCCCTCATACGAGAATAATTGTCTGTCTCTGGAGATCTATAACTAGCATTTCATTTCAGTGGCCACTGTGAGGGCTGAAGGCATCCATGAAGCATGGGGAATATTATATATACGGTCTAGCATATATTTTAAGTGGGTACCTGACAGCATTTGGACAATTTGTAGCCAGCTCATCCCTAGTTTCTCTGCTTACCTGCCAAAGGTTACATTAGATTCATTACCTTTCCCCATTCCAAATGAGACTGGAAACGCGTCAGTCTGACACAGGGGTTGCTGTGAAGAGAAGGCCTGCGCATGTATGTGCATGTGTATTTATTATACATATGAAACACACATACCCATGGAAAGGAGCAGGAACATGGCAGAACATCTTTTTGGTAAGTTTCTACTGAAGACGGGCCTGAGTCACACAGCTCAGACCTGGATCTGAGCCTGCCCAGTGTCCAACGGGTGTTTGGATCTAAGCCAGTCTCTATTCCTTAGTCTACCTGCTAAGCCTAGGAAAGCTGATCATCTGTTTAGTAATTTTTAACTTGTTCAAATAGTTGTACAGTTTCTGTTGCACAGGGTCTGTATGTATTACTGCCACAGGCTACACCTACACTGGCCTGCCGTTAGAGCTACAAGCACACACTAGCACACTGCACTGCAACTCTGCCATGTGGACGCTGTAGGGCAGGGGTCGGCAACCTACGGCACGCAAGCCAATTTTGAGTGACACGCTGCTGCCTGCCGCGGTTCCAGCCCCACTCAGCCCCCGTACCCACCACTCTGCCCGGCGGGGGCAGGAGGCAGAAGCTTGGTCCTGCAGCAGCCAAGCTTCCCCCCTCCCCCACTTCCTCCCCCAGCGTGGTGCTTTCCTGCCCCTCCTCCTCAACTTCCCTGTGCCGATCAGCTGATGGCCCTTGCGAGGGGGAGGAGTGGCAGCGTGCTCCCTGCTGCTCCGTAGAGGAGGCAGAGAAGAGGTAGGGACGGGGCCTTGGGGAAGGGGGTAGAACAGGGCATATCCCTTCCAGCCCCCTACCATGAGCCTCTGTCCTGAACCCCCCCACACCCTCACTGCCCTCTGCCCTGATCCCTGAACCCCCCCACACACCCAGTCTTCTGCCCTGCACCTCCACACACACCCCAGCCCTCTGCCCTGACTCCTGAACCCCTACCCCCAGGTCTGGGGTCCCAGCTGCCAGCCCCTTGCCAGCTGGCGTCCCAGCAGCAGGCCCCGCTCAGCCTGCTGCCAGCCTAGGTGAACAGAACCCCAGGCTGGCAGCGAGCTGAGCGGGCTGGCGGCGTAAGATCAGCATTTTAATTTAATTTTAAATGAAGCTGCTTAAACATTTTGAAAATCTTATTTACTTTACATACAACAATAGTTTAGTTATATAATACAGACTTATAGAGAGAGACCTTCTAAAAAACGTTAAATGTATTACCGGCACGCGAAACCTTAAATTAAAGTGAATAAATGAAGACTCGGCACACCACTTCTGAAAGGCTGCCTACCCCTGCTGTAGGGTGTGAACTAAAAGGTGCCTAGTTCTCATAAATGAAGTCCCTTTTGAGCAAATAAGTTAATGTGAACTAGGTATCTTTTAGTTTACGCCTGCAGCATCCACACAGGGGACTTACAGTGCAGCACGCTAGGGCAATCTGCAATTCACACCCCCCACAGCACGACCTCCGGGGCCATGGAGACAAGCCATTAGATCTCAGATGCTGTCTCAGGACTCTAGCCCCAGGAGCGGCGCCAGGGTCTTTGGCGCTCTAGGCAGGGGTCCTTCCGCGGTCCCGGTCTTTGGGGCACTTCGGCGGCGGGTCCCGGAGCGAGTGAAGGACCCGCCGCAGAATTGCCACCAAAGACCCAGAGCGTGGAAGGACCCCCCGCCGGCGAATTGCCGCCAAGGGCGGCAAAATGCCCCCTCTCTCCAAATCCTGGTGCCCTAGGCGACCGCCTAGGTCGTCTAAATGGAAGCGCCGGCCCTGTCTAGCCCTCACATCCTCAACGTGGATGTCCTTTTATCTTCATTACTTCCATCCTGGATTCGGTTATGCCATATGAGACTACATGAAATGCCTGTACCGCGGTGAAGGCTATAGCTCCCAGGTGTTTGATTCTGACACATATTGCAGACGGTAGCTGCAACGGCTCTCGGATGCCCAAGTCTGAGAGTCACCTCATTCCCCACCCCCGCCTCAAGGGCTTGTGCTTCTCCGGGTGCCAGTTTCCTGACACCTAGAGCCTCCTCGGGACTAGGCCAGCCCTTACTTTGCCTGGCAGGGTAACAACAGAACATGCTCTCTAGAGACTACACTTAAGAGACTAACAATTGTGTTAACTTACAATGCTAAATTTACATGCCCAAGAGACAGGCTGACAGAAAACCTGTTTTTCAACTCTGCCCTGATACAGACTTTAAAATATATTCCCAATATGCACAGATAGATACTGGGTATGGAGTTATGTACCTGTTAACAGGCAAAAACACTAACAAAATGTTAGGAATTATTAGGAAAGGGAAAGATAAGACAGAAAATATCATAATGCTGCTATATATATCCATGGTACACCCACACTCAGACTCATAGAATATCAGGGGTGGAAGGGACTTCAGGTGGTCATCTGCTCAAAGCAGGACCAATCCTTGAATACTGCATGCAGATACGGTCGCCTCATCTCAAGGAAGATGTATTAGAATTGGAAAAGGTACAGAGAAGTGCAACAAAAATGATTAGGGGACTGGAACAGCTTCCATATGAGGAGAGATTAAAAAGACTGGGACTTTTCAGCTTGGAAAAGAGATGACTAAGGGGGGTATGATAGAGATCTATAAAATCATGACTGGCATGGAGAAAGTGAATAAGGAAGTGTTATTTATTCATTCACATAACACAAGAACCAAGGGTCACCCATTGAAATGAATAGGCAGTAGGTTGAAAAACTAACAAAAGGCAATACTTCTTCACAGAATGCACAGTGAATCTGTGGAACTAGTTGCCAGGGGATATTGTGAAGGTCAAAAGTATAACTGGGTTCAAAAAAGAATTAGATAAGTTCATGGAGGATACGCCCATCAATGGCTATTGGCCAAGATGGTCCGGGATGCAATTCCATGGTTTGGGTGTCCCTAGCCTCTGACTATCGGAAGCTGGGAATGGGCAACAGAAGATGGATCACTTGATGATTACCTGTTCTGCTCAGTCCCTGTCAGAAGCCAGAATACTGGGCTAGAAGGACCATTGGTTTAAACCAGATGTGGGCAAACTACGGCCTGCAGGACCGTCCTGCCCGGCCCCTGAGATCTCAGCCAGGGAGCCTAGTCCCTGGCCCCTCCCCCACTGTCCTCCCTCCCCGCAGCCACGCGGGCTTAACTCTGACCCACCGCTCCCGCTGGGCAGCGGGGGGAGTGCAGCTGTCTCTGGCCGGGTGTCACGGCTGCGAGCTCCTGCTGCTGGTAAGGGGGCAGGGAGCGGGAGGTTCTGGGGGGCAGTCAGGGGATGGGGAACAGGGAGGGTTGGGAGTGGGAGTCCCGAGGCGGGGGGCCTGTCAGGGGGCGAGGATGTGGATAGGGGTCAGGAGGGCACTCAGGGGACAGGGAGGGTTGGATAAGGGGGTGGGATCCCAGAGGGACAGCTGGGGCAAGGGGGTCCCGGGAGGGGGTGGTCAGGGGACGAGGAGCAGAGGGCAGTTGGATGGGGGTGGCAGTCCCGGGGGGGCTGTGGATAGGGGTTGGGGCAGTCAGGGGACAGGGAGCAGGGGGGTTGGATGTGGGGTGGGAGTCCCGGGAGGGGGCAGTCAGGGGAAGTGGGAGGGGGCAGATAGGGGGCGGGAACCAGGCTGTTTGGGGAGGAACAGCCTTTCCTACCCGGTGTTCCATACAGTTGCGCAACCCCGATGTGGCTCTTGGGCCAAAAAGTTTGCCCACCCCAGTCTAAACGCAGTATGGCCGTTCTTATCTGCACATACATTTCACTATGGTATTAATGACCAGTGTGGCCCTGGCTTTTATTTAAGACCTCCCATGACATTCTTTGAGGAAGCAGAATCAGGATATTCATCCCCTTGCCAGGCGGCACTGAAGGGTTCCTTGGTCACAGGAGTAAGAGAAACATAAGAATCTCAATCTACTAAATTCATTCAAAGCAAAGTTACGAGCTGACCTGGTCACTGTCTAGGTACCAATGTGAGGGCAACCGACCAATGAAAGGATTACCTAGGAACACGGCGGACACTCCATCACTTGTAGTCTTTAAGTCAAGACTGGGTATCTTTCAAAAAGAATGCTGTGGCTCAAACAGATCTTATGGGTGTGATGCAGAGTTCACTGGGCAAGGCCCTCTGGCCTGTGCTATGCAGGAAGTCAAACGAGATGGCCCCATCCGGCATTGACATCTATGGAAGTTGTCTGCCAAAAGGCAATGCTCCCCTCTCTACGCGTGCGCCTTCCTTCTGTGAACCATTTCCTATTCTGGCCAGGAAGCCTGGCTGCTAACACAACCAGAGGAGGAACACGCCGCAGGGAAGGCAGAGGACTGGGAGTCAGGGACCCAAGGACACTGCGCTCCTCAGAGGATCGTGCCCTTGCGCACTATCCCTACTCCTGTGTGTCACACTGGACCAAGGCCCAAATCCGTTGACCTGTGGATCTGAGTCCTGGGATGGGGCCTCTGCTCCAGCATGCGGAGCTATTCCCAGAGGAAGTTGTTTCCGAAGGCCATAAATAATTTGTCAATGCAACGTTCCAGCTCCTGCTCTGGCTTCCCAACCCACTTATGTTGGGGATGCTGAAGTCAGCTATTATTCTTGTTCCAGTAGATTGTGTTGCTTCCCTGCTCTCTCATTCCGCCTTCACCACCCGTGCTCTAATGTGGGGGCTGCTAGCAGACACCCTAGGATTTGTGCACACACAGACTCCAGCTCACGCTCCTCCACCCAAAATTGCTTCCAACCGGCTGAGCAAGACAGCAGCTTAAAGTAAAAGCAGTTTTCTTGTTGTAGGGGCTTTTGATGAAGGATGTGAACAGAAACCGAATTTAAAAAAAAAAACTCTTTAAAGTAACCCACCCATTGGTATTTAATCTGTTAATAATATTAAGTATTCATATTATGGCAGTGTGGAGAAGCCCCAAACATTCTGTGCTTCCTTCTTCATCCCAGAGTGCGGTCTGCTTCTATAATCACATTCCTGAGGAAAAGCGATCTACAAAACCTGCAAGGAGCTCCACAGAGGCCGAGCCCTGCTCCCGCACACAGCCCCACTATAGCTTGCAGCATGCTGCAGAATTTGAGTTTGCCAGAACAAGACCACGCAGGATGAACTGGAGAGTTTATGGAAAAAGATGCTCATCTGCTTTGACAGACTAAAGGGGACGCAGCCAACGTAAAAAAACCTGATGCTTTGGTCTCAAAGTGTTTTACCTTCAATTGTTAAAAGCAGCAGCTAAGATGGTTGTTACTGTAAGGAGAGAGACCAGAAAAAACTATTTCCTTTCTCAGTGACTGTGTGTCTCAGCCCTTTGTGTCCAGCCAGTGTTACGGTTTGCCTAGACCAGTGATGCTCAGACTGCAGCTTGGGAGTCTCAAGTGGCTCTTTAAAGCACATGATAGTAAAACACTGTGTGATTTAATTATTAACCAATCTAAATTATTAACCAATCGGGATACTTTCACTATGTTATTAACCAACTGCAGAATCATTTTGCTGTGAGAATTCACACACACACACACACACACACACACACACACACATAAATGAAACAATAAATTCACACTGCTGTGGCTCTTTGGGGTGATGCTGATCGCTAACTTGGCTCCTGAACCACTGAGGTCTGATTATCGCTGCCGTTCACAGAGCGACAAGAAGGAAGAGTGTGTTATAAATATGGGACGCTCTGACTGTAAACGCACAAGTAGCACCAGGGGGACACAAGGCAGCTGCAGCACGAGGAGCTATGCTCGGTTAAAGTCACCATTTTCAAGTTGCTAGTGACCTTTTAAAGGCATGCAAACCCCACAATGGAAGGGGTTACGTGGAAGGCTCTGTCCCATGGCACCTGCCAGAACTGCTCCAGCCTGAAGGACTGGCCAGGGAGAGCGCAGCACTGAGGGGCTGAAGCAGGCGGTGGAGCTGGCACTCTGCTGGAAGGAAGTTCTCTCTGCTCTCAGACCTTGCCTGCACTGGAAACGTGACCTGATTCTATGGGTGTAACTGTGCAGGCATGCCATGCAAGCAAGGAAAGCCAGGACTAAAACTGGAGAGTTCATGCTGGTCCCCATCAGGGCAAACTTCCCCTTTGCAAACTGCAGCTTTCCGTGCCTTCCTGCAAGATCTGCACAATGCGGCTATAGTGGTGGTGGGATGGGGACTGCCTAGAAGAGTTGGAAGGAGCAAAAGGCTTCCCTTGGGGGGGGGGGGGGGGAGGGGGAGATCATTCAGGCTGCCGCTGCTCATTCACTCAGTGAGCAGCAGAACTAGCCAAGTCCCCCCAAGGCAAGAGAAAGGCTGCAGAGCAGAGCATGTGCTGGATTTTCCCCTCTATCTGGAGGATATAAGCTGTTTGCAGCCTGATGAATGGGACATCGTCTGTGAGCCCCAAGGGAAAGGAAAGGCCTAGAAACGGAGGGGGGAGGTGCTTTCCGTCTCTCCAGTGGAGCCCAGCCTGCACCTGGCTCGGGCTCCGAGTCTCTAGCATATCAACCTTTTCCTGAGGCTTGTCTTCTTTAAAGTTCCTAGACACAAACAGAACCCCTGACAGTGGGGAGCCCAGTACATAGCTAAAGGTTGGTTTTGGTCTCTTCATATCAAAACAGAGATAATTAAAGCCGGACTGCAACAGGTTAAAAACAGAATCAATTAGTCTTAAACAACATCACATGGCTACTCCCATTGCAAACCTGGGGAATGCTCTGCCCTCAGATGCATACTGAGTGCACTCACCTTAAAATGCAAATTGTTTACCAATACTTTTTTTTTTCTTTAAAGCAAACCTTAAGCCCGTGCCAGCCTCATCTGCTGCTAAGAGCTCTGTGCGTGACATTTTGTGGCAGTCCTGCTCAACAATCTTTCCTCAAGCAGGAGTTTGATACCTTTATCTCATCCACCTTGTCTCTGTAATGAAGGTTTTTGTCAGTCATGCAGTATACCCGGCCTGATTCTTCTTATCTCTGCATGTGGTAGGCAGTATCTTGATACACACAAGTAAGAGCAATACGCAGTTTACTTCTGTAATCTAGCATTGTAACAAGAGACCAATAGGAATTGTTCATTTCAGAGGGAAGACACAAACCTCTACTTTATTACTAGTTATATTACAGTATTATCCTTTTTTAGTCAGAGAGGTTTAGTATTGTGGTGCTTAGTCTTCTTTTGAGTTATACTTTGCTTTGGGAACATTGTACGTGCACATTATTCCTTCATCGGGTCAATTTTCTAATGCAGTTTACCCTCTACTGTATGAGATTACCTCTATCGGGTATTCGTTTGGAAGAGAGTCAGCGTGTGTGTCCTGGTGAATGGAGAGTATTTTCTCTTCAAAGCTATTACGTGAAGCTTCTTGTGCTGTACTGTCTCTTGGAATGATACCTTAACTTAAACAACTTGCATAAAGAAAATCTGCCATCCCAAAATGCCTTTACTTTGACTTCTTACATAGGAGAAAGAGAGCAAATCTCAGCCTGACCTCTCTAAACCTCCATCCCTTTGCCCTAACATGTTAACTTCAGAGTAAGCAAACTGACATGGTACCTTTTAAGTAGCTTTAGGAGTGTTCCTCTCATCTACCATCAGTGTTAAGAAGTCCCTTCCCCCATCACCCATACAAGTCTGTGCTTCACTTAATATAACCTGCACTTCTGTTGCTAAAACAAATCACTCCCACTCAGGCAGGGTGCACAAGTACTTTTCAACCTTATAAAGCCAAACAATACTTCACACTAAATGTACAAAAGAGCCAAGTATGCAGAGCCCATGTCTAAATAGTTGTGCAGATGTACAATACTTAATTCCACAATATTCCACTTGAGAATAGGCCAAGCTATCAAAAGGGGTCACAAATCTGACACTCACCACATGTGTAAAATAGTACAAGAGGTACTCTCAACACATACAGTCTGAAATATCCATTTCATAGATTCAGCAAAGCCCTTCAAAAGCCGTAAGGATTACAATGACTCAACAAGACAAAATACTGAAGGTGCAACGGCCCCTAATCAGCTCCCAGTCTCATATTGGGAAAAGCTGAAAAATAAAACACTGGGCAAACTGCATTTCCAGAGCCGCCTTCTGCAGCTACAACCCAGACATCTCACAGCCAAGCTTTCGAGCCACACAGAGCTCTTCTTCCAGTCTGGCTAAAAAGCGTTTGTGGCCAGGCATCACTGAATGACTGTTTCTATTACCCCACACAGGTACACTGATTTATATACTAGCATGTGGCAAAACAAACATGCAAAAACACAGTTGACAATGTATGACACAGACAAGGGGGGGCTGAGGGAATCTTTTATGGGACCAACTTTTGTTGGTGAGAAAGACAAGCTTTGGCGCTTACAAAGAAGAGCTCTGGGCGGCTCCAAAGCCCCCCTCACACACACACACACACACACACACTCACTCACACTCACACACACTCACACCCAGCTGCTCTAACGTTACTAATGGAAAGATGAAGGGAAGATCGCACATTAAACACGGATCTTAGATGAAGCAGCAAATCGCTGACCTACCCCCCCAGTGGAGCGCGCACCAGGGACCTGCATCGCCTGCCCCCAGGAGCGATTATCCTGCGGGAGCACAGGGCAAGGAGCTGGAGGCATGGGGGCTGGAACTAGGAGGCTGGAACTAGGGGGCTGCCGCACCCGGCTTGGCTCCCCCGTGCCCAGGGTTTGCAGTGTGTCCAATGGTTCTCAGCGCCCCCCGCACACATCGTGCCAACGCCCCCGGCTGGAAACCTGCTCACCGGGCGAGGCGGGGGGCCAGTCCCCGGGGGCAGCAGCAGCTCCGAGCCCGCCCGCCCGCGGGGAGCGCGCTCCGGCCAGCCCGGCTCCCAGCCCCACGTGGAGCGCCCGACCCCGCCCGCCCGCCCGCGCCTACCTCGCTCCGGGGCCGCCGCCGCCAGCAGGACGCAGAGCCCGAGCAGGAGCCGGGGGAGCCGCCGCGGGGGACACCTGCAAGAGGGGAGAGGTTAGCACCGAACCGCAGCGGGCCGGGCCGGCCCCGCGCCCCTCCCGGCCCCGCTCACCTGGCGCGCATGGCGGGGCTCGGCGCTGCGGCTCCGGCCGGGCTGCTCGGCGTGTGGCTCCGGCGGGGCAGCGCGGGGCCGCGTAGGGCAGTGCCGGGAGGCGGCCGCGCGGTCCTAGCGCCGCCTCTCCCGAGCGTCCCGCCCCCTGGGACCCGGCTGCCCCCCCGCAGGTCCTTCCGCCGGTGGCCGCTCCCACGCGTGTCCCCCGGGGGCCGAACCAGCCCGGCTGAGCCCCCCTGGTGTGAGCGAGAAACAGCCCAGCCCCAGCCTCCCGGGCTTCACTCCGCCCTGCGGCTAAGGGGGCCCTGGGCATGACCGGGTGCCCCCCCTGCGAGCGCCTCCAGGTTAGGGGCTTAGACAGTCTCCCCAGAGGAGCCAGCCCGGGGGTCTCACTGCTGGTAGCTGGGCCAGCTCGGCCAGGTGCGCTGCATTGCACCGCTGCTGTGATGCAAGAAGTGTGACCCTGGTGAGAAAGCCAGCGAGGGTCCCCGCGGGGCGGTGGGAGCGCACAGCGAAGCGGGGACACGGCCGGGGTCTGTGTCCAGACCCGCCTGGGGGCAGAGAGGGAGAGAGGAGAGGAGGTGGTAGTGCCTGTCAAACGGAGAGGAGAGCGAGCTGCTTTTGGAGAGCATAGGTGGGCCGGCTAGAACGCAAATACGCCTCGGGAGCCTAGAAGAAATCTTAGATGGACCGTCCGGGGATTGGGGGGCTACTGCAGAGTCAAGGGGAACATGCCCAGACTGCCGGCCTGACCGTCTCTGATCCGCCTTTCCTGTTCCTTGGGGGCGGTCTGGCGGTGCTGGTGGAATGGGAGCTGATACGGGTTTTATCAAATCTGGATTTTGCCATTGGAAAAGCGCGTTCTCTCAAGGCAAAGGTTTGATCAAATATGAAAACGGCGTAGTCCAGTTGAATGCAATGGCTGTCTAGAATGCAACAATAAAAAGAGAAACTACAGGCAATGTTTTGCTGTTTCTACATTTCTGTGACAATCCGAGTCAGACACCGCAGAGAATATGCAATTGAATCACTGGGTCATATAAATATATGTCGAGTACAGTCTCTAATGAAAGCTGGTATGCACCAGATGATCATTATGAGCTATGTTCACACATTGGGCTGGGGTTATGAATTTATGTATAGAAAGCTGCAACGTTCAACTCCACCTCACTACAGGGCGGTGAAACAAACAGGCACCTCCCCAACCCAGGAAAATACCATGGTGGGCCATGAAAGTTAATGGGGAAACATTCAAACAACTTGAAACTGAAAAGAAAAACCCTAGTTGTGGAAAACTGAGGGCTTGCCTCAGGGCAGGAATAAATGGTAAATTTTCAGAATGGAGAGGAGTAACTAGTGGTGTTCATAGAATCATAGAAGATCAGGGTTGGAAGGGACCTCAAGAGGTCATCTAGTCCAACCCCCTGCTCAAAGCAGGACCAATTCCCAGCTAAATCATCCCAGCCAGGGCTTTGTCAAGCCGGGCCTTAAAAACCTCCAAGGAAGGAGACTCCACCACCTCCCTAGGTAACGCATTCCAGTGTTTCACCACCCTCCTAGTGAAATAGTTTTTCCTGATATCCAACTTGGACCTCCCCCACTGCAACTTGAGACCATTGCTCCTTGTTCTGTCATCTGCCACCACTGAGAACAGCCGAGCTCCATCCTCTTTGGAACCCCCCTTCAGGTAGTTGAAGGCTGCTATCAAATCCCCCCTCATTCTTCTCTTCTGGAGACTAAACAATCCCAGTTCCCTCAGCCTCTCCTCATAAGTCATGTGCTCCAGACCCCTAATCATTTTTGTTGCCCTCCGCTGGACTCTTTCCAATTTTTCTACATCCTTCTTGTAGTGTGGGGACCAAAATTGGACACAGTATTCCAGATGAGGCCTCACCAATGTCGAATAAAGGGGAACGATCACGTTCCTCGATCTGCTGGCAATGCCCCTACTTATACAGCCCAAAATGCCATTAGCCTTCTTGGCAACAAGAGCACACTGTTGACTCATATCCAGCTTCTCGTCCACTGTGACCCCTAGGTCCTTTTCTGCAGAACTGCTTCCTAGCCATTCGGTCCCTAGTCTGTAGCTGTGCATGGGATTCTTCCGTCCTAAGTGCAGGACTCTGCACTTGTCCTTGTTGAACCTCATCAGGTTTTTTCGGCCCAATCCTCTAATTTGTCTAGGTCCCTCTGTATCCGATCCCTACCCTCTAGTGTATCTACTACGCCTCCTAGTTTAGTGTCATCTGCAAACTTGCTGAGAGTGCAGTCCACACCATCCTCCAGATCATTAATAAAGATATTAAACAAAACCGGCCCCAGGACCGACCCTTGGGGCACTCCGCTTGATACCGGCTGCCAACTAGACATGGAGCCATTGATCACTAGATCACTAGTGTTCCCCAAGGGTCAGTCCTAGGACCAATCCTATTTAACTTATTCATAAATTATCTGGAGAAAGGGGTAAACAGTGAGGTGGCAAAAGTTACAGACGATACTGAACTGCTCAAGATAGTTAAGGCCAAAGCAGACTGTGAAGAACTTCAGCAACGATGGCCTGGTCCCCACTTAGTCCGGACTTCGGACTAAGGTACGCAAATTCAGCTACGTTAATAACGTAGCTGAATTCGAAGTACCTTAGTCCGAACTTACCGCGGTCCAGACACGGCCGGAAGTCTCCCCCCGTCGACGCCGCGTACTCCTCTCGGCGAGCTGGAGTACCGGCGCCGACTGTGAGCACTTCCGGGATCGATCCCAGAACATCGATGGCGTGCCGCCGGACCAGCCGGTAAGTGAAGACTAGGCCAAAATGGCAAATAAAATTTAATGTGGATAAATGTAAAGTAATGCACATTGGAAAAAATAACCCCAACTATATATACAATATGATGGGGGCTAATTTAGCTACAACAAGTCAGGAAAAAGATCTTGGAGTCATCGTGGATAGTTCTCTGAAAATGTCCACGCAGTGTGCAGCGGCAGTCAAAAAAGCAAACAGGATGTTAAGAATCATTAAAAAGGGGATAGAGAATAAGACTGAGAATATATTTCAGAGTAGCAGCCGTGTTAGTCTGTATCCGCAAAAAGAAGAACAGGAGTACTTGTGGCACCTTAGAGACTAACAAATTTATGCATCCGAAGAAGTGGGCTGTAGTCCACGAAAGCTTATGCTCTAATAAATTTGTTAGTCTCTAAGGTGCCACAAGTACTCCTGTTCTTCTTTTTGAGAATATATTATTGCCCTTATATAAATCGATGGTACGCCCTCATCTCGAATACTGTGTACAGATGTGGTCTCATCTCAAAAAAGATATACTGGCACTAGAAAAGGTTCAGAAAAGGGCAACTAAAATGAGTAAGGGTTTGGAACAGGTCCCATATGAGGAGAGATTAAAGAGGCTAGGACTCTTCAGCTTGGAAAAGAGGAGACTAAGGGGGGATATGATAGAGGTATATAAAATCATGAGTGATGTGGAGAAAGTGGATAAGGAAAAGTTATGTACTTATTCCCATAATACAAGAACTAGGAGTCATCAAATTAAATTAATAGGCAGCAGGTTTAAAACAAATAAAAGGAAGTTCTTCTTCACGCAGCGCACAGTCAACTTGTGGAACTCCTTGTCTGAGAAGGTTGTGAAGGCTAGGACTATAACAGAGTTTAAAAGAGAACTGGATAAATTCATGGTGGTTAAGTCCATTAATGGCTATTAGCCAGGACGGATAAGGAATGGTGTCCCTAGCCTCTGTCTGTCAGAGGGTGGAGATGGACGGCAGGAGAGAGATCACTTGATCATTACCTGTTAGGCTCACTCCCTCTGGGGCACCTGGCATTGGCCACTGTCGGCAGACAGGATACTGGGCTAGATGGACCTTTGGTCTGACCCGGTACAGCCTTTCTTATGTTATGTTTTATGTTCCACAGTCTAAAACACCAATGGACAAGGCTTTTGTCTCTTCTGTAAGTGGTTTATGTAGGTTTCCTCTGGGCTAGAAGGAAACCCAAATGGACATAACAAGGGGCAGAGCTGGGGCTGGCCTCAACTTAAGGGAAAACATAATCTGGCCAAACCCCATTCAGGTTTGCACCTCTGATGGCAGTGCAGTCCAGCACAAGGGAAGAAGGGTTTGCAGAGGGGCCCTGAATAGGCTTCTAGCTACACAGCCTGAGTATCTTTTCTGCCCCCTTGTCCATCCAACATGAGCCATTAGAAAGGGCAAAAGGCCAGTTCCGGTTTTTTTCTTGCTCCAGGCCCAAGGTCTGCGAGCTCCTTTCCTCTGTCACTCTTCCTCCTCGGGTGTCAGGGCTCCCCTGGGCATTGGCTCCTCCTCTCCTATCCAAGATCCCTTCCCCAGCTCCACATACTCCTTCTCTTCTGGCCCAGCACTGCTCTCAGTTACCTGGCATGTTGCATTGACCAGATGTGCTAGAAGGGTGGTTGCATTAGGACTACCAGCCAAGAGAAAACAACACTAGCCAACCACTCTTCAGAAACACCCTGCAGGGGACGGTCTGTTTTGTAGGCTATACACAAAGCACTTGCCAGCTCTTACTCAAGAGGACAAGTCAGTGATATGAACAGGCAATCTCCCATTCTCTCTATCATGCTCCATTCTGTTTAGTAAAGCACAAGTGCCTGAGTTGCAGAAAAAAAACTGGAGATCCCCATGAATTCTGGTCCTCTCCCAGCCGTGAAAAGTGCATTGGTGTATTCCAGCTGACCCGGCCCAGAGCAAACAGCTCAGCCGTGTGAAGTTGCTGTAGTTGTACAAGTCACCTTAGAAAGGGTGAGCCATTTCAATAGTCTTAAACATGGCAGGATCAGGACTAACTTGGTCCTTCTCTCTCCAGTTCAGAGCTCTTAGGTGTAGGTTTATGACTCCTAAGAGGAGCCTGGGGTTAGCCCTTATTTTGTGAGGCGTGTCGTTAATGCAACCTTTGTATGTGGGGGGAGGTTGGAGGAAAGAGTGAAATTAAATAGCAACATTATAAGTACTTATTAGCCCTACCGGCTAACAGCCAAGCTGGGCTGCGGAAGGTGAAGACTCTGGGCAGCATCCCTGCATAGCTAGGCCGTGGTCTGCTGAACGCTTTCCCTCTGGCACTGCTTTTATTGCACCTTTAGCAACATTTCCTGATACTGCAATGCTGGTTTTGCTGTAACCTGAAACATAACATTTTCATAGTGTGATGCAACTCCTGTGTCTTAGTAGGTACCGTAATGTCCACGAACAGCTCATCAGCACATCTGATCCGCAACAGGGTAGTTTTCAGTGTGCAGGCACCCTGTGATAGACAATCATTTCTGTGCAAATCCATTGCCACAATATCACCAAGTGCCCACGTGTCCCGCACACCTCCTCTGATCTTAGGTAATGCAGGGAGATGGGTCACAGCTTGTACTACTGCACACTTTCATCCACAACCTTTCATCTCATGCCATTTACAGCCTCATCTAATACTTCTGAAATACGCCCTATGTTCTGCTGCATTTTGGCGCCCGCGGGCAGCGTGTTTCTTACATTCAAACCATGGAGCCTGCGGCCTATGCAGAAATCTGACTCTTCCAGTGCCTGCAGTGGGGTTTTGTCTGGTCCGTAGCTTCCATTATAGAATAACAAAGGAGGACAGTGCAAGGATTTCTGGTGGTCTCAGCCACCTGTCTTGTCTGTCTTTTAGACTGGAAGCCCTGTACTGTCATTCCATGTTTGTACAACATCTGGCACGATGGGGCCAAACCTGGTCAGGCTGTAACGAAGCAGGACTGCAATATTACTGAGACTAAATAGACACAAAATCCTTGTTATATTCCAGTGCAGCGCGATTTTATGCAGCTGGGGATGTTACATTGGCAATTGCCCAGTCAGTGCTGAGGGATTCACTGCTCATTTCTGATTTTGCATTTGGATTTCTTTCCCTGTTATCTTCTTGCCTGGGTATTTGAGCTCTACAGAAAGCAACATGCAGGGCATGGGTTGTGCATTTACAATACATACAGGCTGGGGTTTTCAAAGGGCTCCCCAAGGCACCCAAGTGCCACTGGATTTCACTGGGAATTGGGCACTAAACTCCCTTTGTCTCCTTTGAAAACCCCAGCCATAGTCATCAAAGTGCGACATTAAATCCATCCACTGCACATTAGAAGTATTTCATAGAAATGCTGTGAACGGGTGCAGTATGAAACTCATATTGAATGCTGGTTCTGGGAAAGCAGGACATATGCCAGCTAGGGTGAGAGTCTGGGGTCCCAGATAAAATTTGGGAATCATGTCTTAAAAACCGAAAATGACAATATCGCTGGTGGAAATAACTTCAGAGTAAAACAATCTTTAAAAAAAAGCTCACTCTTGGACGGTGATTGAAAGGAAAGAGTTACAAGGACTTTTTTTTAGTCAAGTGAGAAAATAAAGCCTTTAGTACTTTCCAGCTTTGTCCCCCTCTTCCGATCTATATATAATCATAGGCGTGAAGGGAGCCCAAGAGGACATCTAGTCCAGTCCCCTGCACTGAGGGAGGACAAAGTAAACCTAGAGTGAGAGGTGTTTATCCTACAGTTCTTAAAAATCTCTAAGGCCAGGAATCCCACAAGCTCTGTCGGTGACCTGTTCCAGTGCTAAGCTATTCTTATAGTTAGCACGTTTTTCCTAATATCTAACCTGAATTTCCCTTGCTGCAAACTAAGCCAATTTCTTCTTGTCCGACCCTTGGTGGACATAAAGAACAATTGATCACAATCCTCTTTTCATTGGAACAGATTCCTCGCCTGGCGTAAACTGGAAACTGAAGTTGGTGGAGCTACCCTGACTTACAGTCTGACCCTTTATGCACAATGAGTGGCTATTAAGAGAGAAAATACTTCATCTCCAGGTTCTGGTAACATCCTAATCCACTCAAACTTTGCGCTTCTGGTTTAGAACAATCAACATGTCTAGAGCTATGTCATATCCTGCTAAGAACTTGTGTTCCAGGCCAGGACTTTGGAAGGACTCAAATAATGACAGCCTCCTAAGAATCCACTCTAAGTCATAAAGCAGACGTGGGAAAACTATGGCCCGCAGGCCACATCCAGCCCGCGGGACCGTCCTGCCTGGCCCCTGAGCTCCCAGCCGGGAGGGGGAAATCAGGGGACAAGGAGCAGGGGGGGTTGGATGGGCTGCGGGTTCTGAGGGGGGCAGTCAGGGGGCAGAAAGTGGGAGGGGAGGCACAGTCTTCCCTACCCGGCCCTCCATATAGTTGTGCAACCCTGATGTGGGCCTCAGGCCAAAAACTTTGCCCACCCCTGACCTAGACAGTCAATATTTCATCTCCTAGATTCACATCAAACCAGCCGCCAGGCCCTCAGGAGATACAGGTCTGCAGACTATAGCGAGGTTTTCTCCATCTTGCTGCTTTGGAGCTGTTGGCTAAAATAATATTAAATAACAAGTTACTAAACTGACATTTGATTGACATGATGTCAAAACATAGTTGCTGGCCACTGGCTTTTTTCCTCCCCAAGCAATGCAGCAGTCACGGAATGCACACAAATCTGCTACCTTCTGCGTAACACATGTGCCAGGGCTCATCACCAGCACCTCCATGGAGAAAGATCTGACCAAGTGGAAACAAACCTGCTTTTCTGAATTCCAGCACGGTTTGCCACTCTGCCTGACTTCACGCCTATGGAAAGTCAGGCTGCTGGGCAGCTGGAAAGCTCAGTGGCATGAGAGCAGGGTGCAGAGTCAGTCACCGTTTGTGCAGATTAGTCCCACTTTTGATGGAACTGCCTGATATTCTGCAGTCTAGGAGGTGCCACAATGTTATTAGCTCCAAATGCACTGACAATATAATCAGGGTCATGATGCAAATGCCACAGATGCTTGTCCTGGAGGATAGAGGCTGGCATGCAGACACCCTGTCACTGGTGTGAATACTGGCCATGCTGGTCGCGTCTGAAATCATCGATGGCTGACTCTCTGCATGCTTTTCTTCCCTCTCCCCAACCCTTGGCCACTGGCCAACTGCATGTGGGTAGCCTCTGGAGAGAAAAGGGTCTAACTGCAAGAAGGGCTGCCCATGGGGTCTGCTACAC
Organism: Trachemys scripta elegans; assembly: GCF_013100865.1. Classification (NCBI taxonomy): domain Eukaryota; kingdom Metazoa; phylum Chordata; order Testudines; family Emydidae; genus Trachemys; species Trachemys scripta. Next base: position 62,216,356 of record NC_048308.1, on the reverse strand, counting down.
AGCAAGTTATGGTGTGATTGCACTGCAGCCTGGGCAAGTATATCCATGCTAGCTTGAATCTGGCTAGCATGAGTTACAATAGCAGTGTGGATGCGGTGGCATGTGCTTCATCTATTGTTACCTGTGCTAGGTAGATTAAAGCAGCATGGGTGTGCCTACCTGTGCTGCCATCACACCTTTCATTTGCAGTGTAGAGTGACCCCTACTCCCGGTCTGCAGCACGCAGCGCATACCTGATCCTCATTTGTACCAATTAATGATGGCTACACCAGGAGATGGTGTGGTTGCCATCCTGTGATGTCAGCATGTCTACCCCAGCATGTTTCTGAGTACTCTGCTGCACTCATCCCTCCTAATGATCTCCTCTAATAACTCTTACCCAAGAGATACAAGGCACAGAGACTAATAGCTACAGTACAGAATGACAGCTGCCACGCGGATGGGTGTCAGCGTACCTGCTAGCTACTGCAAGCCCATGCCATGAATCTGCCCCAACCAGCCATGCACCTAGCTGCTATGAGTACCATTCCTGTAACATCTGCTTCTGTTCCCTGTTCTACATCATCCCTTGTACCTACATGTAAATATTGTCTAGGAATAGAAATTGTCCCCCTCAGCATAGCCGACACAGAAGCAGTTTCCCATGACAAGAAAATGTTCTCGCACTGTGTTTAATGTTTCAAAGTAAATATCGATAATGGAGTTCATCATTTAAATCAAACCATATCTGTGGTAAGAAAATGAGAGAGAACTCTTTCAAAATCAACCAGTGATGCTCTCATGTTAATTCAATGGCTGAAATCGCAGGTTCTCGAGCCCAACCCAGAAGGTCCTTCTGTCTGCAGGCTTTACAATTCTAGCGAAGTGTGTCATTTTTGTCTCTGCATGTCTGGGCCCCAGGGTCCCAATTTCCTCCCTTCCCCCCAGTCTAAACTGTCTTCATTTACCCTCTGCCAGATCATGCATTTTGCTGCTGAGAATCCCCCAATTTGCAGTTGGCCAGGAGAAGAGCTTTTTGGTTGTGGCACCGTAATGCCAACCTGTATCCTGGGGATCCAATAATCAGTTGATTCACAGCTCCCTTCAGAAAGCTTTCAGAGTAACAGCCGTGTTAGTCTGTATCCGCAAAAAGAAGAACAGGAGTACTTGTGGCACCTTAGAGACTAACAAATTTATTAGAGCATAAGCTTTCGTGGACTACAGCCCACTTCTTCGGATGCATATAGAATGGAACATATATTGAGGAGATATATATACACACATACAGAGAGCATAAACAGGTGGGAGTTGTCTTACCAACTCTGAGAGGCCAATTAA